>NC_137499.1:35769490-35861990 GCF_041902795.1 Electrophorus electricus
CCACCTCCGCCATACCCGTTCCCAGATGCGCAAGGTAAGCCGACGTCTGCGGGTAAGTGGCTTTGTGCACCGTACTTGTCTACTGCAGATCCTATACGGAATGACTTTGGACGTAACCAGAGTCCCTCGTGCGACATATCGATACGTACGGGCGGCTGTGTGTCGTCACACACTGGAACGCGGGGATAAAGTTTCATCGTTTGCATCCCGTAGTCGTTTTAGAAAGTTTAACCCCCCCAGCCGGTACATGTCTGCTACCAACCTATTCTGAAAGATCCATGGTCCTAAATTATCGCGACTTTATCGCGATTTATTTTCTCATGGTGACCGTTTCGTTCGTCATGTAGCCTGTTCATAAAGCACAGCTTTGCTTTCACTTTTCAGTGGGGGTGTGTATTGTTTAGGCAACTTAAAGATGTTTCGTCCAACGGTTATTTTGTATTTGCAATTCTTATGAAATGAGATGTTTTATTATTAATTCATCCTGGGTTGTGTTAATTTGTTAATGTCTTGTCATAATATTCCAACAGCTCTCGAAACTTGTAGAACAGGGCTTTGGTCTCACTGCCTCGGTCAGGAAATGTATAGGAAGTGGTGATGTCTTTGTCTCTTGCTGCTGTTTGGAAACCTCAGCATCTTGACACAAACATGCTTTTGCCCTTTTCTGTTTTGTTCAAGTCTCAGGAAGAGTGTGCAATAGTTCTAATGACTGCACACAACCTCCCCTTCCTTTCTGTAGGCTACCCTGCATCTGTGCAGGCTGCCCCCGTAGGCCAACAACCAAACTATGCCAACACGTACACCATCATTCAGCCCTCCGTAGTGGTCGTAGGAGGATGCCCGGCATGCAGGTGAGGAAACGCCATTACTGTTGTGGACATGGGAATGGTGCTCATTTGCTGTACTAGAGAGTTATAGGGTGTGCATAATCTAGTCATCATAAATTTTAGTTCAACATACTTTGTATAATTTTCATCAAGAGATGGAACCGATTCAATATCATCAGAAGCGAGTCCATACCAGCAAAAATGCTGGATTGGATATCGGGAGAAACGTTAAGAAAACTGATCCAATAGTGTCACAGTTCAGAGGCACCGCAGATCACATGATAACAGCCAGGTTAGCTAGAAAACAGCTTATACACAGCTGTACAGTTTAACTACTGTTTTCTTTACATTAATGATTAAAACTACAATGTTCAATGGAAATATCCATGAACCTGCGCACATGTGATGACTTGCTTTGCTAACTCAGTGCGCGGTAACAGGTTATCTGCCTTCTAGTGGGAACATTTAAACGAGACAATATTGCGTCTTAGTTCTGATCCGCGTTTCTGTGGAAACACAAACATTGTTTCCAGTCAGGCCATGGCATAAGGAAGATAAAGTTCAGAGACAGTAGAAAGAGCAACAGAAACCTCACAGAAACAGAGCTGGAGAGGAGAGGAAAAAGAGTAAACAAACAAGTGAAACACTCTCCTCTAAATTCATGAAGTTGGATTTAGTTTATTCAAACCGCATGAGGAGCGCAAAAGCTGCTGAGTTTGCCGTTAGCCTGTAGAGACTTAAGGTGGACTGGAAAATCTGAATAAGCCAAAGAAGATTAAGAATAAGAACTTCAACTAACTCCGTCCATAGATTCTTTCAGCTAGAAAGAATAACTCTTGTAATCGTTACCAGATTACATTTCCATTGGTTTTAAGCAGAGGTTGCGTGAAGAGACTCGTATTACAGGTAGCCTCTCTCTCTGTCTGCTCACTTATTGGTGTGTGTGGTGGGTATAGCAGTGATTTACTGCTAAAATTCACAAGAGTAATTATGTAAGGTCAATATTAAGTTGATGTGGAATTAGTTGCATTCACTGATGAGAAGAGTGTAGATGAACTGTAGTGTAAATTTCATATGTGTAAAAATATAGCATACATGATGCATCTCACACAAGAAAAATCCCCAACAAAGTTTCACCCCAAAAAAACCAAACCGCTGCTACCCAGTGAATGAAAACATAAAGGATCGATATTGGATGATATTCAAGGGCAAGATTTTGCTATTGGATTGGTACAGAAAATGTTTAAAAAAAAAAATCTGTGTTTTCAACTGGTTCTCATTTTTGGCATGTGGAGCATCACAAGATAAGAATTATATGCATATGCTTTGGCAACATGGACTCTGGTTCTTTTCATCTGCCAATCAGTGCTTGAGTTATTTTCACTTAATGGGGTTGGTCCAATCAGAGAGACCTAACAAACATACTTGGCCTTTCTCCGACTTGGCATGACTTGTCACATGAAAATGACTGACACTTTTGCGAACATTGCATCAGCCAAAGTACTCAATATGTGTTTTTCATTTTCATCTTAACAGCAAAAACAACTTTTTGGGAGTTTGCTGTACTGATGCCTATTTTTTGTACAATATAAGTGTAGTGGTTTCTGTGGGTTTGTGTTCCTGCTTTTTCCAAAGATTTTGCTTTACAGATAATGAGATTTTTTTTATGGAAAAAAACATTTGGAAAATGATTACATCGTTACATTAAGCTTGCTTCCAACAATTGTAGGTAAAGGGTCAGTAACTATTATTATTATTGGTGGTGGTGTTTGCAGAGTATATGATAAATGTCTGACCTCAAACATGTGATTTTTGTATGCACTTTTAGTTCCTCCATGTTCATGCTGAGGCCGTAATTACAGTAAAAGGAGCAGCGTGTTCTCTAAAGCTCGATTCCTTTTCAATCCTCATAACATACCATTTATGACTGTCAGTTCTGGACTACACAGAGGTTGCATAAATTTAATGCACTGAAAGAAATATTTATTTAAGTGCAAGTCTTGAATATACAATGTAATTAGTCACATTTAAATAGGAGTTGTCTTTTTGGGATGTACCTTTACTTGAATCCAAGTCGAATGGTGATTTTTAAAAAAATACATTTTTTTCTTTTCTTCATTAATCCGTAACGTCCGCATCTCTGGCCATTTCTCTGTGATGCAGGGTGGGGGTGCTGGAGGATGACTTCACCTGTCTTGGGATCATGTGTGCCATTCTGTTCTTCCCCTTGGGGATCCTCTTCTGCCTGGCCCTGCGACAGAGGAGGTGTCCCAACTGTGGTGCCACGTTTGGCTAGAGGGACCAAACAGCAGCTGACCTTTAGGGCCCAGTGACCATTGCTTGTTTGTTTGTTTGTTTGTTTTTGTTTGTTTGTTTTGTTTTAAATCCTTGATTTACACAATGTCATTAAAAGATATAATTGCACATCTTGTATAATAATCCAAATCATTATAGTGAACAGCCATATGGTTCCCCAAGAGGTTAGTGAATTCTGAGTTTTCTACTTTTACATTGCCTGGAAAGACAGACACTTAGATTTATTTGCTTTTTTTGGCATGCAAGCCACACCTGTCTCATCCAATCACCTGTGCCTTTAAGATGGCTATGAACTTTAGGCTGCAAAAGCATGGAGACCATAAATGGACTTGGCAAAAATAAGAACACCACCACAATTAAGACCAGTTCAACTTGCATACCAGTTCAACTTCTAATGATGACTCAGCCTGAGTAAACTCATGTGTCTGAGTGAGGTAATTACCTCACACTTCTGGCCTGTTTCTCCTACTGAGGAATTTTCATTCTCTGTTATTAAGAGATGAGGATCTAAGCTGCCTGCTGCTTCGCAAGTATAGGGATTTGAATCGGCGTAACCGATCTTGTAGGCTTTGTTCGCAGGGCTGAACGTCTTTTCCACATTTACATCACATCCTGCTTCTAGATGACCAAACCACTTCCTCTCTGTTCTCTGTTCAGGCTTGCCAGTTTTGCTTCCTTTACCATTACCTTCACACTGAGCGCCTGTGTCCTCTGTAACGTAACGGTTACAGTGGTGCTTGTAAGCATGAGATGTTTGTCTAACCTAAAAATGTCTGTCGCTTGGGGAAATGGCGTGGGAGTGGCCTCTGCTGTGTCTCAGGAGCCACACTGTGATTAGCACTGTACTAGTGATCAGTACGGGATGGTCAGTCATTCTGAAATGATCTCCTGTGTGAGCAAATGAGACAGGAATGTCAGTGTGACCCAGAGGTAATGGATATGTGCTGTTTTTTTGTGGGGAGGGAGGGTTTGCTGTACCTCTCCCAATGAAAGACAATCAGTATAGAATGAATGTTTTCTGTGTCCCCCCCCACTCACTGTAGAATGTCATGACTTTGCCACAATGATGATGATAATTCAATATTCAGTATAGGTTTATTTGATCTGCTTAAGAACACTACGCACGCTGTTATGATCATTCAGATTTTTTTATATGACATAATGTAAATAAAATTCTATGAATGCTACCTTTTGAGTCTTAATTGTTTCTTTATATACTAATCAACTTGCAGATTGCTCATATCAAACCAGGTGCTACTGAACATGCTTTTTTTATTAGACACATTTATTTTTCTGTTTGTTATGCTAGACAGAACAAATTTGATTATGGTCTTTTCTTTACTGTGTATGAACAAATTTCCTAACGTTTACAGGAGCCAAACACTTGACCTTTTAGACTTAGCACAATACCACAATGTGCTTCAAATGCTACCAACCGCATATGCACTAGACTATTTTACATACGTAAAATAGATTTTAAAATAACTCGAGTTTGGTAATAAAACTTTATTTTTATACAGCAATAATCCACAGGACATGGGAGGAGCGGCAGTGAAAGATATTTGTTGACAGCATGAAAATGCATCAAGTGCAATTACTGCAATTATAAGGTCTGTGTCAGAGTGGTTCTTAGATGTAATGTACTCTTGAGAGCTGCATACATTCACAGAAAGAGAAGCCATTTTCAGTAACAATAAGGCAAATGTGTCCTCTGATTAAAAAAAAAAAAGATTTGGAAATGCTGCTAGTATGTGACATCAGCAAAACCTTGTCTAAACACTCGTATCAAGCCTTTGGAACAAGTACAAATCTTTAATCATAGTGTACCTTTAGCTGTGATGGTTAAAAATGTGATATTTTATACTCCTGCATAATTACAAGTGCAACGTTATATCACTGACTCTTTTGCTAATTCAATGCGTGCTCCGTTTAGCAGTTCTATGGCAATGGAAAATTCAGTTTTTTAAACAATCTGGGATCCAATCCAGCTGAACACATGGTATGTACGGCATGCCATGCCTCCATCTTAAAAGCAAACGTCTGGATCTGGATCCAAGCTAGGAGTTTACATCTGGGACAAAATATGCACATATACACAGCCATTTGCTCTTGGAAGAGGGCTGTTCCCTATCAGAAATATTGCTCTTCCTTAGGTCTGTGTCTGGAACGGTCTCGCTTTTGGCAGCACTGCCAAGCGTCCCTGACCTTGAAAGATGCAAGTCATTAAAAACATGTATATTGGCTTTAATAAGGTACATAAATAAATGTGGCATTTGCCATCATGTGATGATTATGTACGATGAGCAAAACGCTGGTTTAAATCAGCATGGCACCTCTAGCGGAGGTTCCATGTCCATGTCCACTGAGGCCTGTTACAAAGTTCTTGTGTGATGCAGTCATTTGCAGATGAGAGGGTTCTCTGTGTGCCTACTGGTTGATGCAGGGTGTGTTGAAAGATGGTGGTGATGGTGGTGTGTTGATGGCATGCAGTGGTGATGATCAGATGACGGGAGCTGATCTGTCATTGGTGACTGTGGGCCGCAGCTTTACTGTAGCAAAGGGGTTCCCTCCCCTGAGGAAAAGACACTCTTCAGTACTCAAATCTAGGTCAGATGAGTGCACGCTCTTAAGCTTTAACTGAGCCTATGGATTATAAGCATCATGTTACGTAACAGTGAAAAAAGTGGTTTATGCACTGGTTGACGTATACTTTGCATTTTATACTGCATTTGAATTTGAAATCACTATCTCCTTCTGCACATAGCAATTTGCATAAGACTCTGCCTTCTGAAAAGACCTGTTTCCAGATGGCAGATTTGGTTAAAATTCGTGAGCCGCATACTCACCCTAGAAAAGGAGGCTTTGCAATTCCGTTTGACTGAGGAACCTATGAGAAACAGAGGACAAACATCACCTAAGCACCCCATACCACACAGACGTTTCCCTATTTTGCTGACTTGTGTTAAATTTATTATTTCTAAGTTCAAAAATGTAAAAAACAATGCCAACAAACAACAACAAAACATCTCGGTCAGACATATCAGCATGAACCATAACTCCGTCTGCAGACTGGAATCTGGTCGTGCCGGAAAGACTAGTCAATTTTAACTTCAAATCCAGGTAAAGTACAGCACACTGACAATTCTTTCTCTCTGTTAAGTGAACTGAAAGGAAGTTTCCTTTCCTAAGGAGGTGTATGTTGTCATAAATATTTCTGATATTAGTGAAAATTTTTCTTTTATTACTTTATCAGTATTCCCATACATAAATACAACATAATTCAGTCACACATAACAAATTAAAACCACTCTCATGTCCAGTGCAAGAACATTAGACGGCGCAGTTTTACAAGACAGGTAATAAAAAAAAACTAGTGAAATAAGTGAAACTAGTGAATAAGATTGAATTAAAAACTGAGTTTGCAATACAAAAATCTTACAATAAGTGGTGCACTGGCAAAACATCTCCACTAGATGGTGGCAGCAGTCCACTCAGGTGATAGTCAGTCCTCAGTGCAAAGCAGCCCAATACATTTGAAAAGCAGCCCTGTCCAGCTGCTTCATTTAATCCACAATCTAATTAGGGAGTCCCTGGCATGCAGGCCACTGTCTAAGGAATTGTCTGTTGTGACTGGAAGCTATGTGCGCCTGGTGTACTCATGACCTCCACTGTTAAAAAGTCAGGTGACTAGTGGCTACAAATTGGCAATGTCCTGTCTAAGAACACAGTGAGAGCCTTTTTGAGTGAGGTTGAGGTAGAGCGCTAATCTTAGTCGATGGCTGGGTACATCAACCGAGGCCGTGAGTGAGGTTGAGGTAGAGAGCTAATCTCAGTCGATGGTTTGTACATCTGCCAAGCCCGTGACCCTCATACTTTAACTTCCACTCCACTGCTGATTTGTGCTCGATTTGCCCTTCTGCTCCCTGTCTTGCTTCTTCTCGCCCTTCTCTCACCTCAGCAGCAAACCAGGTGGGCATTTCTGCCTCTTCCTGCTCTGTTCCCGTCATAATCTGATGAAACGTTGTATGGAGAAAGCCGGCCCTTTGGTGCCGATATGACACTTTGCTCTTTTCAGTGAAAGAAGTGCTTGTGAAGCATCTCTCTTCTTGCCTCGGCTTTCTAGGGCTAATCACAGCCCAGAGCCCAGCCCTGCTTGAGTAATCACATGGCACCAGGCCCTGTTTAGCCTCACGAGTGAGCCAAGCCTCAGCAGAGAGGACAGGTGTTGGACAACGGGCCTCCACACCTACGTAGCTGACTCTTATTCTGACTGTGAAATACTTATGTTCACATGCAGTAATGCAATATAAAATCTAATTACGCACACAGCGAGCAGTGCGATTGTGCTATTTTAGCTTTCATTCCAAACAGCCAGGTGAGCTAGCTGAATGAACGAGAGGAGAGCTCTCTACTGGCTGAACTTTTCAGGCGGTTTCAGGTTGAGCTCAGTGTGGAATTCCACCGGCACGGCATAGCCATGGACCGGAAGCATGGCTAGCAGCCTCAGCCTCTGGGGCTCACCCGAGGATTGGGTGGGCAATGAATATTTCACTGGCTTCAGAGAGGAGTGTCCCCTTTCACAGCCTCGCCAATCGGACCCAACCCCCCCCTCGAGGCCGCACGCTAACGCTGGTTAGCTGCTCACTGTTTCTGTGTGCTGCACATGGGACAGACCCTAATCGCTTGATGGAAATGAAGACTGCACAAATATGACGTAGGTCACGGCACCAGAGCTCAGTTAGAGAACAGGTCAGGTTATATGTCACACCACACTAGGGCTGGCGCCAGGACGAACCTGAGAATGTGTGATAATGTAATTTATAAGAGATCTTAGCTATTGGCAACTGTGCATTTGTTTGTGTAAACAGAATGATTTACATACAACCTCGAACCACTGCTGACAAGCACATGCACCCCCAAGTTTTATTAAAGATTTGCATGCATGTAACGCCCATGTCTAGGTTTGCTAGGTTAAGCAAAGCAGCCTTTAACCATGCTCTGTTCATCCTAGTGAAATTTGTAGGGTAACTTCAGCATCATTATAGAAGTGCCTTCCTTGATAAACTATTGTAATTCCTTCTAGGGGTCAGCCCTAACGCTTGTATCTAGCAGTATCCTAGCTCAATAGTATCTTGAATTCAGATCTATTGTACTGGGTGGGACGCATCCTATGACTAGATGGCAAAACACTTTTGTAAGTCGCTCTGGATAAGAACGTCTGCTGAATGCCATAAAAGCAAAGGTAAGCTTGAAAAGTTGTCACTCAAGGCACATAAGCAGAAAGTCCCAGCTCAGGGAATGTCAGTTGGAGAGCTCCCCAGGCATTTCCTAGTCAAATGGCTGGCCTTGTGTGAGCCACTGTGGCTAATGCCACTCCCCTGTCCATACACAGGGGGTTTAGCATTGTTCTGCAGACCTCACGGCACAATCCACTCAGCCATGTGGAATGTTATCATATCCGCGGCACGCTGGAGTGTTTGGCACCTTCATGCCGGTACACACACAATAACAAGGGAGCGGAGTTATTGGAACTAAGTCACTTGGTTTTTGTTGCGTGTGCTGAACTGACAGCTTTGTGATGTGGGAGTATGAGCATGATTTTTCAGAGAACCATCTCTTCAGAACCATTGAGTATCTCATAGAACTTCATGTCTGTGGACTCTTGATCTATATCTAGTCTTTTTTATTCAGAAAATAACATGTAATATAGATGATCTGCAATCTAAACAGATTCAACAGACACATTTTCAGTCATCTTAATACCAAATGAGTTCAGCATTAGCTCGATGAACCTGGGCTACATTGAGAGCCAACTGAAACAGGACTTGAGGGCTTCTGACCTTGTTTTCAGAGGGAGGAGTGTATGTGTATGTCAGGGACTTGGCAGAGTTCCTTATGACGGAGGAGTCTCTGTAGTCAGGTGGAGGCAGCACCATCGTGTTCTCTTCGTTGTCCTGCTGCAGAAGGTTGGCCACACTCTTACTCCGCACTGGAAGGTTCCCAACAACACTGCAACACCAGATCACACATCAGACCAAACGGCCCTTCTCCTTAATCACTGGTTTTGCCTGTTAACAGTGAGCAATCTATACAGGACTGGATTGAATAATTTGATGATTATTAGTATCAGCCAGATGCCCAGACTATTATTTAAAGCACTAAAGCATATGTTCTTTTATGTTGCTCATACGTAAGTTGCTTGAGTCAACTACACCAATAACTGCATATTTAGAATCATACATATAATCTAGACTGGCTCATTCAATCCACATATGCTAAATGTGTAAATGGCCCCTTTATATCACTTTAGTCACTCTTCCCACGCACATGTGCAGCTCATCTTGGTTTAGAGGAATCATTCCACATCCTGACTAACGACACATTAATCCCATAACCTCATTTAGCAAGGCTTTACGGCATCAGCCAGTTCAAGAGAGTCATGCTGACCAACGCAACAAATGTTTAATGTTTAACTCTTTTTATTTTGAGGTAGCTGGTATATGAGTTAGGTTACACTGACATGTATTTCTTCATGTCTTTTGTGCTGCTGTATTCATGATTCAGGAACTGAGGTGCTACAGCCCTCTTGGACAATGAGGATGTAAAGGTCTTGAAAAACGCAATGGGTTGAAAATAGAGCGTGACCTCAGCTTTGGTTTCCTTGTCTTTAAAAGAGAACTGATCGATATCAGCAGTAATCAGGAGGACAACAGAGAAGTGTGTGTGCATGTGGGTGTGTGTTTGTGTGCAAGGAGAGTCTGATTACCTGTTATTTATCACAGGTTCTACATATGGACAACAGTAGGAGGATGGAAACCAGCCTCTCCTGTGAAAATGGAAATTTGCATACAGTATTCAGTTACATACATGGGAAAAAGATTAGCAAAAAATATTTCATTTTGGGGAATAAGAACAAAACTCTTCTTCTCTAAGATACGCGTGAAACATTGCAAAAAGAAATAAAAGCCGATTTGTCATGACCTTTTGTCATGGTTTTCCATGAGGAAACATATACTCAGAACAAAATGCTGCACAGATTCTTGAAATATTTGTAATTAAATGGCATTTTTGGAAACTTTGAGTGATGAAAAGAGAGAGAAGAATTAAGTGCTATTCAGAACATGCTGAACAGACCTTTCTGGCCCCTTTCCTAACAAAATAATTTTTATTTTCACACGTGTTTGGTTTAAAACCAAAAACAAGAAGTTCTGATGAGCAGAGAGAATGCCACTATCAGATATTCAGTAGCCAATACCATCACCATGTCGCATCTGGAAAGACAGCTAATTATCTCACTCATACGATACCTAAAGAATGTAGCTAGCTAACATAAGTTTCACTCAAGAACTTTGCTTAAAATTAGGCTGGACTCATGACACTCACCCAGTGGGTGTCCAACCAAACTCTGGATTACATAAGGTACTGCTGTAAACCTCAATGGCATGTCTGTATACTGTGAATTTTTACCCAGAAATAATGCACTTATTCCCTGGTGCATTTCTGAATAAAAAGGTTAATGTTTGTCTATCTGAGTATGGACTTCAGTCAGCTGTTTGCCTTATATCTGCAGGACCTGCAGATGCCCTTGGGCTAAAAGAGAAACCCTTTTCGTCTACAAGTTTGGCCTTGTCTCATACTCTCTCCACAGATACACCAAAGGACTAACTTACCTATAAAAGGATAATTTATTATTAATGACATTTCATCAGGAAGTGATTTTCTTTAAATAAAACACTCAGTTTATTGCAGCCACCTGAATGCACTGTAAGGGTCGCTGATGAAATGAATCCATACAGTTTATTTTTAAATACTGAAATAAAACTGTATATTTCCTACTGTTTACAGTTTAGGTTTCCCTAAGTCTTTTCACGACAAATCTTGAATTACATGGCTCACTGGCACGGCTACTGCACCCTGACAAAGTGAGAGTGCACTTGGTATTATTAGGGGACAGAAACTGATTAGCTTAAGGACATATTATTAAAATGCAGCCAGCCAGCTTGCACCAACTGGCGGGATTTGTTCTCTGGCTGACCAAGTGGAAGCCATACTATAATTATTTGGAGACATGGTTGAGACAGGAGATCTTTTTCCACATAGCTGTGTGCTCTTATTGCTTTTGTTTCTCCCACGTTACTATTCGGTAGACACTTAGCTGTCATGTGTGCTACCATCTCATACTAGCTGCCACAGTTGAACTGTTGAAGCTCTCTTAGGTCTAGAAGCGCGGTTCAGTTGACAGAGACGAAACTGGCGTCCTTTGCCACAGATGGTTTGCAGAAAGACGTGGAGAGTTGTGTACACAGACTTTCTCCACCGAGACAATAACTTCAGTGGCTGGGCCGGATGCATGAAAAGCCCTCAGCAGGTGCAATGCAACATGGTGCTGGGTGAGTTATCTGGTGTCCTCCTAGATATGCAAACAACTATACTTGCATATGGCTCTTGTAAATCCGCCAGAACAGGAAAACCATACACTTAAAGCTTGAATAGCTAGCTAAAATGTTTAGCTGGCTAAAATGTTGATAAAAATGTATTTTATGTCTCTTATTAAATCCAAGAAACTTCAACAGTAAAATGATAGCAATATTAAGTAAATACATAATAGTTAAATAAACCATTCCATCAATGCCAATTCATAATGCATAAGTTCAGTTCAGTAAATAGATCTTTATTATACATTCACAAGCCGTTTTACTAAAAGCTATGTTGTACCTACGCTGACTGGACACTTCGTTAGCTACTCCCATCATACTTACTGTCTAGTCTTCTCCAGCTCTCCATAAAGCCAGCCATCTTTCTCGTCAGGGATGAGCAGGGTGATGATGTCACCCTCCTCGAAGCTCAGTAGGTTGTCTTTACTGCCAGATTTGTGGGGGAAGATAGTCTTCACCCGGGGCCTTCGGCCCACGTTGTTCAACCCCGTAGCCATAGAGACAGACCTGGCCAATCCGCTCTCTTCACTGTTATGATCTGCCATTTTGGTGTGGACAAAAGAGATATTTAATAGTGATGATTCCTCTGGTAGACAAAGGCCTACTATTTTTGTGTACTATGTATTAAGGTGTAAAGCATTCCACATAAATCTTACACTTAATAAAATAGACTTCTATATTATGTCTAGAAGAAATCAGTGTAGTACAAATCGGCACACTGAACCTACCAGTCACGTGCTCCGGCTTGGGTGTTTCTTTTGCGAACATGTTAACTAGTGGACTGGTTTGAGCCTTCAGAGGGGGTGCAGGTGGTGTAATAATTGCTTCTGAGTTGTTCTGTGAGAAAATTACGCAAGTAATGTTGATTAATAGCCTGGTTTGAACACAGAACAGGAGCACCTACGCTGCTATTGTTTTAAGCATTAGAGTATCATGTGCTGAGTGTTGTGTAGGTTCTAGCATTAGAAAACTTTACACTGCCTGTAAAACTGCTTTTACACCGTATTTTTACACCGCATGGCACTAAGTTGCTACCTTGGGATATGCAGAAGTGACATGTTGTGTGTTTTTACAGTTAAGGTGAGTGTGTGTTTATTTGTGTGCTATCTGTCAGTGTTAGCATGTGTTGTGTTGAGGAGTGCCCACCCTGCTGTGGTGCTTCATGGCCGGAGAGGCCTGAGGGGTGATGGATATTGGCGTGTTCAGGCCTTCTATCATTGACATCACACTCTCTGGGACATTGTTAATATCAGAGCATTTGTCGTGCCAGCTGGATAGCTTCTCTGTTAGGAGGTCCTTTGCCTTTAGCAGTCCACAAATGACAAAATGAGGTTGGAGTATGTACAAAGTATTAGAGCTGTCAGTTTAGAAGCTATGGTGCCAGTCAGATCTACAGATTTAGTCAGAGAACCAGAGCTAATAGTTTTTTTTCTCAATTGCCAGTCACTGTCACTGGTTTGTATATGGAACAGGTTGAAATATAAATGAGTTTTCTTTTTAATTAAAGTTTACATTTCATTATATCATGAAAAAACACAGCAAACTTGACCTCATCTCCAAAATCTAAATGCATCAGGGATGACGCTTGGATGCAGCCTTACATGCAGGTCTGTGAAATGTAAAATGGTCTGAAAAGCATACACACATAGAGGTGAGGGTTACAGTGAATAACCTTGTCGTGGAAGGTTGCTATCTGGTAGGAGAAAACACAATGTTTGTCCACCAGGAAGCAGAACCGCCTCTTTTCCTCCAGCAGAGCCTCTTTGCAACCATCTGCAATGAACTTCTGCATGTCCATCTGACGATGTGTGAGGGTCTCTAGACACTGCGGTGAAATAAAAGATGACAGCTATACACACTTATTGGCTGTTCATAAATGCATCTCTATGGTTTTAACTAAAAACAAACCAAAGAAGAACCAGAATGGCTCACATAAGGCCTATTTGTTGTCCACTATGACGACACTGATCCTACCATTCTGATAGGGTCAACTTAAATGGCAGCCCTTGTGATGGAAATTAACAGTCAATTGTTATCTCTTAACTCAGGAAGGGTGGCGGTGGAACAAGACAAGACTGTCTTAAACGCAAAAGGTCAGGAATCCCAAACACTGATAATAAAGAATAATGACAAGAATTCCTGGAAAGGTCTCACTAATTAAACATCTCTGAACCCCTTGATGGACTTCTAATCTTGTATAGCACATGCTATTATGAATGACAGTTACATTCCTGAGAAACTGTCAATAGGGGTGTAACAGTCATACCATATTGTACTTGTATAGTCTTGCAATGAGCAATAAGGTATGAAAAAGAACCATTCATTTTTCTTAATTTTTCTGTATTTTTTCCAGTTATTGTCCGGTTATTGTCAGCCAATCTGGGACAGCATTTCCTGAGACCTATCAGACCAGCCCCCACACTGGAAAACGGCATCTGATTTGTTTTTGGAGGAGCTCACCAAATCTAAGAGCACATTGTTGTTCACTCTTTATTTTTGCTGTATTGAAAAGTGAAGCAAATAATGATACCTTGCAATTAATGGTTGCACCAATAATTATTAAGGATGAATACCATACAAGTGATGCATGGTACAGAATGTATAGAAGCTGAATTAAGACATATTTTACAATGGGTTTGGTAGCCAAAAGCATTTCATAAAGCGGTTATTATTCACACAGATCCACCCTATGACTTGTGTAAGCCAGAGGATGACAGGAAGTGTACACTTTGGGCCTGAGGTGTATATGATCTCAGTGATCTCAGTGATCTCACACATTAAAAAAACAAACGCATAACAGCCAGACACACCTACCCTCCTCGATGGTTGGCAAAAAGAAAAAGGGCTAGGCAGCCTGGGCATTGTCACTGTTAGAAATTTGCTATGGTTTTAAGTCTCTTCCTCATCTCTCTTATTTGTTTCTGTCTTCTTTATAGACCAGTGAAACACAGTCAGGCAGTGCGACAGCCTAAACTCGCATCTAGCCGAGAGTGCTGTTAAATAGCTTCAGTCTTTACCTTAATATCACGTAATATCCAGAGCACAGGGCAAAGATTGGCTGTGATCTTCGGGGGATCTAGAAGCTACAGCTCGCTTTATGTTTCCTTTTTTTAACTGAATCCTCTGATTAATTCTTGCACGGGTGCAACAGCACTTTACTGGATTGTTGTTGAGTCTCAGGTACAGTATATTTATGGCTGAAGAAAGCAGCCAGGCCGGGTGGCACAGAAAGAAGCAGGGTGCTACTGTAGTCGAAGGCAGGGCCCCAGGCTTTACTGGCAAAAGCCTGGAGTGCAGACATGGCTTCCCTTTCATCTGCTTCCTGCTCTGGGTGCCAGCACACTCCAGCTAGGCTGCTTTCAGCAAGGCCCAGCCCTCATCCCTGTTC
Organism: Electrophorus electricus; assembly: GCF_041902795.1. NCBI lineage: Eukaryota > Metazoa > Chordata > Actinopteri > Gymnotiformes > Gymnotidae > Electrophorus > Electrophorus electricus. The sequence goes on from NC_137499.1 coordinate 35,784,457, forward strand.
AAACACAGCCCTGCATCTCACCATCCTCAAATGCACTCAAACAGAGTGCGAGCTTTCTCAGAGTGTATGTGGTGGTGGGGGAGGGTTACCTGAGCACAACCAGGCAGGCTGCCACCCACACACACACTCACAGACACACAGACATTCACACACTATTGGACAGACAACAGTCTGGGCAGCTGTGATAACACGTAGACTGCACTCCCCATAACATCACAGGAGCAGGCACAGCACCACACCAAACCCAATGTCCCGAGTTAAAGAGGTAGTGGGATTTTTATAGGCAGCAAGCATTTCTAGTTTCTGCTCCCCTAGAGGCCTGTTTAAAGTTGGGATAGGGACATATGAGACACAGACTCCCTGTTTGAAGGACAGACAAACACTGGCAGGAAAGGCCTACACAAAGAGCTTCACGTTTATCACACCAGACCTGTGATCAACACTCTAGCCTGTTGCTATGGACACCTTCATTTCATGCAGTAGAGAGGCAGGAGATCTGATAAACACAAATGAGATTTTACACCATTCTAGTCTGAGTCAAACTATGACCGTATGAAGGGGGTAAAATATGGATGTGGTTTTTCCTACTAAAACACATGTAAATCGATCAGTGTTGTTGTTGTTGTTGTTTTTTTTTGTCCAAATGCAGTATTAGTGAAAAAAACAAAGTCGATAAAACAGGTCTACATCAGAAAGAGGCTGAGACTGCTGAATCATGGCCAAGATAAACGAAGAAGGCTCCACTTCCTCCAGAGCATCTGTTTAGCGTCTGTTTAGTGTGTTTAGTAAGTCCTTCACGAGAAATGTGAAAACGCGATGCCTAAGGCAAGCTGAGCAGCTCACAAAAAACAGAATCTTATCCCCAAACACCACCTGACAGGAATGACAACAGAGCTGCATGAATGATGCAGACGTGGCCGACCGACATATGACAACTAGAGATGACACGATACTCATTTTTCTGTACCGATCCGAAATCTTGCATGGGAATATCACTCAATATCAATATTGATTATATTTTAATCGATATTGATTAAAAGCTACTGTGGAGATGTGGTTTGATTGTTTGTAGTGAAATTTAGATTGTTATATTTTTACAGATATCATGCATGGATATGACACATAAATATAAATAAAATTACAAAAAAATGAAAAACGTTTACAAGCCTAATGCATCATTTCCCCTCCAGTGCCATACAGCGCCTCCCTTAGTGGGACAATACATATCGCCTTTGTTATCACCTTCTGTCATCTTAGCTGTACTGTACTCACCCCCATCACACACACACACACACACACACACACACACACACACACACACACACACACACACACTCACACTCACACTCACACTCATACTCATACTCATACTCACACACACACACACACACACACACACACACACACACACACACACACACACTCTCTGCTCCCCTCAGTATGGCTGCCACACTCACTGACTCCTGAAATTCACACAGTTCACCTGGATTTTTTTCTCATCATTGAATGCAACTCTAAAAAATTTAATATTGACCTTATATAATTACTCTTGTGAATTTTAGCAGTAAATCACTGCTATACCCACCACACACCCCACACACACCAATAAGTGAGCAGACAGAGAGAGAGGCTACCTGTAATACGAGTCTCTTCACGCAACCTCTGCTTAAAACCAATGGAAATGTAATCTGGTAACGATTACAAGAGTTATTCTTTCTAGCTGAAAGAATCTATGGACGGAGTTAGTTGAAGTTAGCTTATTCTTAATCTTCTTTGGTTTATTCAGATTTTCCAGTCCACCTTAAGTCTCTGCAGGCTAACGGCAAACTCAGCAGCTTTTGCGCTCCTCATGCGGTTTGAATAAACTAAATCCAACTTCATGAATTTAGAGGAGAGTGTTTCACTTGTTTGTTTACTCTTTTTCCTCTCCTCTCCAGCTCTGTTTCTGTGAGGTTTCTGTTGCTCTTTCTACTGTCTCTGAACTTTATTTTCCTTATGCCATGGCCTGACTGGAAACAATGTTGTTTGTGTTTCCACAGAAACGCGGATCAGAACTAAGACGCAATATTGTCTCGTTTAAATGTTCCCACTAGAAGGCAGATAACCTGTTACCGCGCACTGAGTTAGCAAAGCAAGTCATCACATGTGCGCAGGTTCATGGATATTTCCATTGAACATTGTAGTTTAAATCATTAATGTGAAGAAAACAGTAGTTAAACTGTACAGCTGTGTATAAGCTGTTTTCTAGCTAACCCGGCTGTTATCATGTGATCTACTCAAACTAAGCTGGCTGAAACACTTTGAGTTGCCGCTGTGCATGAAAGGTGCTATACAAATACATCTGCCTTGCCTTGTCTAGCCTATTATCATTTGACCTACTCAAACTAATGTGGCGGTTGCTGCTGTAAAGCTGTGCTATTTTCAGGCTGGAGTTGTGACGGTATTGGATCACGTTTCTTAAAAACCTTTCTCCCGATCCAGCATCGACTTGCCTCTAATAGTGTTATCGGATCTGTGCCACCTCTAATAAGAACCTATAAAACATTTACTCATTTCTGTTTAAATGTTTTCGTCTGTAGTTGTATTGAACTGAATAGTAAAATAAATCCATAATACCTACGTGAAACCAGCTGGTAAAAACTGAATTCATATAGGAATATGGATAATGGAACCCGTTAAAGGTCTTGTGTTTGGCTTCAAAAGAGAGTGCATATGTCTAAAAACATACACGTGTGAGACAGGCAGATTACGTGTCTAGCAGAGAAGTCACTGAGTTAGAGAGTAATGTTTCAGAAAAAGGTACCGTAATGCAGAATCTCAGCCATGTGGAGGCAGAAAGACAGAATCATGTCCTCCCTGTAGGTAACCCTCACAAGTATTCAGTTTTTAGGGAATGACGTATTCTGTGGTAAATGTCATATGTGAACTGAGGTAGGCCATTACTCGTATAACTGATTATTTTGCATATAAAACTGAACTGAACTGACTCAGATGGAATATTTTCTGGTATGGAGCCATCTGAAGAAGCTTTTCAGCTGTTTTTTTTCTGTGCTGAACAGTCGAAACAAAGTTGCCCATTTGATATACAATTAGGGCAAGTATGTGTGTGTGCAAATTGCACGTGTGTATGCACCTGTGCGTATGTGCGTGTGAGTGCAGCAGCAGGGTGTATTCCTGGAATTCCAAATCATAACACAAAGTCCGTTGCCTATTTTTCATTTGTAAACATGCGGGCTCCAGCCGGACAGCAGGGATTGGAACGCGTTCTCACCTCGTTCTCCTTGCTCTCGTACTTCAGCGCGTTCTTCCCCTGGCTCTTCCTCCTCAGCTTCTTCAGGTCGGCCTGGGACCTGTCCAGCGAGTCCTGCTTCATCTTGTGTTCCATCTGATACCTCTTAAATGTAGCCTGTGAAGAGGTGGAACACTTGATCATTGCCTTGCTCTCCAGACGGTCGGGGTGCAGAGTTCTCCCCATGCACAGGCAGAGACAGGCCTTCTGGAACACAGGACTTGCATGACTTTCACTCTCCATACTCACCGTCATGTACTTCACATCCAGGTCGGTCTTCCTGTCTAGCTCGGCAATGATCTCACGGTGGAACCGTCTAAACTAGGGGATCAAAAGAAGGGACGGTGTATGAGTACTATCTGTCTAATAAGCAGTAATTAGGAAAGGAAAAGGCTACACTGGTGCTATCTTTATGTTTGCGCCGCACTCAAACACCCACACAAACACCCGCACAAACACCCGCACGCACAGAGGGAAAAGTGAAAACAGGCCATTGAGTGAAGCGCCAGCAGCATAGGCTGCTGCTGTATAAGATGAAGAGCTTGGCTCTGAAGAAGATGAGTCATAGTCTGGGAGATGCCTACAGAACCCCCCGCCCCAATCTCAGTTTTACATGCTCATGCTTTAAGCATAGCTTCCAGTAGAGACACAGTGTTGAGGGTGGATGAGAAAGCCAGTACATTACCACAGAACCTGCCACAGCAGCTAGTAGTGCCCACCGATCTGCCCCCGTTTTTTGGATTGTGTGTGTGTGTTCTTAATCGGTGTTTCTCTCTCTGTGAAAACAGCTGAGTTCCCACACTCTGCCAACTCCTCCACATACTGCTCAAACTCTCTTTTACAGTGGGTTTATTTATTCATTCAGAAAGATGGTCCATTCACAAGTGCAGGAATGCCACATAACTCAATACTCCCTAGGTTTGTTTGACATGCTTGTGTTAAGACCGGGCTCTTCTGATCATGTATTCCAGGTTCATGTCAACAGATGTCTGTTTTTAGCCATTGGTTACTACGTGGAGGAAAGGAAAATAAACCTGGAGAACATCTGACAAGAGACTTTATCTGTTTGTAGTTTTGGGAATAGCCCTTGTGCCAAAATAAAAATTGCATACTGTATATGCATGTGTCCATGAGTGTTTAATCAGTGTAATCATAGGCTAAGATAAGAAGGTATAACATTTAGGCCTATTTTTTTGTGATTGAAAGTGTTTGAAAGTCAAATCATAATGTACTTTAACACAAACTTAATGATAGGAAACTCTTGCTCATGGAGCCTCTCCATGTTTATCTTAACACAAGGATTTTCCAGTTTTTGAAACCTGTTTTTGAAAGAGTCAGCACAGTTTGGTTTCCTGAGGGATGCAGGTTAGCACCAACATACAGCATATGAGAATGACTAGTAAGACTATCTTAAAATAGTTTTATTGGATAACATCTGTAGCTAAACTTAAAGATACATCATTATTTTAGTTGAGAGGTTGAAGGGGACAGGTTATTGGTACTGCTTGTGAAACCATGCAAAACAACGCAGGTTATCACCATCTCTTAGATGATCTCAGATTGCTTAGCCTTCAAAATCAGCAAACCTGTGCCAATATTTTATAATAAGCATTGTCAAATGTAATGAATCTGTAAATATCACATAATGTACCTTAATTAAGCACCAGCCATTTCCTTTATGCTCTATGCCTTTTGCTGTTTTTGTTTTTTTCATTTGCAAGATCTATGATTGACCCTGGGGGCAGATGAGCTAGCAGAACGCACTGGGCCTGCGCTTTCATCAGATGTGGCCTCAGCTGCAAGTCGGGGCATGCCAAAACCTGTTCTGCTAAATGCTTCTATACAAGCAGATGCACAGATTCTATTCCCCAACCAGTTTTTTTTTTGTTTTGTTTTTTTGGGGGGGGGGGGGCTGGTTGGACATCCTTATGGATCTGTGGCTGAATGCAGCAATGAATGAAAGCTGGATGTAAAGTTCTAGTCATGGATGACACGTTGGGGAAATGTAAGGCACTAATGAGGATTGTTGATGTTGTTGTGTTTGTGTTTGTAAGTGTTTATGAGTGCCGACCAAGCCTTCAGTGGGTGAGCGCAGCAGGGGGAAGAACTAAAATGAGTGTTCTGGGTGGCCTCTGTAGATTAGAGACGCCAGCGCCCTTACTGAACGATGGAGATACAGAGGGGTAAGAAGGACGAGACCAGGATGAGAAGGGGAGTGTGATTCAGCACAGAAGAAAGAAAGGGGGAGCATAAAGACGCAGGAGGAAGGGAGGAGTGTCGGAGTTTCATGCTCCTTCTCCCAAACTTCAGTTATGCCAGAACTCCATTATGCGAGCTTTATTAAAAAAAAAACACTTACGTTATCTTCAAGCTCTAAATGAACCTTTCTCTGGACTTCAGAGATTTCCATCAGCACAACCCCTGCAGACAGAGGGAAATTACAGTGATCAGCATTACACACACGCGCACACACACACGCACACACACACGCACACACACACACACACACGGAGAGAGAGAGACACAGAGACAGACTAAACTAGAGACTGAGAGCTAATCCGTTTATACATATCTGTAATATTCAACACAATCAACCACATAATCAACCAGAACCTTCCGATGACAATTAAACCCCATGGATCCCGTTTTCCAAAAAACAGTCCCTCCGTGACAGCAGACTATGTCATTACAATTCACTCTCCCAGCATACATTCTAGTTTTATAATCCTGCAAGCATGCTCCTGCCCAGTGCAATCAAATTGGGATTAAAATACACTCACGCAAGCCGACAGTAAAAAAGATAACACTTTATTTTTATAAAGAGTCCACCCACCACTCACTTAGTCAACGGCTATTTGTGAACTGCCGATCAACATGTATAAGAGATGCATGTGAAGGGTGGGTAGAACAGAGATCATGTCTGGCGCTAACGCTAGTCACTTCTCTCAGAAATCTGGAGAAAGACTGTATCTATCCCCAGGGGTTCTGTGCACGAACAGCAAGGCAGGATAAAAAGAGAGTTTTCCATGGAAACAGATAAGAAAGCTCTCCTTCTCTGTCTTTCTCCCTCTGTCCACAATGGCCAGTGACAATGTTTGCCAGTTCCATTATTCAAAGACTGGCAGCTAATTTGAAACCTGACACCATTTAATACTGTTCTGAGATGGACAGAAGCCAAAATGGTTTTCAGAACTGATATGATTCTTACCAAATGCACTCTTTCTCAAACACCACATATATATATATATATATATATATATATATATATATATACTTTTTTTTTTTAATGAAATAGACATTGAAATATGAGTTCAATGACACATAAATGAGGGTTTAAATGAGAGTTTAAGTCCACATGGCTAAGGCTATTGTATAACTTGATTTCTCCCATGTATCAGCTTGAGTCACAAGACTTCCAAGGTCACTTAAGGTCTCTGTATTTCCCACAGCTCAGCTGAGCAACAAAGGAAAATCAACACAGGTAAAAAGAACTCCCTCACACTTCTTCTGAAATACACTCAACAGCCACATTATTGGAAACATCACTTTATCTGAAACACCGTTAGAGCTTGCCTGGAAACCACATTATAGATTCTGAAAACCTGTTGGTGTTTTCAAGCCAGCATCTGACTACTTGTCTCAAAAATACAGCAACTGTAATATTGGTGTTGCATAATTAACTACAACATTAAGCATAATATTAATATCCAGTATTCATTATTATACATAAATACCTTTATCCAGTAAATTATCAGTACAAATAGTTTATATGGGTGATTCACTGACATATGGACATGTGCAATCTGTTTGCTGCCCGTTGACCTGACCTTTTTAGCTGGTGGACCACTCTTAACCCAGCATTTAAACTGGCATGTGTAAAAACTCCATCAACTCTGCTGTGACTTTAAACTTATACCAACTCACATCCCATAAGCAAGCCCCCAGCATGCCAAATTCCGTTGAGAATGGCCCACTACACAAATAATATCCTGTCAACAGTGTTTTGTGGTCAGAAACTGACCAGTGAAGTGGTGGACAGAGTGGCTGACTAACAGCACATGCCAACAGACTCACCAGCCACTTTGAAGCGTGTATAAAAGTAAATGCCACTAAGAGTTAACTTAAGTGTTAATATCACTGTGTAATCCTTAAGCAAATTTGTTATTTTCTTGCAAAAGGTCAGCAAAATGCACCCAATTTGAGGCATGTGACATAGGAATCAGTTTAGCTACAGTAGCATTAAACGCATGAGATTGTTTATTGCAGAAGTAGGTGTTTACTTGTCTTGAAATCCATGTCTTTCCTCTCCCTACTTTTTAATCATGGCACGCCTGCTTATAATCCTCATTATCACAAACCACTAGATAAAAATTCCATCAAAGGGCAGAACTGATAGGCCAATGAACGACGCCATAAAAGTAATGACTAAAAATGAGGACCATGAAAACGTGAGGAGCTTTAAATGAGAAATAACATGCAGGCAATGCACTGAGATGTGCTTTGGCTGCATCTGTGCACTCGACTGGGCTCTCAGAGAAATGTGCAGCTCACTTAGCAGAACAGCTCTCCACATCAGTGATACTAATAATGAAGTGTGAATTATGGACAGTGAGGCTGAGCGGTAAGTGGGAGGGTGTGTTCACAGGGGCGCACTTCAATCAAAGCCACACTGGGTGAAGCCTAATCAGACATTGAAACTTGCCCGTCTCACAACAGCGGCTCCAAAAAGAGTGTGTTATCCAACGGTGTGTTGGCCACACACTCCAAATAGATTAGCTTTACTATCGCAATTACAATAACAGATCACAGATTGTCCGGTGTGTTTGTATTATCATAGGCAGCAACAGTGGCTCTGGACCAGTGAGGATCTGAGTGCAGAACACGCTGGACAAATCAGACCAACTCTGCTGCCGAGTTTCAGGGATGCTACAGACCAGTGGGAGGGACTATTTGGTGCGTTTGGTAGGGCAGTAGAGGCCAATTGGCCCATATGCTGTGCTGAGGAAGGTGGGATGAAAGACAGACAGTTTGATCGAAGGTTGACCAACTTTCCCATTTGCTTAAAATCCCAATTTGGGTTCTTGACATGTGTCACTTAAAGCGCAGCTGATTTATTGGCTCGTGTCGGATGGGTGTGTTTTGACTGCTGTCCAATGGCCAGTGTTTCTTAGCGCTGTTCAAACAACATGGTAGACTAAAGGTCACAAGAACAGCTTGGTGAACGCTTCCTTTGTGGTGCTAGGGAGAGCGAGAAGTGGGGAATGTGTGGGATTGTGTGCATGTTTTTTGGGTGGGGCTGCTGGCCACCTCTCTGTTCACTGCTATACAAATCAGCCCACTGGGGTGTACACACCGATGCAGGTCACATTGTCTAAAAAAAGAATCAACTATGAATTGAAACAAACCAAAAAAAAAAAAAAAAAAACCCAGAAAAACAAAAAACCCATTCTTTGTTAAATGACCTTTTTGTGTTTAAAAATACCCAGAAAATATCTATGTTATGGCTAAATTTGATTAGCTATTGTTCTAAATAAAGGCTCAAAAATGCTCAAAATAATTGGACATGATTGTCCAAGCCAAAAACAATTAAGCAAAAAATGAAAAGTGAATATGAGGAACTTCACTCTAGTGAACACTAATGACCATGCTACCAGTATTTCTTTGCTATACTTGGCTTTACACCCTTTTCGGAGCCTGTGAACTGTGTTGGACTAGCCCTTCTAAATGTAAAGCACAAACGCAATAGCAGTTGTAAAACAAAACAAAAACAACCAAAACATTCTTAAAAGAACCATACAAGCATTCATCTTCTGGGACTTGGAATTGACCACTATTGTCCAACTTGTAATCAAACCAGGAACATTCCGACAGCTTTCTAGTTCCTTGTTCCTGGACCCATGTTCCCCTGAGGCACCGTCATTAAAGTCACCAGGTAACACCACTTAAGATGGTCCCCAGGAACACACGTCAAGCCATATACCTTTTCCCCTTAACCAGTCACTTAACTGTATGACTAATATATGGATAACAATCCAAAAATAGGATAAAAGAATGACCTTGTTCCTCAAAGATTTGTGAACAGCTACTCTATTGGTCATATCTTTTGTTTGCTTATGCACTTGTTACAAATATATTTCCTGGTAACTACCATGACCTTCCCAAACATGGTCACACACCATGTCAGGGAAGGCTGTTATTTAATTATAACTGTTACATATTAAGATAAGATCATTGTAGATATTTTCTTGTTGCCTGGTTAAACTGCCAGAAAAATGCCATGAACATTCAAACATGGTTCTGCTTAAGTCTTGACGATTGCTAGATGCTTTGTTAAAGAGTTTGCTAAGTTCAATTAAACTAGAGGCTAGAATGCCAATAAACTGAAATATTCTATACAACCATAAGTGAATGAAACAGAGTGCCTTGCTCTAAACCAGCAAGGGTTTGCAATAGGCAAGTAGAGTGAAGCTATATTAGCAAGGCTTCTCCAGGTTTATGACAATACGGTATAAGGTTTAATGACCACAGGAAAATAACATGCAAATAATTGTTTACCTTTTGTCACAGCTCACTCACTCACTCAGTCACTCATCCACCCACCCATTCACTCACCCATTCGCTCACTCTTTTTTTTTTTTTTTTTAATGACCCAAATATGAATGTTCCTACCCTTACCCTGTAGAACAAAGTTTCAGTGGGGATTTAGATGAAGTAGATTCATGTAATGTACCAATGTATAAAGCAGGACCAAAAGAAGCTCACAAGATCACACTGCTTGGTCTGTCTCTAGTTGGAGGGTGGTGTGGACACACGGTGATCAGCACTGCTACCTCACTGGTTTAGCCCCAGTGACCTGGGTTTGCCTCCCAGCCTAGCCGCTGCTTGTGTGGAGTCTTCACATTCTCCCTGTGCCTGTGTGGAGTTTCGTCTCGGTGCTCCGGTTTCCTCCTACATTCCAAACACGTGTTACTTTGATTAGTGTCTCTAAAACGGGCCTGGTGTGAGTGAGAGGATTGCCTTCAGGTGGTTCAGATGCATTACTAACACTTATAAAATCAAGCACATAGCCATGCAATCTCTACAGACAAATACTGACAGTACAAGGGGTCATACTGAAGAGTTCAGTGACTTTGTGAAGCCTGTGTTATTTCTGCCATGCTAGATCTGTCCCAGTCAACTGTAAGTGATATTATTGTGAAATGGAAGCATCTAGGGGCAACAACAGCTCAGCCATGAAGCTAACAGAGAGGGGGGCTGCCGAACTCTGAAGCATGTAGTGAGTAGAAATCGCTGATTCCCTGTTTCAACACTCACTACACAGTGCCAAACTGCCTCTGGAAGCAACATCCGCACAAGAGCTGTACATCGGGAGCTTCATAAAATGAGTTTCCAAGACGATGAGCTGCTCCATGTTTTTGCAGTTGGATGTCCAACAAGCTCATACACGTGACCGTCAGTTATCTGCATACTTTTATTAATATAGTGTATGAACATGAGCATAATATAAGGTTGTATTGCAGGATAACAGTCTTGCATATGTTTGCTCTCTCTCCTTCCTGGAGCCTACAAATGTAAGTCTGTAATAAGCAGGTGTAACCTGATTTGAAGCTTACATTATGTAAACCCTCTCTGGAAGTCATTCAGAGGAAAGTGTATGTGTGTGGGAGTGGGTGTGATGGTGCTGGCTCAGGTAGTGCTTTTGGAAGTGGCCAGGCAGGATTTGGTTATCCACTCTCATACCTTCCACTCTGTCTTTCCCCAGACGTGCATCATCAGAAAGTAGCACACCACATTCTAAAATTTCCAGTTAAGGCATATAATGGAACTAGGAGTTTAACAGCCAGCCATTTTTCTGAGATTGCACTGAAACTGCAAGGAGTATATTTAAAATGCACTAAATAATTTTTACCCTTAACCGTGACAAAGACAATGTCTTCAGCTCTCTACTGCCACCACACTTCTCCATCACCATGCCAACACAGGACACAACACCTTCAGGGTAAGGCATGTATAAGTGTGAGTTATCAGGAACCTGATGAGTGTGAGGAACCTGCCATACCTCAAACAAACAAGCACATGTGCATACACACACACACACACACACACACACACACACACACACACACACACACACACACACACACACACACACACACACACACACACACACACACACACACACACCCTACGTGCTGAGTCAGAATAACTAGGGCCCTATGAAATGAATTTAATTTTTTCCCAGAATACTTTTTTTCCTTTAAGAACGAGAGTTAACTAGCGCTCAGTGACTTTGTGAATATCAGGATGGTTGATTTGTTTGACTAAACATCAAAAAAAGCTGAAGCATCACAATGTCAACCATTAGAGAGCAGGGACTAAGGTGTGGTGCTTCTGCTCCCCGCCCATCAGTTGCGCACTCTTATACGTGAGAATGGACTCAAGAATTCCCACTACATTCCAAAGATGACTGTAGCCTTGTTCATTTAACGTGCTGATGATTTTTATCAAGAAATGGGACAGTTGGTCAACTGCACAAAACATAACAGCACAGGAGCAGACTCTAACAAAAGAGCGATACTAAGAAAAGAAACAACAAGTATGGCACTCTGACCCTTTGTTTCATGCTGATGTCATCTAGTAGGCGGTTTCCCATGATTCTCAGCTCTGGAGGAGACTCCCGTTTATCAGCACAGTCTGGAACAGTGGGGAGGCCCATGCTGCCAAACTGATATCTGGAGATTGGTGGCTGGCTGAAGAATGAAAGGGCTCTCCATCCATCTGACACCTGACCCAGGAAGAGGAGGTGGGTGGTGGGGGACTGCAGGTGTGTCGGTCTGCCCAGGGCTCTCAAGGCTATCTGGTATCAGCTCAGCCGCGTCGCCGGGGCTCCAGTTTCACCATGGCAGAAAAGCCAAAAGTCAAGACGTGGCACTTCCTGGTGAGACGGTGCGCGGTGAGACGGAGCGCAAGGCCTCTTATTTGCAGGTTTTCTGGGTACGCAGGGGTGGCACTGTATTAGTGAAGATTTCTAAATGATATTGCTTGCAGACGTCAGAGCTGGGGATTGGTGGCAGGGCAGAGCCAAATGTAAAGAACAGGAAGTAACAAATCTGAATTGTGAATCCCTGAAACCTCCAGTCAGTCAGGTTATAGTGGGCTTCTTTCAATAGTGAAATTATAGCATGGCTTTTTGTCAAACAGCACAGCAGGGGTTAGTGACCTAATTGTTCATTGTCATTGGAGGCTTTAATATTACGTAGGCTTAGTAGTTCAACCAGGTGGCAAAGTTTTCTTAATTTTCTAATAGCATCTTTGCACAAGAAAAATAAAATCAAAAACAAATTCATTTATTTACCATTAAGTTAAATCTTAATCGTTGTGGGCCAAGATCATCGCATTTTGAGTTCCATGAACTTACTGAGGTAACTGTAATACAAAAAGATGACAAAATCTCCCATTTATTTTCTCTGTTCATTTTCTACTCTCTAAAATGGGCCTGGTTCAGTCTTAGACTAAATTACCATTGTAAAGGAAATGGATGCGACATATAAGCAGCAAAAACATGCCTCAACAATCTCAGTCACACTACACGATTGGCTGACATTTTTGGCCAGCGCCCTGCCCACTGTCGGGCATCCCTCCCCCGGATAGAGGACACGTCCACTCCAGAGAGGTGAGTGTGCACTGCAGCCTGCTCCCCTGCTGCTGCACACATCAGAGCAACTCTGATGAAATCCTGCTGGTGAATCAGCCTGCAGAGCACACTGCAGACACGCCAAGCCCTCTAGTCTTAAACACACCCATTATTTAGCACCCGCCGTTAACGTGTTTAACTGTGGCAGGCTGCAATGTAAAAACACACCACTTCTCCAAGGCTTCTCTCAACACTAGTCCCCCATGCGCCCAGCTCCACACAAACCCCTGTCCCCAACGTATGCACGACACGCACAAATACACACACAGTAAGCAAAATCACAGAGTGTACGCAAGAAATGCATCAGAGATTTTATAAATCATGAGAGGATTTATCTTGGCTACAAAGTCGATCTAGTGTTAAATATATTTCTATATGTGTTAAACTAGCCAAGCTCTTGACTTTGTTACAATACTTCCTCTGCTAGGGTCAGATCAACACTGACTGATGACATTATGATTAGAACTTTAGAAACCAATGCCCGGCCAGGTATGATAATTGGATTAAGTTTTTGTTTCCAGATTATTACAGCAGAATATTTAATAAACAAGGAACAGGGGGAAATATGGGGGTAAGATCATGTGAGATGGCACAGTGATAACATGGCAACAACACAATACTGATACCTGGCCTATGAACAATCTACATCTGTAAAGTAATGTAGATCTAGCTCTTCAATTATCACCTCATTTCAGGTGCAAACTTCACCAGCAATGCATTTAGCTCTTCATGCGATTGGGTTTATCTTCCATAGAGTGCTTTTTTTCTTTTTATTTTCCAGCATTACAATCAACACAGACGCAACACAGATTACAGTCAACACAAATCTTTACTGTGTTTTTAATTTCCTTCTCTCTTATTTGCCTACTAACATGCTTTATAGCTGATTTAGAGATGATCAGTACCCATTGGGGAGTGAATCTGCTCTTTTGGACAGGTCATAGGCTGTGGTCAGCACAACCCTGTTTATGACAGAGTCAGATTACTCTAAACATTTCTCCACACATAACAACAGTATTCTTGTTTGTTGGGTAACGTGGAGCCACACAGACAGGTTTGTGTGCCCTTTTCACTCAGTGCATTTTAATATAGGAAAAGAGTAAGCCAACCTAAAAGGTCCTGTCAGGCTCAGAGACCCAAAGTACACACACACACACACACACACACACACACACACACACACACACACACACACACACGACGCGAAACCCAGATACTATCCAGGCGCAGTCATCTCAGCCTGACATAGAAGAACTACGTTATAAATCTGCCATTATGTCAGTATTGGCAGATATTCCTGCATGCGCTCACTTTTACTCAGGTGCGAGCCGTACAGAAGGTAAACCAAGGTCAATTTCACTTAAAACTACGCCGGTCGTATGGTGTATTTCCAACATTACCAACTAGCTGATTAAAATGCTGATAACAACAACATATCTAGGGAGCAAAACATCATTTGCATTTAGTACATTTGCATTCAGTACCAGCAAAAGAACCAGACTGTGTAGTAATTATAAAAATCAACACTATGGTTCTTCTATGTAATTTAGGTCAAGATACAAGTAGAAATGCATGGTTCCTTTATGTAATACTCAAAAACCAACACCTGAGCATCACAACCATTTAAATGTGTGCTCTGCTCCAAAGAAGCTTGCTTATCTGTGTAGTACTGTAGCGCACTCCTCACAGACATGGACTATATAAACTCAGGAGCCAGAGTCTTCTAAGTATTTATTCGACAGACCAATCCAGCCTTCCTGCTGAGTGCACGCTGAGGCTCTACCAAGATGCAGCATGAACTGCATCACGTAGCAATGCCACACCAAGTATTTTAAAGAGAAATTAATCTATGTCTGCCACACATTTTGTTCCTTTATGTGCACCAAGACAAGATCCTAGATACCCATGTATATTCCAAGGGCAGCAACATCACAGAAAATGCAGGAATTTGTGTCTCCCTGAGCCAATATTTAAAAGCTACTTCTAAAATCGGACGTTACTAATGTCATATGGTACCTTTACCAGCATCCAAAGTGTTAAATGCAATCCTTGCCTCTTATCAAAGTTTTTCTTTTTGGGCTGTGCATGTTATCTGTCTGAATGTAAACTGGTTGGTTTTTGCACAGCTTGCTTTTAACTGTGTGAGCAATGAAACTACAGCAAAGGGAGCTGGGCAAATGTAACCGATGGTAAAAATCTTCACTGAAAAGCTCCTTAGTGTTTCACACAGTAAGAGAGTAATCAAATGAAGACTCATCAAAGGTTTCGCTGGGAGCTATCTCCACAAGACTCATTCCTTCATTAAAACCCAGACATGTGAAATCCCAGTTTATCATTTACTTTTTTCATTTAATTTCACTCATCTATCTTACACTAGTGAATAGATCTCTCCGGTCAACAGATGTCCCAGGTCACTTCCTCAAAGAAACTGAGCTACATATATAGAAATTATGCTGTTTCTAATTCAACAGCATAAATATTTTCTATTTTAATCAATAATTTCTATAATCTAAAGTTACAAATCAAGGGTTATAGTAATTTTATAAGACAGATTACTTGAAAAACGTATTTAATAGACTGATCCATCATTCTGATGCCTGGTTTCTACATAATTGATGCACACATTTGAAAATGTACAATTTTATAATTTATAAACTAACCTCTATAAATAATATATGCACTATACTGCGAGGAGAACATTTTAGCTCTGTAATACCTATGCTATATAACTGCTGCAGGAGTGTAAGAAAATAGTAAAAATATAACTGGTGCTAGTTTTGTCAGAAAATAAGACTTCACTGTATGGAACCTACAAAATGTGTTCTTTAGAAAACGATCCACAGAAAACACAGTCACCCCTGAAGCCCAGGGTTCTACTGAGACTGAACACGTGCTCTGCCATGCCTGCAAACATGGTCATCATAGTGTGGAATTAGATGGCAGAGAATTGGCCAGAATAGCGTCAGAGACAGTAAAAGGCATCACAGGTATGCCACTTTGCTAATGCTATCTTAAAGATTATGTGAAAGATAGAATTCTACTTATTAAATAAGTATATTAAATTATATTAAATATTATATTAAATTATATTAAATATTATCTACATTCTTACATTTCTTGTTTCAGTCTGAATCTTGAAAGTAACTGCAATCAGTGTTTGTTTTAAATAAAACCTGCCTGTGATCTTTCTGCATCCTATGCTATGACCCTAGCTGTAACACACAATGCACTATTCTGGATCCCACAGGAGTTCTGGACAAGTGAATTTGACATAACATTCATTGTGATTTGTTACTCAGTCTTAGCGTTCAACAATGCAGCAATATCATCTACAGTTAAGGTTTACAGATTTAGAGTTAGGCTGATCTGATAATCACAGCAACCAATCACAATACTTGGTATGCTATGAGTCCTCTGCTCAGAATTATTATTGGATCTAGAGGGTCAGCAGAGGGTTAGCAGGATACTTCACCAGTCAGCTTAACAGAGTTATATTCATTCCCCCAAAGATGTATTCTTCTGATGATATTCCTGGTTATTCCATCGATGATACCGATGGTTCCTTTCAGGGTAAGTTTAGATGAGGCTAGATGCACACTCACCTAATTCTCTAGAGACTGGTGATATAGCAGCATTCTCCCCGATCTTTGACACAGCATCGAAGTACATCTTCCCAGCCAGGCTCATAGCTACAAGAAAGAGAACACACAGGGTCACATTTATCATGAAGAGCTGTTCTGTCCTGAAAATTTACACATGCTTTATTAAATGTAAAAGTGCAAACGAAAGTTTTGTAAAAGATTGATCTTCTGATAGTTTACTGTATTGAGTGTACAAAGAAATTACAGGAACCTTTCTTACTATTAAATGACCTGTTACTGGTTTATGTTTTGGTAGTAATAGAAATTGCTGCCAAAATCATTTTGAATCCAAGTGTAAACATATGCTAATGAAACAGAATATTGCATATTATGCCTAAAACATGTATAAAACTCATGCTTACCCATAACAGCTTTCTCATAGCTTTTTCCAAGGTTAATAAGGTTCCGCAGCCCTGGGTTAAACTGGTCCATGACATTCTGGAGAGAGAAGAAACCACTTATTAACACTGTAATGAATCTGCAAAGTCATCAGTAGCCATAAAATAAACTGGAAGTTTTTAATGTCAATTCATTTGTTTGTGACCAACATTCACACTTGAATCTAAAGCAAGGTGAATTTTGTGGACCAGTGAGGGCACAAAAGTCTTAGCAAATGCCCATAGACACTATACATTATATTTATACTGCATATATAGTCATATGTGGATAATGTAAAATTAGCATGCATTTCAACAATCCTTTTTATTGACTGTCTTGTAGTATTTATGTGTTTATGAAGCTATACATACAGTATTTTTTGTGCTCTATCACAGCTATAGTTTGATGTATGTACATGCATACATATACATACACATGTAGATATATTTATGTACATTTGTGTGTATATACTCTGTGTATTCTATGTGTGTCTTGCATGTACTGTAACGTTAGGAGGCTAAGCAGGATGCAGGGATGAATTACGTCGAACAAAAATATATGTTTATTCACACAGAGAACAAAGACTATGTAGCAATTAAGCTACCGTAACATCAAACACCGACAAACAGACAAACGGAACCATAGGGGTTTATATACGCACGGAAATGAAAAACAATTACAAACAGGTGTGACACGTGGGGGGCGTGGCCACCCGGACGAACATACACACACACACATATACACACACACACACACACACACACACACACACACACACACATACACACACACACACATACACACACATACATATACATACACACACACACACACACACACACACCCACACACACACACACAAACGGGGAGACATTCGGGAGGAGGGGCCGTACTGTGACAGAGCCCCTCCTCAACGGCACAATTCCCGGCGCTCCATCCTATCGGGCTACGGCCCCGAAGCCGACGCCAAATGGCGAAGCCGGAAGACCGAGCGACCCGACACGGGCCAGCGCGAGCAGGACAGAGGAGGGAAGGACAGGGATCAGGACAACAGACACAGGGACGGACACACTGACAGCCACAGACACAAAGGGGGACAGAGCCACTGGGACAAACAATGTGATGGGAACACACACAGTGACAGGGATGGGTAAAAAACTACATAAAGGACTGTTAAAGACTCCAGGTAAGCCGGCATGAGCCCCAGCCTGTCCCCCAGTCGTTGCCGGGGTTT
This sequence comes from Electrophorus electricus, assembly GCF_041902795.1. Taxonomy (NCBI): domain Eukaryota; kingdom Metazoa; phylum Chordata; class Actinopteri; order Gymnotiformes; family Gymnotidae; genus Electrophorus; species Electrophorus electricus. The sequence continues at coordinate 35,802,693 of NC_137499.1, forward strand.
GAGTCCCACCCACCTGTGGGGGACCGCCCCTCGCCAATTTGGGGGGCGGTGACTTCACCCATTTCAGGAGGCGCACCAGTTACTCTGCCTGTCTCTGGGGTGGGCACTGGTGTTGCCTCTCCCTTGCCTCTACGAGGCTTAGGTACGGGTGCACAGGTTCCGGGGCTGTATGCCTTAGTAGAGGGAGTTTCTTCCTCGGATGAGGTCACCTCTAGGAGTTTCGCGTGGGCTGGCTTGCCTGCGCCTAGGCGAAACCTCCTGGGTGGAGCCTCGGGCGTTGTTGTACGGTATTGTGTCATTCCCGGAGACGACAGAGTGAACGTCACTGTCCGCGAGAGAATCCCCATGGAGAACCTCCTCCACTTCCATTGGTGGATCCTCCACATAATCGGACCCCAAGTCCGACGGCGGACTGATGTTGCTGTACATCCCTCTCTCTCCATACTCAGCGTAGCCCTCATATTAGTCCACGTAGGGGTCTTAGGACCCAGCGGCGTCCATTTTCATGTGCCGATTCTCATAGTCCAGCTGGTCTCTGCAGGACTCCGCAGAGTCCGACCCTGGACCATATTCAGGGCCCCCCCCAAAATCGTACAGTGGACTCCTCCCCTGTTGTGCGAGTGTGGAGGGAGGCCAGAATGACAGAGGGTCTCTCCATGGGGTAGTAGGACTCTACAGAGTCCGACTTCAAGTACTGGACATCGTTGTACCAGTCCTGGTAGCCTGATGTGGGTCTGTACGACTCCACCGAGTCCCCACCCGGACCACACTCCCTAACTCCCCCAGTGGCATTCCCAGGCGTGTGCCCAGGAATAAGGAGGGCTGGGGGTGAGCGTTTACCTCCCTTCTTACCCTTCATCCTTTCAACGAGGCATCCCTCGTTGGTCAATGTTTCTTTAACGTTAGGAGGCTAAGCAGGATGCGGGGACGAGTTACGTCGCACAAAAACATACGTTTATTCACACAGAGAACAAAGACTACGTAGCAATTAAGCTACCGTAACATCAAACACCAACAACAGAACCATAGGGGTTTATATACACACGGAAATGAAAAACAATTACAAACAGGTGTGACATGTGGGGGGGGGGGGGGCAGCCACACAGGTGAACATACACACACACACACACACACACACACACACATACAAACACACACGGGGAGACATTCGGGAGGAGGGGCCATACCGTGACATGTACACTGCTGGAACACTCTCATTTCCCTTTGAGGATTAATAAATTGTTATCTTACCTTAAACAGTAATACTGTTCTGAACTCAATATTCCGTCTATGGCTAGTACTCAAGAGTTATTCATGGCTAGCTTCAACAGAGGCAACTCTAAATCTCTTAGCCAATCATCAGCCATGCTCAACTCGAAACACTCTGAAAGAGAGAACTTCTGAAAAGTTTTTCCAAGTAATGTGAAGTGCAGTCGATAAGACCAAAAAATGAAAGAAGGTGGAGGCACGAAGGCAATTTTGTTTGGAATATTTATTTCAAATTTCCTCCTAACTAGACCACTTACCACCAGTGAAATACTGTCCTCTCATGTTCATAAGCAATAAAAAATTATTGAAACCTTTGCTTTTTTCTCAATATATGCTCAGCTATCAAATAAGGTGCAGAGAATCTCAGTAGCTCTCTAGATCTTGAAAGGTTATGATATTCAAAAACCAGACACTCTCTCAAGCTCTTTTTTCTATGAGTGAGAAGCTGTGGAATGAGAAGATAAGGAGTCCACATTCCTGTGCCAACTGCTTCGTTGTCACAACTCTGGGCTACCACAAATGCAGAGAACATCTCCTGCCTATAAGTGCTTCTGGGAAAGAAATTAGGATAAATCTGAAAAGTGGTCCACATTCCAGTTTTGAAATTCTACATTTTTCTATAAAATAAATATTTAGCATAAAAGTAAATGTTTCCTCTCCATTTTTAAACACTGTATTTTGGCTTTTATATGTAGGGGCACATTTTATATCTTTTTTATATCTTTTTTTATAACTTTTGGGGGATGAAAAAGTGTCTTAGTATCATAATAACATAAACATGTAATTGCTAGCTAATCCTTCATTCATTCAAGGGCCACTCATCTTTGTCCACACCCTTCTAAGTATCAAGTAGTTCAAAGATATAAGCAAATAAGGGTAGACTGGCTGTTTGAAACAGAATGGCACTGACGTGTTCATGGATAGGGTGTGGGAGCACGGCCTTGTGAAACGGCAACCTCTCCCTAAGAAAACACATGTAATATAGCTACGTTTGTGCAACACTGGACAAAAACAGAAGTTATTTCAAAATGTTACTTTCAAATGTATTTATTTAACTATTGAATTGATTGCTTGTTATATTTATATAGTGCCTTTCTTATACCCAAGATCACTTCACAAAGAACTCAAGGGGAAGAGGAAAATAAAGTCAAAGACAGAAAGTAAAATAGAAAATAGAAAATGATATAAATTAGAAGAACAGTCCTGGAGAGACTGGGGGAGGACATTCCACAGCTTCAATGTCACGGTACTAAATGCCTTCCCTCCCATAGACCAAAGCCCAGTATGAGGTACAGTGAGCAGGTTTACTCCCAGAACATCTAAGAGTTCTAGAAGCATTAGAAAGATGTAGGAGTTCAGAAAGATATGCAGTTGCAGGTGTAAGATCATGCAGAGCTTTGAATGTAAGAAAGAGGATTTTATATTTAATATTTTATATTTAATACAGCATGAGTGTAACTGATGAAGAATGTGAGTAACATGAGCAGATCTCTTTGTACCTGTCAGAACCGTAGCAGCAGTTTTCAATGTATTGAGGTCTGTTCAGATACTCAGCAGGAAGACTTATAAAGACTGAATTATAATAGTCAATATGGGATCTGATGAAGGCATCATTTATAGTCAGAAAAGAGCAAAGATGAGTAATATTGTAGAGATGATACAAAGCAAATGTAGTGAGGGTTGAGATATGGGACTCAGGCAGGATGCAGAGATTTCTAAAAGCTTAGATTTAATAGTCACACCTTCAACTGTAATAGCAAAATTTGACAATGTGAGAATTGTGTTGGAGCCTATTAGCATAATTTCAGTTTTATCTATAAGCCTGTTTACACCTTGTATTACATGCCTTTTTGGTAAACGGATCACGTTCAAATTTCAGTTAACTTCATGAAAAACAAGATGTGAAACACACCAAAGACTGTGATCAGATCACTCAAACCACATTCGGAAGTGGTCAGAAATCGATCTTGATCACATTTAATACAAGTGTGAATGGAATGCATCTTCTATATCTGCATGCAGTTGAGCGGAAATGTGTGTGCTGGCTGAAGGCAGAAAATTACAGCAGCTGCCAAACAAAGCCTTCCCCTGTCCAGAAGCAGACTTAGATATAACTGAATGTCATCTGCATATACACTGAAAGCTCAGACCATGGTTACAGATCATTTGTCCAATAGGAAACATGTAAATAGTAAACAGGAATGGGCCAAGAACTAAACCTTGGGACATGCTTTAGATTATGGGGACAGCGAATGAGTTTTGTTTCCCTAAGGAGACAAACTGCTTTCCATCAGAAATCAAACGCAGCCTCTGTAATACCAATAGAAGGTACTTGAAAAAGCAATACGTTGTGATTAACAGTATCAAAAGTCACACTTATGTCAAGCAGGAGCAAAATATTTAGGTTTCCAGCATCCGCAGTCATCAAAAGGTCATTTACCGCACTCAGGAGGACAGTTTCAGCACTCTGAAGTGTGTGAAATCCAGTCTAAGATGTCTCATATAGACTATTTTCAGTAAGGAAATATCTAATGGCTACCATTTTTTATCTAATGGCTACCATTACTTTAGCTATGAAAGGAAGGTCAGATAGGGGCCTGAAGCTGCTAAGAGAAGTGAGGTCAAGGCTGGGTTTCCTCAAAATAGGTGTAACAGCTGCAATCTTCAGGGCAGAAGGAGCAAAACCAGAAGACAGACTTGCATTTATCACGTGAACAACTGTAGTGGAGATGGTACGCACAGAGGCCTTGAGAAAAGGAAAACGGCAAAAGCTAGATGTGGTAATACGTCCAGAGCCAACGTAGCATCTGTGCTGGTACAACTAGGGCTCTTAGTAGGAGGGATAACAGGAGAAGATTCAAAAGAGAATATGATGGAGGAGCAGAGATCTTACTGACTTTATCATCTAAGGAAGCTTGACACTGAAAATTTCCATTTTCATTTATTGCTCAGTAGTACTATAGATGTGAAACAAAAGGGGCTTGAGGAGTTTGTCAGTGGTCCAAAAGAAAATGTTGGCCCTAGTACTAATATATTTAATAGCAAAGAAGTAGTACATAACACACGCAGCATTAAGGGCATCTATACGTATGTGATGACTACGTTGCGCATAGACAGTGGGGACAGTTTTTTATATAGCCATTCAAAATATAGATTTTCATTTCATTTTCATGATTTTCAATATCTCTAAGCTCAGGACTGCACCTTGGCAAAGAATGTCTTTGTCGAGTTAGCCTAGCTTTTACAGAGGCATCATTATAAAAAATGTTAGAAACAGCATATGTATTGTGAGCTCATGGCAACAGAAAAACAATCAAAGAAAATCAGAACGTGATGAAGCTTGAAGAGTCAGAAAAAGAATGAGGATTAATAATATTAATATCATGATAAGTGACAGCCTTTTTCTCAAAAGGCTTAGGAACACGAAGGCTGCATTCACTCTTCGATCAGAAGTACCAAAATCAGAACCAGGGACACTACCATTAAAGAGACCAGTAGAACCCAATAAATCCAGTGTATGACCATAAATATCTGTACCAAAATCTTTGAGTTTGAAACAATCCAGAACAGTCACGAATTCTGTAGAAAAGGAACAGCTACTGTCAACATTTATGTTAAAGTAACCAAGTAAAATTATAGCAGGACAAAAAGATGGGGTTAGCACCAGCAGATCATTCATGTCTGACAAAAGAAAAAAACGTGTGCATGCCAACATGAAAACCTGTGAAAAACTAAGGTGACTTATACTTTAAAAGGGGATTTAAATGTCGTAGACGAAAATCTATTAGGGTGTCTATTGTTTAAATGATCCATCTGGTCATTTACCGTAACCTTAACACGTATGGGTGCCATGTTTGGTCCGACTGCCGTTGTACATCTAGGTGTGTCACCTCACGAAGCCCAGCTCATCATAACTATGTCAACTAGGAGCGACACATCAATAGATAACTGACACAAGCTGAGCACACAAGTATGCGTCGCTTTGTCTTTCTCACACACACACTACCCAGTGATCCAACTAGAATGGCCGGCAAAGTTAACTAAAACTGCTTAGATAAATAAACTAGCTTCACAGATACGAAAAATAAGAGAGCCATAACTACATATTCATGCTGATACCTGCTGTCGTAGCATATTGTCAGTATTATAACGCATTGCTTAGTAACGACGACTATCCCAACATCTACTGTTCTGTTAAATAGTTCAACAACGTATTTTTGGTAATAGAAAGCAAACAATGTAAAACAAAATTCCGAGAATGTTTCTTTCTGGCACCTCACTCTGTTAACCATGTCGTGCTCACCTTGTAGGTACTTTCGGTTAGCTTATTAACTTCTTCTGGTCCTCGGGACATGCTTGAATCCTCCGCGACTGGAGTGGCGCGTACAAATATAAATACAGTACCACTCAGTGACTCTGTACTCCAAAATACAAAATACGACCAAAAAAAAAAACACAACAAAACTCCGTTATCGATTAGTCCTCATAGCAGTGCGGCTTTCCACCGATCACCTTTGAAACTGTGGCAGGGGAAACAAAAACGACGAGCGCCTGTGGGGTGCAGTTCCAAAGCGGAGCTGTCAAAGTTGTGTGAAGCGGAGGGGTGGAGTCGGGGTAGATAAAGTGGAGTGTGTGGCGTGTGAAAGTCACAGCGGGTTAGGGTTTGATATGCAGCCTAAATGAAGACTGAATTGCCCTCTGGAGGCTATTTGTAATATTGCAACCACCTGTGGTTATGGCGCTCACTCGTAAAACTGCCTCGCATGCGAATGTCTCAAGTTCTCTGTGTACGTAAAACCATTATGCGTAGGGAGAAGCTATACTGATCACAGGCAGTTAAGACCTTTATTTCTTTTCTTTTTTGTTGTCTGAAAACGTATTCTGCATTAGATACAACAACAACAACAATAGAAATAATGCATTTTTGTGCACCTTTCAAGAAGCACAAAGACACATTACGAATAGAGGGAACGTTAGGTATCATATCCGCAGACTAGGCAGCACATATATATAAAAAAAAAAAACCCGAACGGAAAAGTGTCTAAGAATAGGCTAAGGTGAACAGATAAGTTCTGAGGTGCCGTTTACTCTGTTCTAGTGTGTTCAGAGATCTTAAGTGTAGGTGACAGATAAAAGGGGGAGCGATGAGAAGACCGGCAGAGGAGGAGCAGAGGAATCAGGTGGAGAGAGCGGGGCAGAAAGATGGGGTGGGGGGTGGGAACCAATACACAGCCTTGACAGTGAGGAAGAGAATCTTGTAGTCTATGCGAGCCTTAGGTGGGCCGCCAGTAAAGTATTTTTGGGAACACTAGGCTTCGGGGTCCTTAGAGGGTAGCAGAATTATTAACTAAATACAGTTTTCGGAGTATGATGGAACTGCAGTACTCTAGCCGGGAAGTAACCAGAGCAGGAGCTAGAGATGCTGCCATATCTATCCAGTCACCTCATCTACTCCAAGGGATGCAGACACAGCTCGACTACCGGAGTAGCCGAGACTCCCACATGCATACTGAAGTGGCCACTTGGATTTAACATGATGTGATAAAAGTAATAAAGCATGGTCTGTTCATTTGCTGGGCTGCCCGAGGAGGATGCATTACCACTTGAAACCTTTCCCCCAAGGTTTCTTCCTCGGTTCTGTCCAGGGAGTTTTTCCTTGGCATAGTCCCCTCTTGCTCATTTGGTATCAGGACCCACACACTTGTAAAGATACTTTGTGACAACGTATGTTGTAAGTGCTATGTAAATAAATTTGATTTGACTTGACAGCATGGGTGAAGGAACTGATCCAAAGAGACAAACAGAGATATAGAGAACTCTTGCAGGTGTGTGTGCGTGGGGGGGGGGGGGTTATTTTAGTTATGATAATATTAGGGGTTGAGATTTTGGCAGGTGTTGAGATTCTTTTCAGATTCTTTTTCCATTAAGTTGTTGAGTTGTGGGTAATCTAATTTTCAATATCCATTAGTTAGGAACAGAGGTTGGAGGGATGTGCAAATACAGAGGAGTTATTGGAGATACAGATTTGCATATCATCAGCATAGCAGTGTATGTTGATGTTGTGGAATCTAATGAAACGCCCAAGAGGAAGAAGGCGACACCAGGCGACACCATAGGTGAGATGGGACAGGCAAGAGTGTTGTCTTTTAAGGGAAAATGATATGAAGCAAACCAGCAGTGCCTGTGATTTCTGTGGAAGACAGTCTATTCAGAAGAAGTGAGTGGGACATGGTATCAAATGCTGAGCTTAGATCAAGTAGAATAAGAACTGGAAGAAGACCAGAGTCAGTAGCACAAATGAGATGATCGGTCATTTTAACCAGGGCAGTTTCAGTTCTGTGAAAAGAAGGAACAGAAAAGCTCACTAAAAAGTACGCTTCTTTATAGCATGACATGAGCAAATGACATATAAGTGTAAATCCGTGTTGGAAATTAAGCTGCATTACATATTTTGTCTTCAAATCACTGCCATGACACCTCTGAAAGATTTTATGTGAAAATAGTTAGCCCTTAACAGCATGTCAGTAATGTGTCACTTAAATAATAGACTGCTCAGAAGGTATAGTGTGAAATTACATATCATTAAACACCAATAGTAACATAGTACATATCATATCATTGATATCACACCAATAGTATGTCATTAACACCAATAGTTATTATTATTGTTGTTATTATTATTATTAATAATAATAATAATAATAATCATCATCATCATCATCATCATCTTATTATTAATAATATTAATATTACAAATCATCATCATCATCATCATCATCATCTAAATAGTTATACTATATACCTGCAGGTCTCTACTGTGATCTGCTGAAATACCATTTCTTTCCACATGAGGCCTCTCATATTCAACGAGATAAAGCTGGACTCAACATAGTCTATCCACAAAACCTCTCCTGATATATAAGGATGTGGTGAAGCAATAATCCATGACCACAGTGCCATTCTTTATACTCTGATAGCGTAGCGACCATCATGAATGCAGCATGAATAAAGTCTCACTGATGTTATCAAGAAGCCTCCAGTAGTATACAGAGTGTGAATGTGCTGTATATTTAAAGGAACTTACATAATCCTTATTGGCATGAAGTCGTGCCTTGCTGTGTATATACGCTGTGATGCAAGGTCATTTCTCAGTCAACATGAGCCATGAAATGTCTATATAAAAGCCCTGATCTGTTAACTATTGAAAATAATGTCCTCCCCCCCTTATTTTTTTTTGAATGCAGCAGTTACAAGTAGTCCTTGGAATGGTGTTGTAAGGATGCACAACTTTCTGTGCCTGTCGAAAAAACCATGTAAAGAAAACAATTTCTCTTATGGTTGCTACGTTATGCCCCCAGGTCTGTCCATTTGTATGTTGTCATCTGTCTCTCTATCCATTCATCCGTGATTATTTCAAACAATCACACAGCAAAAGCTCCAGTGCTGGATCTATACCCTGGATTTACATAGTTATGAATTAATACTTACAAAGATCAATGGAGTCCACATGGACTCAACTGAACATTAAGAGTTAATTGAACACTTGGGATGGTGCAGTGTGTGCAGTGTGGTCACATCTGCTCAGTCATGTAAGAGTAAACTGTGAAATTGAGGTACTGCCTTATTTGAGGTATAAAAAACACTGGCAAAAGCATTGTCCTTTGTTGAAAAAGATCAGCCAGTGAATGTTCCAGTGTGGTACAACCCACTACTCAAAAAGCTGAGAGAGGGAGAGAGCGATAGAGAGAGAGAGAGAGCGCTAGAGAGAGACGGGAGCCGTATGCTCTCTTCATGTGAACAGCAGCAGAATGTGTGACAGTCTGTGCTCTCCCTATGGAGCCTGATGCTATGATCTGCAAAACAATGACAAGCCAGTAACCACACGGTGGCGTGCACAGCAAATAACAAAATTTACCCCTGATGCCTTGCAAACAGGCATTCTGTTAATGTCGCTTTTCCGAATGTTCTATCAGTGTGAATCCTTTTCATTCTTTTCATGGTATTACTGAGCCATCTAGAATCCCGTTATAGACGCCTGAAGTATGAAAAAGTCCACACTGAAGCTGAAAATATTTACACCCCAAAACGTTTGACCTCCTTTGCTGTGATAGTGGCAGTGTGGAGCTTGGCCAGGTTGCGCACGTAGCGTTAACAATCAGGCTGCAGTGTAAATTTCATAACTTGTGTTTACTTCGAGGGGCTGTCCACTGAGACCGTACCAGATGAACAGCCCCTTGGCTATCAGTTCTCCAAAGAATGCGGAGACAAAGACTGCACTGGCTCATTCTGCTCTCAGCCCACGTGCCTCTTCCACATGAGAAATGCTTCCTCCTTGCACCAGCACTTACACCCTCAGCGTGGTCTTCGAACCTCAGAAACAACTCTCAGGCAAAGCAAAGAATCAGGGGCTAGCCACGATCCCAGCGTTCTGTCAAAAGCCTCCCCTCTGCTCCCTCTCCTGCGACATTTCAAATGCTCTGTGCATAGATGGATGTGGAATACAAAGTGGGAGAGGGGGCTTTATATATAAAAGTGTTTCTATGTGAAAGTATAGGCATCCATTTTAAAGTTGTCTCTCTGGAGTGTGTATTTGAAAAATAGTTGAAGGCAGTTTTGTTCCCAAGCGTACGGCTCTTGGTAGAGTTGAAAGCTTTAATATCCCCACCCTCCTTGGTGCATTTAGTCTTAGGGAGAAGAAGATCTGGTTGTAATCTGGTTGATTAAAATAAAGGGCTATTAGTAAAGCCTTGTGAGATGCCACTGTGAAGGACTCTCACGATGATCCAATGGAACACCTCTTCTAGCCAAGCAATTTAGAACTTCTGTCAAATTGTCAAGCTATACTTTTAAACATGGGCACAGCCTAATTGATTTGATTTAGTGTCTCAGGTTACCTCAGTGCACAAATCATAGAAGCGTGTTGCTGTGATAGTGTCATTTTTGATCCATTTTCACTATCTTAATCATGTGAAAGACAGAGAGAAATGGAGAGAGAGAGAGAGAGAGAGAGAGAGAGAGAGAGAGAGACAGAAGGAGAGGGAGACAGAGAAAGAGTGAATAAGATGCTGTTTTTTTCATGGTGATGACGTGTGGTTGTCAGAATCTCAATAGGTCTCGCTTCTTGATGTGCTATGAAATATTCTCCTTGTAGCAGTGAAGGTGTCACTCAGTCTGGGACAAAGCTGATGTGCACTGAATAGGTGGAAATGGAGAAAACTGCATTAGAGCTCATCATGCACCTCATAAATAGACCACATAAACCATTCATTTGGTTTTATATGCTTCATCTTCTTTTAATTCTCTCTCTCTCTCTCTCTCTCTCTCTCTCTCTCTCTCTCTCTCTCTCTCTCTCTCTCTCGGTCTTCCTCAGCATATACATTTCTACAAAAGCATGTTTACAGGGAATGATTATCTCCAGAGAACATACTGCAACCAGAGTAGAAATACAAATTGAAATGAGACCATTGGACTATAGTCTCAGTGGCTGCTGGAAGGAAAGAGAGTCACCCAAAGCCCTTCCTTATTGACTCTGTTCCCGTTTCTGAGACTGTACCTGTACAAATACTATCTACAGGGGAATTCTACCCACAAGAAGCACATGGGAGAGAAACTGCTCAGGAAAGGAAAAATTGAAAATGATTGTGTTCGTGTTTATTTTTGTAACTCTTGCTGAATATTCTCACGAAGGTAAAAGTGCGACACGGAAATGCGCGTGACTACGCTGAAAAATGGCTGTACTGCAGGTCACAAACTTATAATACCTGACTTTGAAATCCAAACGAGGGATTTGAGTGGTTGACTCACAAGTCAAAGAGTACCAGAGAGAATGATCAGTGAAAGAAGGAGGGTGTCCCAGGCAGTGGCTGGCTTCCCCCCTGACACCGCTACAAGTGGAACACATGGTGCCGCGCTGTCCGCTGACCTTGACTGTTTGCTTGCTCTGGCTTTTGCTCTGCCTTTCACTTTATTCTTTCATTCTGATCGTGGATCAGTGTTCTCCCGCTGATTGCTGATTTTTCTCACCGTGGCCCGGAGCAGGAAGCTTGATCACGATCACTGCAGTACAGTTCGATACGTCTTCTGCTCCTGGGAGGGAATCTGCATCTCACGTCTCACATCGTAATGCAGTTAATGGAAATGCTTTTCCCTTTAGTCATGAACAGAGTAGGAAAAACTCGTGTGCGACTAAAAGAAAATCGACTGAGGCAGTGGGCAAAAAAGTGGTATTGTGCACTTCGAACCGTTCAAGGTTAGAGAGAGTAGCCTGCCAAATGTGGCTCCTTACAAGGAGGTGAAGGAGAAATTATGTTCCTGTTTTCCACTCCAAGCTTTTTTTCTATTAATTAGATAGTAAAATCTGAACTATGGTGATAAAAAGAAACATGCTAGACTTCTAAATGCTTCCATATCATGTAAAAGCACACCAAGAATTAGTAGAGCCTTAGTATGACCAGTTAAGGTCATATCTGTGTGAACAGATACATCCTCATTTCTCATTTCTTTTATTTTGATCCTGATTGGGAACCTTTAGCATCCTGTACAGCTAGGATAAGTATCAGTAAACGTGATGCTTGCCCTGGTAGCAGTACAAAGCTTGAGTGAACCAGATTACCATGCAGGCCCGTTACAACACTACCATCTACTCTTCCTTCTTCGGCCTGACAGTCTCCATCAGACACCTTTGGCAGCAGTTACAATGATGAGATCTTTGTTTGAGCCAAAACTGCCTTTCGTGTGGGTCCAGCCCAGCCAGCATTAAAATTCATCACTGTAAATGGGTTTTGGAGCAGATCGCTCTGCATCCCCGATGGAAGGCAGATGATGTGTAAATGTCAGGGCAGGAAGATCTTAAGCGTCTGTGTATTGGTGGGGTTGTGTGTGCGCTAACCCTAAGCCTGCTTAATTTGCACGTTGCAGCTTATGTATGTCCCAGGAGGTGCGGGTGGACCTGGGGTCATCACATGGGTAACACGGGTAAAGCCCTGATCCACTGCCAGCCACATCTGGAAACAGCCCTGTGGCCACCAAATGGCTCCAGTGGTTGTGATTAATTCAGTCACAGAGGCCCTGGGATTATGTCAATTTTAACTGCGTGCAATTATTAGACCAGGAAAGATCTAGAATCAGGAGTGATGTCATATCCACACCAACCAGCAGCTCCCCACATGTGGAACACTCCCTGAATACATCTCCACTTTTTGCAATTGTGCAATCACCTCTTCTTAACTTCGCAGACTGTTTAAATTTGCAGCTATTCATCATGTCCCATTAAACAGGTTAAGTCTGGCATTAGGGCAAAACAAAGCCAGGGAGCCAGCTGCCTGGAACTTTTGAAGACTAATTTAGTATTAAATCTCGATCTAGTACATAAGAATCTGTTTGAACAAACAAGATAGGCGAGATATTTCAAAACTGTATATGATATAATGAGATTCGAGAAAAGAAGAGAGGAGTTTTGAGAACAGATGTTTGCTGCAGTGGGTAGAGGTTCTAATGTTCAGTATTATTATCATTTAATGAAAGTTGTTCTGCTAAAAAGAATTAATCCATATTCTTCATATACTTGAAGAGTAAGGGAGAAAGAGAGCGAGAGAGAGAGAGAGAGAGTGAGAAAGGGAGAGAGAGCATTGAGCATCGTCTCGATGAGCCTGTAAGAAGTCATCAGAGTTAGCAGGTCTTCCTTTAACGTAGCAGTGACTGGTTGGGTGAAATGATGTCATGATGGCTCTTTGCATACTCTCAGTGCAATGTTAGTAGTAACTAAGCTCTTCCTTTCATCTAATTACAGCTTAATACTGGTATACACTCACCAAGCACCTTCTAAAGATTGAATGCATCCCTAGGCAATACCAAAAAAACAAACATTTTCTCTTTTTTTTATTAGGGGTGGAATAGGTAGTCTTTTCTTTTTAATTATTATTTCTGAGCTTGACCAGTTGTTGTACCACTAAACCTAATTTAATTAGTCGTGTATGGTGTATGACAAAATTATGAATGCTCTTTAAAATACTCAGAAAACTACCATGCTGGTTTTATTGGACTGTGTGAAGGCTACTGTTTCCCTCATTTTCCAGCTACATTTTGGGCACATATTTAGGTTTTAGTCCCCTGCAGAAAAACAGTTTCTCATTAAGACCCTCTTTACTACTCCTGTGGTCTCTGTGGCATTCAAAATAATTGCTTGTCAAAGCAGCCTAAGCATTTTTACTGTGTTAAAAGTGGGTTGTCTGCTAAATGAAATGAACTGAGTTCAGGTGACAAAGCAATTACTTGATGCCTGAGACGAAAGCAGGCTAGTAATCAATGATAGTCACAAGCCTGCCAGCAGGAATTTACAGGACTAAGCTTTGGAAAAGTGTGACCTACATTAAACTACTCATAATCCACAGATTTTGTTTTTCCATTTCCCCACGTAGCCTTGCCATGCTAAGGATTTTGGGCTGTTGGTAATATTTAGCGCCATAACAGAGGAGAGAGGGAGAGGGAGAGAGGAATTGCTATTTATGTCCAGTTAAACCTCCCCATGTCCACTCTACAATGCTGTCGCAGTTTGATTAGAGATATGTCAGACATCATAGCAGTAATAACATCTGGAGTGTGGAAGGCTTGACAGCTGATCAAATGTCCCCCTTACACACACGAGTGCCTGACAAAGAGTGGGCCACATGCTTCCGTTTGATTTCCCAGATTCCTGTTGCAAAGTTTCTGTGAGAATAACTTCTCAATAAGCATCTGTTCAGTGTCACATGTTCACACGTCCTCAGATAAAACAGTACATATTTCACAATCATTTATTGGGTGAAGAAGATATTCAGCCACACCTCAGTATTAAACTGCATGAGAAGGTTCTTATGAGGAAAGAGAGGCAGAGGCTAAATCAGAAGCACTTTCAGTTTACTTTCAGTTTTACCAATCCAGCCATGTCACGCTACACTCGCACTAGAATAGATGCTTACATTTAAAGACAGAATCTTTGACAGACCAAGAGAGCACAGTTGGTGCTAGGAGGCCATACAACTTTTGAACATGAAATTCAGATTCAAAATGTTGACATTTTTAACAGAACAGATAAAAATACACAAACCATTTATATTACAGAATTTTCTCCTGGAGTACATACAGAGCAACAGGTTTGCAATCACAACCAAATGCTAATAAACAATAGTTGAGAATGTTGTACCAGCATCATTGCATCAGTGCAGCATTCTCTGCCTCTTAAAGGACACAAAACGGCAGCAAACAACTTTCTGCCAATTAGTGGGTTCTAAACATTTATGAATAATACATTCTACGGAGAAGCTATGAGATTTTGATCTTATCTTTCCACTCATCAACCTGCGAATGCTTTCCTACATTTTAACAGCGCTAGATACAAGGCTGACAGGCATGGTGGTGCACATGAAAACATGTGCAGACAGCACTGAAATCTTGGCATACATAAAGGTCCGTTATAATGTAGCTATCCCATGGCTTTACTTAAACATTACTGTACAGTGCAGTATGTGGTCTAAACTGATCAAGCGCTAATGGACTAATGTACAAAAATAACGCAGGTTCCTCTCTGAAGCTTCACGAGGGCAATGCCTTACATCTTCCTGTTGTCACGTGTAAAGAGAAAGCAAGCGGTCTCTCCTTCATCTTTAGCATTATTACTTTCCAATACTTTAATTGTTTTCAGTGCTTTGTGCTAGGGTCTCAAAGGTTTTGAGATAAAAACTCTGATTATGTACATGTACCATTAAGCAAGTCTATTAAATGTACAACACCTCTTCTGCAACAGCTTGCTCACAGTTCATCTAAAGTCATTGGTCATGGTGAACAAATCTCATCTACAAAAGTGCATCAAAAATTCCAAAGCATCTACTTCCTTAACGAATAAATCCAGTGCTTTGCTAGATGAATAAGGGTCAACACTCGGCCTCTCTCCTTCTGGTTGCTTTCTGCGGATAAGGGATGCTGGGAATTGTAGGCCAGTCTTTGGCAACTTTGCTTTTAACCTCACCAAGCTGTGTGGAAAAATCTGCTGGAGATGGCAGCTACTCGAGAGTGAGTGAATGTTTCTCTCCACTAATTCCCTTAATGAATCCACGAGCACACATATGCACACCAACATAAACATGAACACACTGTTACCTTTGGGTGCGAAGACAATTCTGCATGTTTGAAGTTATTCATTCACAAATGTTTTTAAAAGCAAATAATTTCTGTTCCAAGCCCTCTACTGTGGTGCACTAATTTTCACTCATTGTTAAAAACTCTTCTCACAAGTGATGCAAGACTCAAAAGAACCTTCAAATTGAACATATGGGAGTGATCACATTTGTGATCACTTTTTTGTAGAATTGTTTTTTTTTTTTAATAAACTCATACGGGTTTTTGAAGGAGGTACATTTGAAAGACATGTGCAAGACAAATGCATACAGAACATCACCAAGAAGCCAAAGCTTGGATGTACTCAACTGTTCTCAAACCTGATTTTTTTTTTTAAAAAGGAAAAAACCCCAGACATTTACACACTTATCACACATATCACAGTTACTGAATCAGACCTCGCAGACGCTAAAACTTTAAACAAAATGCAAAACAGCAGAAAGGGGAAATCAGCCAGAAGGAACGCTCATAAGCACAGCGAATACTGTTTCAGCAAACCACCTTTTCCTTCCACAGTTGCCCCGAAGCAGCATAGCGAAGTGCTTCACCTCAGAAAAATGGCGACAGAGCCGAATGGGGTGGGCGGGCTCCTACGAGTCAAAGAGGCGGTCCTCGCAGATCTCCAGCGCTACTTTTGCAGCTCCTCCCAACACCTCCACGTTACCGTCTATCCAGGGCACGACATTGCCCGGCATGTAGGCCGAGCAGTTGGCCATGCCGGCAATGTCCGCGGGCCTCAGGACCCGATCCCACATGTTGAAGTGGCTCAGCTCCCCGACGAAAGCCTGCGTGGCGTCGAACCTCCCGCCGACGATGTCCTGGAAAAACAAGGAAATGGGAGAAAGTCACTTTGTTTCAGTCACTCAAGATTGGCAGATTCTGAAGCACACCAGGTGCCTTCTACTTTGCATTTTTTTTTTGCTTTAACACCCTAAATGAAAAACCTACGCTCTGTTTTTACTCTGGGTCCGAACAGACCAAACACAGTTTGGTTATCTCATGTTTCGGTTAGGTTCAACGACCGTTGTCAGTCTTCTTTGCCTACCATCTCTTAGGAGTAACAGATCAGTCCCCTGCTCACACCATGTGGCATGACAGTGTGAAGACAGGGCAGCAGCTTCATAAATAATGAGGGATGACGTCTTTTGCTCATCGCGTGTGAAGACTCGCTCTATTTTCTTTCTGCCAAGCCCCTGCGGTCGGCCTCTTTTTTCTCTCCCTTGCTCTTACCTGTTCCTGACCCAGTATGATCACTCCTCCAGGTTTAATTGGGTGCCAGGGGGCCAGGTTCTCTCCGGTGCCTAGTCTCTCACCATCCTGATAGGCCTCCCAGAAGCCGTCCCTGGTTGTCCAGGTGATGCAGATGTGATGCCATCGGCCGTCGCTCACAGACAGAGGCAGCTGAGCCACCTGTGGGGAGCAGAACAATGAATACATTGACATTTGCATTTACATTAGAAGGTCTTCGGCATGGAGAGCAGGTGAATATTTCACAGTATATATAATACTACGGAACATAAGGTGAAGGTACATACAATGCGGCACGGTTACACAATGCTTGGTATGTAAAAAGGAGGGCATCGTAAAGAATTGCAGGGTTAATATACCCACAGTGCTTCATTGTAAGGCATAACAGCTCAGTGCTGAAGAAGGAACAGACCAGATCAGATAGATGGTTGGGATTATTCAGTAGTTTCTGGGTAATTTCAGGTGTCATTTTGAAGTGTCTGCTGCACAAATCCAGCGTCCACTGCCTCCTTCTTAGCTGGAAATGAACACTTTGTATTGCTGGTGTACCAACATCCACTGTCATTCTCCATCCCTCTTTCTATTGTATGTTGGCTTAGTCGACTTGCTCTTGTCAACTAACTTCTTATCTAAAGCCAACCAGAAGCCTTTTTCAGGTAGTCTAAAACCAAATGCTCACAGATAGCCATCAGTACATCGCTATGCACCTTCCTCCATGACCAACAACCAGCATATGCAGATGTAGCTGTGATATATTATATGTAAACACTTTTCTCTTTTATTCACCAATGAGATGTGCCCCTTGCGTTAGTGTAACTGTTTTGTAATCTAATTCCCAGTGAGGACACATTAGAAAGGAAGTGATTACAGTCAAAGCCTAAAGCTTGAATAAGGAAAGGTAAAATTAGTATGGCGTAAGGCAGAATAGTACAATCGTAAGTGGAGCAGGATGTACTGCAGAAAGGAAAAGCGCTAAAGATGCACTTGACAGGTAGTCTAATCAGTCAGCAAGGCAGTATGTCTCTCTCTCCCTCTCGCTCTCTCTTTTTTAAGCCCCCCGCCTGCGCGCACACACACACACACACACACACACGCACGCATGCATGTATAATGCATGCTGTAGCAGGGAGCTGTAGGGCAAGCTGCCTCTCTCAATAAGCTAGAAGAACTGACACAACTCAGGAAATGTGTCATGGGAATTAGTCAGGCAGCCAAATCCGCTTTTACTTCTCACTCACACTCTCTCTTGACCCCTAGGTTACATTCAACAGGAGCCAGAGACACAGAGATCTAATGATTTCCATTCTCCATTGGCAAAAGAGTCTCACAAAGAAACATAATGAATAAGATGAGGAATTCATGTTTTAAGAGGATTAGGATCTAACGTGCTGGTCAACAGTATACGAAAAATGTCTGACAATTGTTTCTCAAAATTTCTGCGTTTTGCTGTATTTGTTCATTATTGCAAAAGTGGGTTTTATTAAACAAAACACATTTATAGACTGTTTTTTTTAAATTTCCATTCCTGATACATCCAGCGCAACATCCAGATGGTAGACTTAACACGCTGGCGAACTCTTGTATGCTGTCAAGCAGGGTCAGGTTCTCTGGAGCCTCATGGCCACACCAGACTCAATGCATATTGCGCAATCAACAGGACAAAACCCAATTCTCAACAAGAAAGTTCAGGTAGTGAACAGAGTTAGAAGGTTGATATTGCCATCTTGTCGCTTTTTCCGGAGAAAGATACTTTTTAAACTGGACCTCACCAGCAGATTGTCTTGTGAACGAGGCCAATGTCCTGAAGTGTTGGAAGTGTTGTGAAGAGGACCGGCAGAAGCTATGACATAAACACATCTGAAGCGATGGCGGAGCTGGACGTACTGGCAAAACACAACGTTGGCAACGGCAGACTAGCCAGCCTAGCAGACCCAGCATCACGACTGAATGCTGCATTTACTTTTAGGTCTATAATTCTAGAGTATGGCGCTCAGGGTTCCATCTGTAGCTATAAAACGTATAGAAGCTGACTTAACACTTTGTTATTTAGATTTGTTCCAAAAGCAACTTGCGTTAGCCTGCCCTGGAACAGTTTGGGGTTAAACGCCTCACTCGTAGGTGCGACCCTTTAGCTATCTCTGATGACATAACCTTGTGCGTCAAACTCTTGATCTCCTGGGAAAGCAAAACACGGCAAGATACACAAAACAGAAACACAGTCAAAGCTTTCTGTGCAAAATCAACAACTCACTTTGTCATTGATGAGCAGCTCGATGGGGTTGTTGCCCCATTCTATTAGCACGATCTCGTTGGCCTGTCCGCGGACGCCGTAGGAGAAAGGAGTTCCGATTCCGGGACTAGCACTGGACTTGAGCCACATGCACACAGTGAAGGCATACATCTCCGGCAGACTCTTCTTGATACGGCCATACAGATAATTTGTGCGCAAGGGCAGAGATATCTTGAAGTCCTCTGGGGACTTAAATGCATTGTTACCTGCAAGGAAAAAGAGAAGGATATGAACTATATTTACTATCAGCTCATAACAACTGCAGCAGTTTCAATGATTTGCGTGTACTGGACCAAATGCACTGGGGTATTTATAACTGGAGGATAAGACAGGGCAGACTCAGCAGTCTACTACGATGCTAATGTTGCAGGGTCAAATTCAATCCTTTGTCATCATTAGTAAATTGGTCCTGTTGATGCCACTGACGCTGTACTTGGTATTGAAAATGGTGATGCCAGATGGATGGCAGATAAACTCTTTATTCAACAAAGAGGAGAATCAGGAAACAGCTGGCGGCAAATGCTAAGTTATTTTATACGCAGCTATGCAGCTGTATGCAGCTTGCACCCAGCTAGGATTGGGCCTGACTTTAAACATCGCTCACGGGTGACACATAATCGCGGCCATCTCAAGCATACAACACGTAAATACCAAGAGTCAGGCAGCGGCAGATACACGACTTTGCCTTTGCTGGCGCATACTTCTCTCCAGCTCGCCGATCCTGTCCAGCAGTGAGCTGAGGGTGCTCTCTGTGCGCTGGCGGTGGGCCGCCGTTTCGTTGTACAACTGGCTCTTCTCCTCCTCCAGCTCCGCCACCCTGCGCAGGAGCTGGCCCTCCAGGTCACCCAGGCGCTGCTTCAGCAGGTCGCGCAGGTCGCCGGGGAGCGCCGAGGTTACCGCTTCCATGCTGGACGCGTTAGCGCGCTGCTGCTGCTGGAGAAGGGAGACAACTGTATGACCGGGGTCCGCCTCGGGCGGCAGAGCCACCCGTAGCGTGCTAAGTCACCTCGCCAAGTCACACCGCCAAAAAAAAAACAAAAACAAAAAACATTGTCCCGTCTTTTTCTCTTGGAGAAGCGAAAGTGATGAGCCACATGCAATGCAGCTCTGAGTGTGTGTGTGCGCGCATGTTAAGGGTGACGTGTGTGCATAGGTGTATGTGCGTGAATGTGTCTTTGTGTGTGCGTGCACCTACCCAGCAGATTCTGTCTACACAGCAGATTCTCACCATTCTGGTTACGATACGCTAAGGTTAGAATTTAAAATTTAGGTGCAGTCGAGCCCTCATAAAAACAGTAATAAATAGTAATATGTGTTTGTGTGTGTGTGTGTGTGTGCGCGCGCGCACGCGCGTGTTCTTGCATGTGTGTGTGAGACAGAGAAAGCGAGATATAGAAAGACAGAGACAGAGAGTGAAGGGAGGAGGCTGGTGTGATATGGGAGAGCCTTCAGAAAGGGCAAAACTTTTAACGCCATTTAACGAGGTAACGTTTGTCAACAGAGCAGATTGCATAAATATCTGTGAATTTTATTTATTTATATAGGTTGTAGGACTGCAAATATGATTAATTAAAACGTTAACGATATATTATCTGCCGTAATGTTATTCGAGTGCAGGTGTCCGCACCTCCAGGCTTTCCAGACGGTGCTTCAGACTCTGCATGGTCTTGCCCAGCTGATCTATGGTCTCTGTAGGATCACGCGGCAGATCTCCCATTGTGATTTTGCTGTAGTCCTTTCTCCGCGAGCCACCTCGCGACTTGGCATCTCGTGTATCTTGAGCTGCGGCTTCACAGCGAGAAAGTTTGGAGTTAAGCTCTTTGATCGTGCCCTGCTGACTAACGATGGTCTCTTTTTGCTGCAAAATGGTCTCTCGGAGTTGAATGATTGTGTTCCTGAACTCTTCCTCCTGCGGGCTCGTACTTTGCACCCGATTCGTTGTCTCCACCGGGCAGCTGACATCTGTGCCCGCAGGTACGGCCGTGCACATGAAGCGACTGCCCTTCGGTTGACCATTTGCACGAACCACCTTTCCACTCACCAGCGCGCAAATGTATAGAAGTCCAACAAAGAAAGTGACCATTTCGAAAGCAAGTGCAACTCAAAGGTAATCAGTTCGGAACACTTTGCATTTATCACGCGCACATGTAATCTGTTTATTCTGAGGGAGAAAGCCCTTTCAAAAATAAAAGATATTTTGTTAATTTCCCGCTCCGGCGTCTTCACATAAAACCACCAGCAACACCGCGTTTCCGTGGACTTCGAAAATAATCACAATGCATTTGAAAAAGTTATTTGGAGAAAATCCCCCCAAACAGGTGTTTTCCAGGTAATAAAGGTTATTAGCCCTGTATGGTTTCTTAAATCGCCTTTTATCCTTAAATTAGCGATCCAGACCGAGAAAGATGAAATGAAATAGCCTATGCGCTAAAAACTCGGTGTGAACTCGGCGTGATGCACACGTCCTCAGTGGTGCTGAAAGTACAGCTACCGCGCTATAACGGATTATTCATCACGGCTACGGCGCGTCGTTTGGCTGGTCTGAGCAAACGCGCAACCTGACTGGGGTTCAACTACGTCATTTACTCCCGCGAGTCACAAATCAGGATTTCATTTTGCTCGAGGGCATATGTTACAGTCACTTACGCCAGATGTAGACTTAAATAAGGTCACCTTTTAAATGAATAAGGTTTTTAAACGCGTTAGATATTATAGAAATTGCTTCCATATAGCAGTACTGCCTCAGTAACGCGGAGTAAGCGTCAAACTGGACGGACAGGCTTTTCAATGTGTGAATGACTGAGAGACATTGTTAATAGCGGGCTAGGTGTTCTGGTTGAAGGTGTTGCTTCCTACTGCTCTCTCAGTAGGTGGCGGTAGGTGACGCAATTCTGTGTTCTAAAGCTGACAGGCTATTCTTTATTCTTTGCGGCATTGAGATGTAAGGAATTGTCACGCCATGTGGGAACTTGCAAAAATGGATCGTTCATAGGCCAGAAGAGAGTCATGATTGCTGAGCAAGCGAAGAATGGACTGTCATCTGCATATTGGTAATAAGTGACAGATGATGAGCTTTTTCAGTCACTTTTTATGCATAATTGGAAAAGAAATGAGCTGAGATCACAGCCCTTCGGTGGGCCAGCAGAAGGACTGGAGGTGGGGAAATTAATCGTCCACTATTACTTCCTGTGGTCTGTCTCTGAGGAAATGGTGTAACCAGCGCATTAGTGGGGTAGGAACTTTGAGCTGTTGAAGTTTCCAGATCATTATAAGAGCTGCTCAAATGTGTTGCAAGCAGATCTAAAATCAAGAAACCGTAGTTTGCCCTGATTTATTGGGAGTGCGACAAAATGATTAGTACCGCTCTTCCGATTATACAGTGTTTCAATTCAGATGGCTTAGGGTTTGTTTGGTTCTACAGTAAAACCGTCTCTCTATTGCTCTTCCATTTGATCAGGAAAGTGGTGGAGCGGAGCGTGAAGGATGAGTGATGATTGCAGTCAACAGGGTTTTTATTGCCGTGCTGATTATTCTTTCGGGCTCAGGACCCCTATTTGGCTACGTTTTCAGTAGTTGTACATAGACATCCCACTTGGCAAGCAGAGGGTTGTAGTTCACATTTGAAGGCAGAGAATTAAAAGAAAAACACTCGGCCATGGAACCATTGGAAACCACAAGAAAGCATGAGCCTGGTCTGTATTCTTACTGTTGGAAACACATGTTCAACTTGTTTTGAAGATATGGTCAGTAGCTTTACCTAATAACAAGTTTGACGATCATTTTAATTTTTTTTTTTTAATGTTTAGAGAATAATCTGAATGACAGATCTCTAAATAAGGTGAATTTATTCATGTCAAGGGCATTGGTGATTTTACCGAACTTATATGCAATATGTAATCTTTTCCCATACTATCAAGTTATACTTAGTTAACCCACTATAAAACCAACAAGCATTTCCAGGGGACAATTCAAATGACATAATGGCCCTCTGTTTGTGTTTAATGTTCTTATTGTGGGTGTCAGTGGAAGAGCGAGGGGTTGTTGGTCCCTTGCTGCTAGATCACTGGCCACTCCAGGTCACACGGGTGGTGACAGCTTCGCAGTTAAGCTGACACATACAGTAAGGAATAGCCAGCTCGGAGGCCACACAGCTCAGAGGTCCAAAGGCCCACAGGACCTAAAGTATATCTCACTCTCACGCTTTCTTTCTGTCTCTCTTCTCTCATCCTTTCTTCATGGAACAAGGGCTGCCACAGTTATCTTGGCAAAGCAAAGGAAATCTTTCTTTCCTCAAAGCATAAAAATTATTTAACAACTGCAATAATCTGCCTTAATTGTTTATTAACATCTTATTAAAACATAAACGTATTTGTCCATGTTTCAGCTTTTTCCAGTACTATAATGTATCCTTAAAATTACCTGTCTCCAAAGACTATCAGAGCCAAGCATCCCAATAGTATTAATCACATAGCATACTGTATACCTGCAGTAGTAACCACATAGTATAGTGTATACCTGTAGTACTCACCACATAGCTTACTGATACCTGCAGTAGTAACCACGATACCTGCAGTACTAACCACATAACATACTGTATATCTGCAGTAGTAACCACATAGCATACTGTATACCTGCAGTAGTAACCACGTAGCATAGTGTATACCTGCAGTAGTAACCACGTAGCATAGTGTATACCTGCAGTAGTAACCACGTAGCATACTGTATATCTGCAGTAGTAACCACATAGCATACTGATACCTGCAGTAGTAACCACGTAGCATAGTGTATACCTGCAGTACTCACCACATAGCTTACTGATACCTGCAGTAGTAACCACGTAGAATACTGTATACCTACAGTACTAACCACATTGCATACTGTATCCCTGCAGTACTAACCACATAGCATACTGATAACTACAGTACTAACCACATTGCATACTGTATCCCTGCAGTACTAACCACATTGCATACTGTATCCCTGCAGTACTAACCAAATTGCATACTGATACCTGCAGTACTAACCTCATAGCATACTGTATACCTGCAGTAGTAACCACGTAGCATACTGTATATCTGCAGTAGTAACCACATAGCATACTGATATCTGCAGTAGTAACCACATAGCATAGTGTATACCTGCAGTACTAACCACATTGCATACTGATACCTGCAGTACTAACCACATATCATACTGATCCCTGCAGTACTAACCACATTGCATACTGTATCCCTGCAGTACTAACCACATTGCATACCGTATCCCTGCAGTACTAACCACATAGCATACTGTAGTACTCTTGCCATTCTGAGAAACATATTTCTTAAGCTTTAAAATCAAAATTCATTGCAGCAACATCAGTTTCTGTTCAGTCGGGTCATCTCCAGCACACGTGTAAACTCTCACAACCTGTGACCACATCCTCATCACTGACAGCATTGCTCTGAGTCAGTCCTCCAACACACGCCCACACTGATGCATGTTTCTTACTTCAGTACACACCCACACACACTCACAAACACACACATGCCTGCAGACACCCCCTCTACATACATACACACACACACACACATACACACACACACACACACACACACACACACACACACACACACACTCAGACACACACACGCACAGTACCAGTTATTAAATGGCAAGTGGACTTAAATGGAGCCCTACTGTGGGTTTCAGGCCACAGTGTTGTGACATCCTGTGAAATTCCATACTGACATTTCCTGTGCTAGTAATATGTGGTGATTAGGGATGTTAACGATTTAAGCGAAGCTTCATTTGTGTTTACGGACACGCCTCTCCAGCGTTCGTGTTTTTGACAAGAACCGTTCAATTTAGTCTTGCATATTATCCGTCCATTTTTGTTCTGGGTTATTTTGTCTCTAGCTGCTTGGGGTACTTGGGCAGTCATTACTGGCTGCTCTGTATTTCTGACGAGATTTGAATTAAGACCAATAGAGCTTAACAGCTTAACAACAATGATGCAATGCTTTTAGGCTGGGAGTGTAAGACTTGGGAAAGCTTCTTTTTTGCCTGATCTAAAGTGTGTGGCTCTCTTTGTGCTGTCCATTCTCTACATGTTTTTCATAAAACTTTTATAAAGTGGCCTCAACATTTTTCAAAGCCAATAAATCACTGGATGCTATGAAAAAACTATTATATTTTCCGCTCTCAGCACCAATGATTCTGATACAAAGGAAAAAAAAGTAAAAGGGAAATAATGTGCCTGCTGTGTTTCATTACTTTTCATGTTTGGAGCTGTCACATTTGCTCCATGCTACTTGTAAAAAAGGGGGTTTGATAGAGGACTGTGTACTTGCATGAAATCAAACTGCTGTTTCTAAAGCACACTGTGGACTTTGATGTCGAGGCTCCCCTTGAAAAAATGAAAACGCTTCAATATCTCTTAGTCTTGGAATTGAATTGAGAAACACACACAGACAGACAAATGCACACACAAACACGTATGTGACGCATACACCCAACCACCCACTACCCCACCCACCCACCTACCCACACAAACATACGCACGCATGCACACACACGCTAATGCACACACACACGCACCTACACCCCCCACCCCCCCACACCTCTTTCATTTTACTCTGATATGAATCGGCTGAATATATATACATATATATATATATATATATATATATATATATATATATATATATATATATATAGAGAGAGAGAGAGAGAGAGAGAGAGAGAGAGAGATAGATAGATAGATAGATAGATAGATAGATAGATAGATAGATAGATAGATAGATAGATAGATAGATAGATAGATAGATAGAGCTAACAAAAATGTGCTTGATAAGGTCCTTTAGGTTAGATTTTGTATTAGGACTTGTATTTAATCATATTGTAGCTTAATGGTACATTAACCATTTCTAAACTTTGTATTAGAAAGTCTTTTTAGAATGATATCTGTTACTTTGAAAATTGTGATATCTTGTGACAATGAATCACATTGGGATCTTGTAAACAAAGGGTTGTAAAGATAAATTGATTGTAGAAACTGACATTGATATTCTAAGGTGCTTGTGTTTCCACTGCAGTCTTTTAGGTGGACCTGGCTTGTTACTCACTCACTCACTCATGTTTAACATAATTCACCACAAAGGGGCGGTGTTAGCACTGAAATGATACTGTGTGTCCTTGATATTTTAAAGGTGCCTGTGTTTCCATTGCTGTCTGTAGTTGTTTTTGGTTTTGGCTCTGTGAGAATGAAATGGGACTGTAATGTTGAAGAACAAAGTGTCATAAATATAAAATGTAGGTGTAAAAACTTTATTCTCATAGCCACTACTTCATTATAAATTCACTGTGCTGAAATATGGGGCCTAAACAACAACAAATTTAATCACTGCTCAATTATTCATGAACTGCAGTGTAAAGGCTACTATATCATTGTTTCTTTAACATATTCAACCTTCATGACTCGAGTCCTCCATATTTGTAGACCTGTTTGTTTTTGCTTTTCTCTGGTGACATATTCAGGCTTGTAATGTTACATAACTTGCTATTTTTACTAAGAAGTCAGTACGTTTGTCTGCCCCAGTTTCGCATGAAGTCACCGAGCATTGTTTACCAACACCTTCACAGCCAGCCTGTGTGGCTTACGGCAGTGATTGCGTAAACTTTTGTGAAAGTAGAAACTGGATTTTAACTGTCATATGCTTTTATTATGGTCTAAAATAAAAAGTGGGTCTGGCTGCATTCACTGTGATGGCACTGGTGATTGCATAATGTTAGCTCTGGTGTTGGCTAGTATGGTTACCAGCATCCCACACAGCACATGGACTACCATCAAGTGCTGGATGCAGTGTGGCCTGGAGGCGTCACAAAGTGATTATTATCATGCGGTCAAATGATGTGACATCATGACTCGATGACTCATTATGTGTACTAATGCGTCCACATTAACGTATCTCTCTCAGGATGCTGTAAGGGGCCTGTCTGCGGGTCCGGACTACAGCCAGCTGTGCCCTGTGACGTTTGCGGCCGGTCGAGCAATCTGTCAGGCTCTCCACGAGAAGAAAGGGTGGCCAAATTTGCTTTGTAAGGATGAATTGTAATGCTCATTATGGAAATAGTATTACACTCATATGTACTGTGGTGTGTCATCTTGCTGTTGACACAGTCGGATATTTGTGGAGCTTGTGATAGTCTCATTTGCAGCTCACAGTGGAGCACAGGAAAAAAAAATTACGAACTGGAAAAAGTACTGTGTTGAGTACTGTAGATCCTGAAATGGTCAATAATATTGCAATTAGATGCATTCAATTATGCTAAAAGTTTTTTTGATTGTTTAGTTTTTGTTTTATGGTTTTTTGTTTTATGTGACTGATATTAAAAACATACAAAAAATGTACAAGCAGTAAAACATACCTATGTGTCAAAAATCTGATTTGACCTTTTTGTTATATTATGCTTTTGTCCCTTTTAATGCTATTTTTGAGTTTCACTGATTCCCAATGTTCTGATATCAAGCTCAATCTTCTCTCTTAGAGATCAGATAATGTTTAGATTTGCCCCAACACCACCGCTTCTTTAATTCCCAACAATACCAATGTGCTATAATAACAAAAGCTAGACAACAGTTCTTATGACAGACAGAGGACTTCTACTTTGTATTTTCAAACGCCTAGCAATGGCAAGCGCCTTTACTTGCACAGAGGAGAATACCAATCACATGACTCCGCCCTGTGACCGTGACGATGCCCAAGTGGCTGGGACATGCTGCTAGGCTTGTCTAATGTTATACACCACCTATATCCTTTCAGTGACAACGTAGCATATGTGCTAAATGTTATAACCTGGATATGATTTCTAGCAGGGTATTGAAACTTAGGTAATTCTTACCAATGCTTTTACTGGGTTATATTATTAATGGGCATCTGTCCACATCTTTTATATTCATTTAAAAAAAAAAGAAGATGTAGTATTATACACAAATTTAATTAAACAGCAAAATGCAAAATGACGGAAGTGGACAGCTCTTAGTGGAAACTGCAATACACCCCTCTTTTTTTCCCAGACCTCTAATTTTGTGTTAATTTATAAACTCCAAAGCAGAGAGTGTGATTAAACCTTCTTGACTCTGCTTCATAGTCCAGGCTCCCAGTCACAGGAAAAAGCAACATTAAGCCTTTCTCACAAAAAAAGTTAATGAAATGAAAGGCAAAACAGCAGGATCTCCTTTACAGTTGCACCATCATGCTTAAGGTCTAAAGAATAGCAAGAATAGTCTCTGCCATGATCTGAATTAGCTCTCTGCCTCCTCTGTGCATTTGATCAGAGCTCAGAAATGTAAGATTGCTAACTTTCCAATCATCCTCCTGGAGAAGACACAGAGCATGAGTCATTAGTGGCATTGATGTAGAAAGAATGACATTATTAGATGGGCTGGACTGGATCTCTTACACACAGACACACACACAGACACAGACAGAGAGACAGACACACACACACACACACACACACACACACACACACACACACACACACACACACACACACACACACACACACACACACACCAGGAACTCAGAATAGTTCAGAGGAAACTTAAAATGTGTCTGCTTTTGTCTCTCAAAGGTTTCTCAAAGTGTCAGCTCTGGGGTTTTCTGACAAAGTCATGCCAAGATAGGCAGCTGCCACTGGGCTCTGTCTGCTGCTGGGTGGCAGAGTGGAAGATCCAGGATGAAAGCCACCAAAAGAGGCCCATTGGGAATGATAGGGGCCTTCTTCACACAGACGCCTCTGAAGTCAGGCCAGCGCAGGACAAATCCAGCTCCGAGTCTCTGACAATTGAGAAAATCAAGCTGGTAATGTGGATGATGATAGACTGCAACAGACCCTTAGCCATGTTGTTTATTTTTTTTCTGAGCTTTGAGCACAGTTCTTTTAGGATTCATTTGGAGGGTAATATTAAACTATCCACATACGCACTGAAAAAAAAAGGGGAACATGTTCTTGGTTAGAAAACACACAAGAAAGGCATTCAAATCCATTCCATGCGCAGCACAATGGCTCACGAGTCCTTCACCTTAACCAGTTTCTGAAGCTTTTCTTTCGGTTTCATGTGGACAGTTGTTGCAGTGTGCAGCTTGACTTACCTTTCCATCCTGTTGGTGATCACTGGTCTACAGGTTGGCCAGTGTTCTGTTTTATTGTATTTGTTACGTACAAGAGTATGCATTTGCCTGTTTACTGTTGTGTTACCAGGGCAACCAATGTAACAAGTGATGCAGGCGTTGTTATTGTGGCCAATCTACTTCCCGCATAGGTGTTTTCCCTTTAAAAGCTGGTGGTACAAGAAACAGAAGAGAAGCTCATGCTGCACACACACACACACACACACACACACACATATCCACCCACATGGAAGATGCTGTTTAATGAAAAGCTACTCTGTTTTTTGTCATTGCTCTCTTAAATACCGACTCTGTGATACAGACGTATTGCTGAGCTGTGTTACAGTTTGAGCTGTGTTAGCTGACTGATGTCTACACACACCCTGGGTAACTGGCAGGTGACATCCTTTGTATTTATGCTTTCTTTTTTCTGTGCAGATGGTTAGGCAGGTTTTATATTAGTTTTCTTTTTGATGGTTTCGTGCCTTTAATGCCATCCGTACTTTAGACTCCTCCTCCCCCAATGTGGAGTCCAATGTGTGCATGCTGCTGGTCTCCAGCATGCACACATTGCAGTTATTGTTTCTTTTTGTAAGTACTGTGCTGGTGGTCAGGACAGGTTCCCAGGTGTAAACGCTTTGGTGTTTTCGGTTTAGTGTGAAAATAAACAGGGTTTGAATGTCTTTTCGGCTCCTGGGTTGGTCCCCTCCTCCTGACTCACTGTCTTTACCGTTCATCCACAGTAATCCAATGTTATTGGCCCTGATTACGTCCAAACCTGCCACAGGGCCATAACAGTGTCGCATTTATTATGGGTTTGCATATTTGCTCACTGAACAATGTATGTGCTTCTGCTGATCTGCCGAGTGAAACTTGGGTGCTGTGAATATTTCGTGAAATAAGTGATTCTGATTGGCTGGGATAGGATTGGAATCCATATATACAGAGCCCAGGGAAGATTAGTGGAGTATTGCTTTTCTCGGTTTTCCATCTGATTATTATAATCTCTTTATTGGATTTGTTGAGAAACATGTTTTACCCACTGCATTTATGGGACACAATGATGCCATTTGCGGTAGTGCCACATGCACATTTGAAGAGCTACTGCCGTTTCTTTCTTCCTTCTTTGGATTTCACCCACTTCAGGAATGTACGCGCAGTGTGGCACGTCCTGCCATCAACACATCTTTGCTGGATGTTTCATTTAAGTCTAAACATTCTGGTTTAAATAGCAAAGTCTATTATAACCCTACAAAGTCTCATTCTTATTTTCAATACAACCCTTGCAAAAACATCATCCATTACTTACAGCTCCTAGATTTATGTAAATGTGTTTGCAATGAGAAGGAACGCTTCCTCCAGAAAAAGTGTGGAAATGTTTGAATATCTTCACAACTGTCGACAGATGATAGATGCCTTTGATCGTATTTTACATGTTGAGAGAACGTACGCACTGACTTATAAACAAATTTACTGCTCAGACAACAAGAACTCCTCTGGTGCTCACTTATCTTCCTATAAATAAAACAGTCGCTAACATTATACATAAACACTTCAAAATCTGCCTTGATGGTGTGGAGACTGCATCCTGCTTTAAGGAGCCTCCACAAATCTCCTACAGATGAGACAAAGACATCAAAGAAATGCTCATTAAGAATGAGAAAAATGATCAATTGAATAATAACTGTGATACTGTAGCCTGCAACAGCTCTAGATGTGCTGCATGTAGATTTATGAACACAGCCAGCAAAAAAGTATTGTTGTTCCACATTCCTCCTCATGCATCACTGCAGTAAATGTCTATCCTGCAAGAGATGAGACTAACTGTATATCGAAGAAACAAAGAAAAATGCTTGTGGATCATTGTGTTGAACACACTTGGACCTTTAGAATTTGGATCATAAGATTTGTTATTTTCAGTGCTAAGCTATTTTATTGCTAATGGACGTTGCATTAATGACATGTTTGCTTGCATTGCCAGTTGTTGCTATGGAAGCAACAAATTGAGGAAACATAAGCAGAAAGAACTGCTCAGCAATCTTGAAACTTTAGAACACCATGGATTCTTGGAATTTAAACATTTATGATTTTTAAACTGGTTTCACCTCGTAACGCCTCAGCAGTATTTTGCTTGCTAAAGGACCTCAACAAGACCAAGTCCTTCACCTGCTGTGTTAGACAGATAAGGAGAAAATGTAAACACTGAGTAACATCAAGTATACTGATAGTATAGTATATATGAAATATTGAGTATCAGTCAGCATCTAATACTCGCCAAACTGGCAAACACACACTGACTGTTAGGATCTAGAAGAGACTGTTATGAAGCTGCACAGCACAGCAGGTAATGTATGCTGAGACATTTTCGGC
This sequence comes from Electrophorus electricus, assembly GCF_041902795.1. NCBI lineage: Eukaryota > Metazoa > Chordata > Actinopteri > Gymnotiformes > Gymnotidae > Electrophorus > Electrophorus electricus. Next base: position 35,834,178 of record NC_137499.1, read on the forward strand.
AGACGATGCATGATCAAGAGATATAAGAGATGATTAATTATTAATGTGTTTCTATCCTGTCTAACTGCAGGAAAAGCAGAGGAACGTCGGTGATCATCTGGCAAAAGATACAAAATGTTTTTGAAAATAATCAGTTTAAAATATACAACTTGAAAAATTTTGTACACACTGAGACATAACCCTGAGACATTACATAACAACCCCCCCCCCAAAAAAAAATCTAAAAAAAAAACCAAACAAACCCCCCCCCCCCCCACCAAGCTGCTACGTCAAAGAAGTCTAATATAAAGCAAACTGATTTGGAACATTGTCAGTTCCATGATTGTTTGAGTCATGCCCAGTCAGAGGTGACAAGGAAAGAAAATCTTGTCATCTCCGCCTCAGTAGGCAGGCAGAGTCATTAAACTACTGTCCCTTAGTGGCCATCACAGTCACTATTACCTTCAGAAGCACTTGTATCCTGTTTGGGGCGTGCTAGCGCAGGGGCTTCAGGGTTCCAGCTCGCACCAGCCACCAGGGGAGGGATGGAAGGTGAGATTCGCCGAGCGTCCGCGCTCGGCACTCCGCTCCCCTCCACAGATTGCAAGCGGCAGATTGGCCGCCCCCGATGTTGATGCAGAGAGCGATGACTGCAATGCTTACTTGCCTACTTGCTCAACATGTAAGCAGCACCTGGGACGCACTAGCACAACCTTTAAACAGCCCAACCGTGCCTTTAGACTAAGTGGTAGAGGGGGATAGAGGCTGGTGCCAATTATTGCAGCAGCTAAAGCAAAATTCATCCCGATGTTGTGCAGCCACCCTTGACACATGGTTCTCACCGTCTGGCTCGGGCAAATCCGAGGTTTCTATCCATCTCTGCGTTACCATTGAGCGTAGGGCTGTGTTCATTCATGTTCTGTGATGCTAATCCCTGAGCCATTTGCACCCTTGGTCCGTGCATAGCCTTCAGCTCGCCAGTGCTTTTTGCACAGTAGAGAGAAAAAAAAAAGTTTCTGTCCAAGCTGATTAACAAACGAGTCCCCCCTCAAGCCTAGCGCAGAAGGTTATGGATCTCAAAAACCATGGATGACTGCTGCAGAACAGCAGAAGTCCACTACATGTGGTCAGCGCTGGCCCGAGCTGCTGTGCGGAGGGCGTGGGCGGGGGTGAGGAGTAAGTGCGGTTGCTCCCCCCCACCAATCACCTTGCTTTCATTCACCTGGCCACAGCAGCAGGTAGCCTGCGGCACGCTGCCTCGCAGGTGCTCATCCTCTGTGTCTGAACAGGATATGCCCTTCACACCCAGCCAGGCTGCAGTTCCAAAGCTGCACAGTGCCCAGGGCGTTGGACCACGGGCCAATGAGCAAGATGCAGCCTTTCCTCTGACTCCAGGCTACTGAGACCTCACACCTTCCCTGGGTGAGTCACAGTCTGTGATTAGAAAACCTCATGGCTCCAGAACTGCCATTTTGCGTTGCTCAGTTTTTTGCTGTCGTCATTGCAGAAATTAACTAGCTAGCCCACAAATCCATTGCATTGACTTTCTAAATATGCTAAATATAATTGTACTCATATTACTACTACTATATAGAGTACTTATAAGACTAAGAATAAGAGTAAATCATTTTTAGGTAAATTTGACCAAACTTCCTGAGGAGGTAAACCTTTACAACCTATATAAAATTAAATATCAGCTCTTTTTTATTGGTAGTGAAATGGGCGGAATTTTACATGTACCTTCCAGACATGATTTTGTGTTCTTTTTAACCAGATCTCTTCTGCAATGCTGCCCCACACCCCCACCCACCCCCACCACCCTTTGGAGGCCCCTGGGTCACTTTCATATTAGATTCATATGGAAATCAGGTTTGATTTGTGAAGGGAAATTCTCAAAGCACAGATGAGCCCAGCCTGAAAATAGGGTGCAATTCATAATGCATGGGTTTTGGGATGGCCTTTCAGTGCGTTGGCCGCGTAGGAGCCGGTTCCTTTCTGTGCCATGCATGACAATGGGGAGGAAGTAGCAAAGATGCTTGGTGTGTTTTGGTGTGTGTTTGCCGGGCCGATCTGCGGATGCAGTGGGCTTCAAAGACCCCGAGGCCCAGTTGCACTTATATCTCATTCCTTTTGTCATCGTGGACTGTCGCCAGTCTGCTCAAGCCAAGGCTGATGCTCTCCCATCGCTCTGAAAAGCACACAACAAAAGACTGCGTCACGAGGTCTGGGCTCCTCTCACACAGTGCACTCCCCCTACCTCATACGCTCTGCGTCTTTCACACATACACATGCACACAAAAGCGCACATGCACGTACACGTGCGCACCTCTATTCTCTTTTTGACGCTGTAGCAGTACCTCAGGATCTGTTTTCCACATAGCCCTTTCTTTCTATTTTCACCCCGCCTGAGACCGCTAGAACGCTAGAAAAAAGATGGGCTGCCTGTTTTGATGAGACATCGGTGACGTCTTTGTCTATGGTTATAGACCAGTGACGCATGTGAATCATGCCGTTATTTTTCCTGTTGATGGTATGCCTGTGAATGAATATGGCTAAGGCGCCATCATCACGAGTGATAAAACCCATACATTACTTCAGTTTACTGTAAATGGCTACTCTGAGTTCCCAATGCTTAATTTTAGCACATTAGGACCTCATGCGGCAAAATGTCTCTCTCTTGGCCCCTTGGGATCATTCATGTGGCTCATAAAAGGATTTTTATTTCAAATAAACTGGAGCGGGCGGCCTTAAATAGGTTGCCTCGCGATCACTCCCTTATATCGAGAGAGTTGAATGCACACCGCTTGTTAGGGGATGAACAAAGAGTTGCTGAGTGACAGCTGTTGCAGTGTTTTTGAGGCACATGCATAGTGACTTGCTGCGCTGATGAAGGTGGTGGTGGTGGGTGGAGGTTCAAAGTTTCCAGCTGCGAGTCGGACGTGTGATATGAAAACACGAACCAGATTCCGGCATCGCGCCAGCGCGCTGTTCATCAAATACTCCTTCATTATGCATTATCTGTCCGTTTGTTCCCGAGCCTCTATGAGAGCGCGTGCTCCCGCTAGAAAGGGTGCCTCTCATCACCGTAGACATCTTTGTTCGATTACATCAAACTTTCCCTTACGCTGCGAGGGGAGCGCTGATGCGAAGATGAACCGAAACACTTCTGCGTCGGCTGGGTGGAGAGACTGCAGACCGGTTCTGAATCAGGCACGATTCTCCAGGCACCGTGGGGGAATATATAAACTGGACAAACATGGACCTTTGTTGAAGCCCATGGCATGAAGAAGGCCTGGCTCGCTCACTGGTGTGCATCTGTATCGCTTTGTACATTCCGGGAAGGGTTTTTCTCAGGAGGGGCCAGAGCGTGAGCAGATGCTCGGAGTCGCTCGTTGTGGAGGTACATTCCACATCATTTTGTGCAACCTTGACGTGCAGTGAGTCCATTAAAACAAACATTTTGGAGGCAGCGCACTGGCTGCCTGCCTCACTCACTGCTTTGTTGCATTATTAATCTCCATGGAGACCCGGAGAGTTTAAAGTTTTTACGTCTGTAGTTATGCTCATTCTAGCAATTTAGCCGTGAAATGTCTTTAAGACGTTTTCCCCTGTGTCTTTTCGCGACGACTTACACGTGTGTGGCCTTACCTGCAGAATCTTGCTCCATTTTGGTGGTGTGCATGATGAATAATGTATAGGAGACAAAATGAGATCTCATTTGTAATAGCTCCATGTTATTGACTTGTCGTGGCTCAAGTTCAATAGCTATGATACTTAGCAGATGCAATAATTAAACCTTGTTATAATGAGATACAATAAACATAAAACACTCTTTCTCTACTGACAACAAAGGGATGTTGAGGCCTGCATAAATTATGAAAATACCAAATGTATTCAAATTGTCCTGATGAAAGAAAACAGACTGTTTTATAGATTTAGTTTTGGTTCTTGAACATGTGTGAGTTAAAATCAACAGTATTTAATTAATTCGAACAGGGTTCATTTGTGTTCAGTTGGACTTAAATTGAACACTGCAAATAAGCCATTTCAATATCCTGCATACCTGCGCCAGTATGTGTATGTGTTTTTCTTATTTTTCTATTAAAAGTATTAGGATGCAGAATGCTTTCATGTCTCCAAAATTAACAAAAGGACAGAAGCCCTCTTACATTCTCTCAATTCATCCATCTGTGTCTACAAATGAGGGAAGGCTGGAAAATATGACCAAACATATTACAGAGAACAGGCGACCGAACCTTAGGTGTGAGAACAGGCAACCCAATCTTAGGTGTGAGAACAGGCAACCGAACCTTAGGTGTGAGAACAGACAACCCAACCTTAGGTGTGAGAACAGGCGACCGAACCTTAGGTGTGAGAACAGGCAACCCAACCTTAGGTGTGAGAACAGGCGACTGAACCTTAGGTGTGAGAACAGGCAACCCAACCTTAGGTGTGAGAACAGGCAACCCAACCTTAGGTGTGAGAACAGGCGACTGAACCTTAGGTGTGAGAACAGGCGACTGAACCTTAGGTGTGAGAAAAGGCGACCCAACCTTAGGTGTGAGAACAGGCGACTGAACCTTAGGTGTGAGAACAGGCGACCCAACCTTAGGTGTGAGAACAGGCGACCCAACCTTAGGTGTGAGAACAGGCAACCCAACCTTAGGTGTGCGTTCTTTTCACTCTTTTGGAACTCCAGGCATTCTGGATAGAGTTAGCGAGTAGGTGAAGTCCTGTGGTGTAAGAACTGAGCTATAACTCCAAAGCTGCCTTCTTTTCCTCATTGTCAGCTTCCTCAGCTAGCTGCTCCAGGGTCTGCAGCTACAGCTCAGAGTTTGGGAAACTGCACAATCAAAAACGGATGAGATCTCTTAAGCCACGCAGCTATCAAAGTGGCTTTGGAAAACAGCAACATAGTTTTCCTTTTGTAAAACAAGAAACGTCGATATAGTCTCGAAGAAAAGACACACTATTGAAAGCAACAATAAAAGATATGTTCTAGGCATGAAACGAAATGTCCTTGTTTTTTACTTGCCATTATTTCTGAACCTTTATGTTCATATCTTCATGTTCAAATCATATATTTATCAAGTGACTCATATTTGTTTTTTTACAAGGCAATTCAAGACAAACGCAGTATACAAAAGGCCCTGATGCAGGCTTGCAATATCTCATACGTTTTATTAACATAATTAGCCAATTTCCACTGTAACACGAGCAAAATAAGATCACCATTGCTTTGGGGGTGGCCTGCATTTTGGGGGAAGGGGATGTTTCTAAAGATGACATTTACAGTTACATGCATGGCATTTAGCAGATGCTCTTATCGAGAGCGACTTACAAAAGTGCTTTGTCATCTTCTCATGGAATGCATCCTAGCCAGTGTAATAGGTTAGCGTCCAAGATATTTAACCAGGATACTGATAGATGCATCAGTCAATGCTGGTACTTAAAAATTATTACAAAATGAGCATACCAAACAACAATAAGTTCTAGAAGGCTTAATGTAATCACTAGCAGTGCAATACGATATTTCGAGAAGTGCAAGATTAGTGGTCGATAGGATGATGATAAGATGTTGATGATGATGATGGTGTGATTCAAGTTCAATGCCACTCCAAAAATGAAGAACAGTTGTTTTTGCTTGCCCTTTTCACGCTAAGCTAGAGCTGCTTTTAAGCCCTTAGACTGTGATTCATCTCCGTACATTTTCCAATGGTTCTGTCTGTTCAAAAAAGGCAACCAGTCTCCGTAACTTCATTTCATATGTTGTTTAAAAAGTTCTTCTGGGTGCAATTTTTTTTTTTAGTTTCTCAACTGCTCAACGTCTGCTACATAATCGGTCCAATAATCATTCCCTCATTCCTTTCTCATTAGCCAAGGAAATGTTTGGAGCTTGCAGAATGTTCTTCTAATAACTGGCGCCTTCCCGTGGGACACGCCCACTCATCAGCATTGGCCCTCCTCACTTTCATGATGTGATGTTGCAACAGAAAGATATTGAAGCTCAATATTTCACTCCAGTACCAGAGAAAGTTCAGTTTTAGTCCAGGGTTTATTATAAAGGTTTTCACAGCACAGAAAAAGGAGGACAAACACTGAGCTAAAGAACACGGCAGGTTCAATTTACACTGCAGCTTATAAGGTTTTGGATTAGAGGTTATTCGGGATATGTCTCAAAGCAACTGGGGCTCCATTTCAGAGCAATAAAGTTTCTATCCACTGGTTCTGATCTTGTCTGTGACACGGAATTTCTAGAAACATACATCTTCACCAAAGTACAAAATCCTTGTCCAAACATCTGTGATATTAGGTTCAACATTTTCAACATTATTTCAGTGCCAAATGTGGAAAACCTATGGTTCAAAATAAATGGGAAATGTCCCAGAAAAACTTTTATTTTTCTTGTCACAGTTGAAATGTTCTTTTTATAAGCACTGTATGGCTGTTATTTTAGGGCATTTTTATGTATGCCTGAGCCTTTCATACTGAGAAGACACAGGTTACATTACACCGTTTTGCACATGCACATGCATATACTAATGATGAAAAGCATTTTGAGGGCTCTGATTGGTTATCTGAGGAAAACATTTCACTGTTTTAATCACTTTCCTGAGATAGCTACTCAAGGTCATTGACTCTATGGATTAGTCGATGAAGAAGATGTATATCAAGCTTTTTTTTTGCCTAAAAGCTATTGAAGCTCACTTGTTATATTACAGGAGATGAACCACCCTTTCAACAGCATGAACATACATTTTCATATTTTCATAACTAAGAATATTTTCTGCCTTTCTTCGCTATTTTATCAATTATGCATTTGCCATAAGCTCCTGTATTTCATTGACAACTGTCACAGAGCACTCTCCTTCCCACTGATCACGTGGTATGGCCGGCAGCGTGCTGTGGGAGTTTGCTGACTGTTTATTGTGATTTGTCTTATTTGTGACCACTCCCCTTGGTATTTCACACCTGCACCTTATTCTGTGTTTCATTTATGTTTGTATTTAAACCCCCGTATGTGTGTAGTTGTAGTTATAGTCATTATCATCATCATGTAGGTATTCGTGTTCACGCTGCTTTTTGTATGTGAGTGCCATTTTGTTTATCGTTTCTATCGTGTGTAATAAATGCCTCTGTGGGTCCTGCTCCTTGCCCTGTGGCACTCGGGCCATCACAGAATGACTGACCACCACAGGACGCCTACTCTCTCGACGGCGAATGAACTTCCCATGGGGATTCGCTCGAGGTTGAGCTATCGGGACGGCACAGAGCAGGAGCACACCGAGATGAAGCACGTTGTTCCAGCACTAGCGGATATTCCCCTAGCCATGACTATTCCTGAGGGCCTGGATCCCTGGATGATGAGAGGACCACAACCGGAGCACACGGCCACACCAGAGGAAGAGGAGTAAGACACAGCCTGCTCCCGTTAAGGAAGGAAACCCCCATGGAATTTCTTTGGGGGCAGGCCTTGTGCGACTGAGCCAGGCCCACGGGGAGCCGATCGGCTCTTCTTGGACCACAATGTGGGTGGTCTAGTGCAGCCGGCTAGGTCTCTAGATAGTGCTTCTGCCATCTCTATTTTCTCTTGCAGAAGGAAGCTCTGAGCACTGGGCAGGTCCGCCCAAAGGCCAGGAAGAGGACTGCCTCAAGGGCTTCACCTCCATGATAGGCTCGCCCTGGGCAGCTAGTGACATGTGGGCCATATTCCATACTGTCACCGAACGCTCCCCTTCCCACTGATCACGTGTTATGGCCTGCCATGTGCAGTGGGATTTCATTGACTGTTTGTGACCATGCCCTCTTATTTCACACATGCACCTTATTCTGTGTTTCATTTGTTTGCATTTAAACCCCTGTATGTTTGTAGATGTAGTCATTGTTCATGTAGGTGTTTGTGTTAACGTTGGATGTTTCTTGTGTTCATGCTGGTTGTTGCGAGTGCATTTTTGTTTATCATTTGTATCGTGTGTAATAAATGTCTCTGTACGTGCTGCTCCTTGCCCTGTGGCACTCGGACTGTCACAACAACATGCTCGGTAAACCCTTAAGTACATTCTTAAACAAAAGTATTGTACACTTGTTCCAATAAACAATCACAAACATCCACATCATTATAAAAGCTAACTGGTAAAAATATGTTTTCAGTCCTGTTTGGAAAAAGTGAGACAGAGGGGCAGATCTAATTTCCTCTTTAGATCGTAACCTTGTCATGGTGGAGGGGTTGTTGTCCCAGGGACCCTTAAGGCTGTGCTGTTGGGAGCTATGTTGTTGGGAACACCGCAAGGGGATCTTAACATCTGGGCAGCCCAAGATCTCCATAGTTGTTTTCCCAGGCTTGTAGTATATGGAGAAACCACTCCATCAACACTTCTGAAATCTGACGCAACACAATGACAAGATGACACTTACCGGTTAAAAGCTCAAAACAAATTAGCAATGGTCTGAGCATAAGGGGTCATCACTGGTGGTGAGAAAATCATCTCATTTGACAGCTACCACATCTTACCATCGATGGTCTTTATGCCTGATCTCCTATCTCAGTTCAATAAATGTACCCTTAGTTGCAAGGCTTGTGATTGAAGAGTTGAAATTCTAAATCTTGGTACAAGAGAAATAATCACATTGTTGAAGTTCTGACTTGTGGTGCCACAATTAATCTTATCAATTCTAACTGACAACTTATTCAAGTGTTCATATTGCTACGCTCAGCTTGCCATTTTACCGACAGCTACTGGTCTGTGCAGGGATGTCAGGGGATACATGAGGGCATCAAGCAGGCCACCAGCTGCACTGACTCCAAGATGGAGCAGCTTCAGTCCAGGGGAGGTCATCTATGACTAGGACAAGGCGAAGAGGCTGAACACTACCTCGAGTTGTAATATCTCCAGAATGTTTTCACTAGTAACACCCCAAATGCTGTCCCAGAGGTAGACACGCTGCCAAAATTGGGAAGAGCTCTGCCACGCTGCAGACTGCTGAGGTTGTGGGAAAGCTCTTGGAAGTGACAATATACTCGCTGAGCAGCTTAAGACCAGGAAACCTGCACTGCTGCAACACCTGCATGAAATTCTTTGTGCTGTGAGACAGGCAAGATGCCAGCATAGTCACTCTGTACTAGAACCAGGGAGACTGTAGTGATGGCAACAGTTACTGTGGTATCTTCCTTCTGTTCATTGTGGGACATCACAAGTCATCCTGCAGCATCTTCAGTTCCTTGTTCCCTTACCTCCTGTGTCTACACAGAGCCACTGTGGATCTACAGGGCACGTGATCTTCTTAGTACATCAGGTGCAGGAAAAGTGTCATGAGCAGCACTCATCAACCTGACCAAAGCATTTGGTTCAGTTAGCAGCAGCAGGTTTTGCAGTATACTGTAGAAGATAGGATGCCCCATCGCCTTCCACAAGCTGGTCAGAATGATCGCAACCTTTTATGAGGAAATTGTCCTGGGAGCAGGAAAACAGGGCTGTGGCTAAGATTGTGCCTTTAAAGTCTGCACCAAGGAGAGGTTACATTCATGCCAGGGCATAGGAGAACCAAGGTAGCAAGATATTAGTGTTAGTAAGTATTTTGTAACTTCTAGAAACCAGGAAACTAATTAAAATGATTATCCACATGCTCTACCCTCATATAAAGATCAGGAGGTAGATATGGATAGGAATATGTGATTTTATTTATTTTTTATTGCTTTATTTCCTTATTTTCTTTACACAGAGGCCCTACAACGCACAGACCACCCCAACATTTGCCAGAGACGGGCTAAGTATGCTGGGACACACCAGGTGGATGAATGCCAACTACATCCCCAAGACATGTTGGTCTCTCAAAAGAGTCCAAACCAGTTGTCCGATCCCAGCTGTGTTCCCTGACATCTGCAAATGTGACCTGAAGTCAGTCTACATCAAAATCAACAGCTGGGAGGTCATTGCAGAAGACTGGGCAACCAGGAGAACAGCAGTTCAAAACAGAATTCAAGCAGCCAAGCAAGAGCACCAGAAACACTGAGATGGCTAAGTGGGACAAAAAAGAAACAGCAAGCAGTCTCTCTCTCTCTCTCTCTCTCTCTCTCTCTCTCTCTCTCTCTCTCTCTCTCTCTCTCTCTCTCGCTATATATATATATATATATATATATATATATATATATATATAAATTATATTGTCCATTCAAAAAATTGATTGATTGGCAATTTTTAGGAATCTTCTGTCAGGCAATGCTTTACTGAAGTCATGGTTGTACTCAGACCTCAGCAACCTCTCTGAGTCTGCTGTTGAAATTCTGTTTAGAGAGACTGGCTAATTATCTTTGGCATAATTGCCACATCACATCTTAGGGACCCATTGACTCATGCCAATAGATCACGTTCCATAGTTCTACAACCTTTGGAGAATACATTCCAATTAACAATTCTACATAAGCATTGATGAGGGGGAAGTTGAACATCACTCTGATCTGAACATTGAGCCAGATCTTCCTGCATAGCAATATTATGTGTTGAATATTATCTGGCATTGTTTTTGAGTAAAGACAGGGAAGTGGTATAAAATTGTCATGAAGCAACTCAGAGACTTCTAAGACAGATATGACATGCAGGGAAACCAACTCTCTTGATTCATAGTGAATGATAGGATGTTATTATTTTTGCTTTGATGTTAAGCTGAGACATGAGAGATTTTGTGCAGAAGACAGCAAAAGATCCAGGCTCAAGGAATGTTGTTTCCGTTTGCCACTTTAATTTTAATAGGGATTATTGATAATCACACACTCTTTGTCTCTGGCCCCAGTTTACCCACAATCCTTTGCCAGTGTAGTATTTCCAATTACATACAAAGGCTTTTCTGGCTGCTTCTTTTCCATTTCCCTTCGGACCAGTGTGCAGAACACTAGGATAAGTGTTGTTGCACACTCTACATGTGTGACACCTTTCACAGCCTCTACTTGTGTGACCCATATTAGGGCAACGAAAACATAAAACATTTCCCTTTAAAAAGGTGAGGGTTTTTTTGAAGGGGGGGGAATTGAAATAATTGTGGCAAATCTATTTCCTGTAGTTTTCAGCTTTGGACAGCATGTTTGGAATTTCCCTGATGTTATAGCCCTAAATGCTTGATCCCCAAACACTGGATCAAGCATTTTAAACACAAGTCTTTATTTGCTTTTCAATAAGTTGAACAAAAATGATGAACTTTGGTCTGATCTATATGGTAATTTCATGACATGAATCTTTATGTTAGAGGACAAATTAATATAATCAGAATATTGTATATCCTCCATTACATTGCAGCAACTTTTCAGGAAAGCACATAAGCAGAGCATGGGAATCCTCAGCCTTAATATTAGGCCATGTTCGAGATGTTTCCATATATACAGATCTTATTTTAAACTCCTTGCCAAATAATCCCTGTAGCAAGTCTTTGTCTTTTGATATCCCTAGTCAGGAACTATCTGCATACAACTCCTGACAAGATCCCGAGTTTGCCCTCAGGATCAGGGCAGTCTGTCAGTGTTCAGTATGTCAGTGTTCCTTTTAGTTTTGCCATCAAAAGTGTGTTCAAAATCTTTAATGAATGACCTGCACTTTAGAACATTTCCATCAAATATTGGGAGTTCTTTCGAAGGAAGAGAGGATAACTGAGTCCATTTTAAGAGGAAGGAAGTAATGTCATTTTGCTTTTGCAAGATGTTTGAAAGATCATTTTGAGTTTGAATGAGCTAGAGTTGAACAGGATTAAAGATGAGCAGGTTGTCTTATTGTCAGCTGACTTTGTTGGTGCTAATCCTTGGATCTCACAACTTAATTGTCATGTCAAAAAATCATTCCCAGTTATAGCGCTTTTCACAATAGCTGTGCCACAGCAGTTTTACAAATGTCCAGGTCCTAGCCTCCAGTAAGCAAGTCAGACATGACGACAGTGCGGAAAAACTCCCTGAGACTGTGAGTTAGAGACCTCAGGAGAAACCAGGGCTCAAACCCTTTCTCCTCAGGATGACACTGGACAGCGTAATGATGTGAACAGAAATGATCAATAATGAGCCAAGAAAACAACAGACAAAGAAAATAGAGAAAAGGACAAAGACAGGGGAATTATACTGACATTAACTTTTCAATGTCTGAAACCATTTTTGTAGCAATCTAAGCACATGACATTCCAATGGTATAACTAATTATATGATGTGAGATTGTAGAGAGATACATGTCACAACAGATAAACCAGATGCCTGCACAAATAGGAAGTTGTACAACCTGGATATGGTGATTAAAAGTGTATGAGAATGCCAGGACCACATCTGTGCAGGAGCAACTCAGGGAAGGTGAGTTTTTCTATTTTCAGGCATGCCGCAAGCAAGAGACATAATGTTGAGAGAGTAGAGAGAATAGGGTCAAGTGAGCAGGGGAGGCCCAAATGAATCCGAAGTCCACAAATCAAGGAAGAATAGCCAAGATTTTATGCAAATGGGCAAGTTTCGGTCCAGATTTAAGGAGTGAGAGTATGTCTGAATCCTATACTGAGGCAGGGAGTGTATTCCAAGTTGAGGACATCAGGGCAGGAATAGGTCAGAGAAAGGATAGGGTCAGAGAATAAAACGAGAGTGGAGAGAAGAGGATAACATTACAGTGTGAGCTGTAAGTGGAAACGATGACCTTTACACAGGTCATGTTAGCCTCAAGGTTAGTTGAAAGCTTGTGCAAATAAGTTTTGAGTCTTGATTTAAATATTGAAGGTGTGTGTGAATCCCGTACTGAGGCAAGGAGCGAGGAGCAGATTCCAAAGCGCCTTTTGTGAGAATACTTAACCACCTGCTGTGATTTTTCTAATTCGAGGAACATGTCAGCGGGTCAGTGCCTTGTGAGTACCCACAGGATTACAAGGTTCAATAAGTACACTAAGATACAGAGGGACCAAACCATTTAGAGGTTAATATATCGGAGGGAGAATTTTATGGTCAGTGCGGAATTTAACTGCTAGCCAGTGTAGAACTGAGAGAATAGGAGTAATATGTTAAACATGATCAGGTTTGAGTGAGAATTCTGGCTGTTGTATTCTGATCCTATTTGGAGCTTATTTAGTGATTGTGACAGTGGAGTAGAGCGAGGGAGAAGCGAGTGTGGTTCAAGAGAGTCTTTATTCTCCATTAGTATAAAACACAGCTGCAAGCAAACTCAAAGATAAACAGACCAAAGGCAAAATGGCAGCAGTAATTGCTTATGGTGCTGAAGCAGACGAATGTAGTGCACGCTCCATAGTGCAGGATGGCCTGCACTGGAGGAGCAGCGCTGGAGGATAGAACCTGTGAGCTTTAAATAGGGGAACTTAAATAAGGAACTGGTGATCAGGATTTATAATCCAGTGATTGAGAGCAGGACAGGTGCAGTGTGTGTGTGTGTGTGTGTGTGTGTGTGTGTGTGTGTGTGTGTGTGTGTGTGTGTGTGTGTGTGTCAGTGGGTGTGTCCCTCCTTCTGGGTGCAGAGCGCACAGTGACAGTGAATTACTAGAATAGCCAGCCAGAAGAGAATTACAGTAGTCTAGCCTAGAGGTTATAAAGGCATGAATGAACATACTGATACCTTTTAAGGAACAGTATACTTTGCAGTCTGGCAATATTGCATGCAGTTCTGAGTACATTATATACATGTGCATCAAATGAGAGATCTAACTCAATGGTGACACCAATATTTTTTTTTTTTTTTTTTTTACTTTTGTGGATGGAGTTACTGGGAAACCATCCAGATTTAGAGAATAATTTGAGAATTGATTTTTCTCCACCTTAGGTCCAAGCAACAGGACCTCAGTTTCGTTCAGATCAACAAAGTTGTTTGCCATCCAGAATTTAACTTCTTTTATACATTCCATTTTGTTGAGATTGTTGTTGAGATCATTTAGGTTGGCTGATACATGAAGTTGGGTGTCATCTGCGTAGGAATGAAAACTAAAACCATAACTTCAAATTAAACCGCCATGCAGTAGCATGTAGAGGAAGAAGAACCAAACTTAACTTTAGCAAGGTCAGAGGATTCTGAAAACAAATTGGTAGCAGTCAGTCAGATTGGACTTTAAACCAAGAGAATGCATGTCCTTTAATTCTTACAAGATTTTCAAACATGTCAGTCAGAGCCCTGTGCTCTATAGCAAGGCCTATAGCTGGCAAACTCATTGGGATCTAGATTTGGTTTTTAGGTTGTGATTTTGTCCATGGGTTTTGCTGATTTAGAAATCACTAAGACTGAGGGATGAATGTATTATAGTAAACAATCTGAGTATCTGTGATGAAGATGATTCATGATGTTGCTTTAGTTCAACTGATCAAGGTAATTAACTTATTTAGTTGGATTGAACTAAAACACTCAGAGTTTCAGAGCTATTGGGGAATCCATCCACAAGCATGACTGTGCTTGGGGGTAAGCTTTCAATATATAATAAGATATCTTTTTATTGAAAAATGCCATAAAACCATTGCTGCTATAATCGGAATGTTGGCTTCAGTTTCATCAATGTTACTGGTGTGATTTGTACAACATTTTGAGCAGAAAGATGGTTTCCAGGCACAATATTTTTCGGCTTTAAACGCGAATTAGGTTTGGAACATTCTGAGCACGTTGAATTCCAGGCATAATTTTAGCAGAGTGCATATGGTTTGATGGCCATAAACATTACTTTGAATGGGGTAAAAGGGTGCATCATAAACCCTTTCCACTGGGCTCATGCTCTGAGGCACTATGTCCAATTATTCCTTCCTTAAGTTGTGCAGTCATGCCGTTCGTGGGCTTATTTCGCTCTTCTCTGGATTTGCGAATTGCAGGCCCGACTATTGGTGCAGTTAGATCAGTTTTCAGCTCTGACGCTCCATGCTTTTTCCTTAACTCTTTTCTTTGTCTATTCATTTATCCCTCTGCCTCTCAAAGGCAGCAACATTAGCCGAGATGAACGCTCCTCCTGCCTCAGCTCGTGTGCGAGCAGCTGATGTAGATCACACTGACGATGACTGTGACATTTTTGCAGATCGACGACTAGGACCTGCAGACACGCAAGACAGACTGTGGTGTAACATCATTAGTTTGCAATGCAGATAACAACTGATCACAGCTTTTCTGGAGGGTTTGCTTTAGCTGGGAGATAGAGTAGAAACCCACTAATGGTGATCATCTTAGATTCAGATCTTTTTGTTTCACCTTCCTGCACATCGCTGTCAGTGATATGAGCAATACTGGGCACTAAGCACAACTGTTTATGGGAATACTCCAAATAGATCCAGTATATAGATGTTTAGTTAATGTTGGTTGAAGAATTAACTGCAAATAAGACAACAAACAAACATTGCAATAGCTGAACAAAGACTTTCAGGCAATTTTGTGTGTGGTCAAAATGTGGCACCATTTCAGTCACATTCAGTAAACTTTCTCTCTTTAATATGCAGAGGCAGCTTGACCTGTAGAGGGAATGCTTACAGAGAGAGAGAGAGAGAGAGAGAGAGAGAGAGAGAGAGAGAGAGAGAGAGAGAGAGAGAGAGAGAGAGAGAGATAGTTTAATGCACACAATACAAAATCAACATAATGTTATCATTAAGGCTGCTACAGTGAATGTGCTGTAAGCTTAAATTATGGTTTTGCATTTTAGTGCAGCTAATTTCATGTAATGGCATTTGCTTGTGTATGTTTAATGCATTGCTCATGTATGTGCAATATCCTCTACATACATAATGCATTTTAGCATCAGGGGAGAAGAAAGGTCTGGTGGCAGTTCGGAGGAACTGGCCTCCAGTGGGGATATTGTAGTCACTATTTCCCTCCATAAATGCCTACATATTGTGTCTGAACATATTATTTTTCACATTAGGTATTTTGCAAATTATCATGAACTGTCACTGGCTAGAGTATCAATGGATACACCTCTAGCACAGTAAGGACTTCTGCTAACAAGCATCTCCACAGTAAGACTGAATTCAGGACTTACACACTGTATATTAAAATATAGTACACAGCTGTACACCACAAAAGCACATAAGCTCCAGCTTTTTTAAAAAAGTTATTTTCATGACCATTTGGATATCTGTTCCGGTCTATATGTACAGTATTGTGGTTTGTAAATAAAGGTGTTTCAGTATCTTGCCTTTTCCTCATTTATTTTAGAGAGAGAGAGATATTTGTTTACATACAAATCCTCAGCTGTATTTTTGAAGAACCTCTAATTAAGGACATGCAATATTATGAATCTCGTAATAATAACTTTACCACTGAAACTACTGCTGTCTACCCCTATATGTGTGTGTGTGTGTGTGTGTGTGTGTGTGTGTGTGTGTGTGTGTGTGTGTGTGTGTGTGTGTGCGCGTGTGTGCAAATTAGGGGTACTCCACAGTCATCAGAAAAACATGAGATAAGTAAAAAATCTTTTATTCTTCCCTTTCTTTTTTTCCATGAGTCAGAACCCAAGACATTTCCTAATTAACGGGTAGTGATCCTAGACACCACAGATTAATTTTCCAGCAGCCGTATTCCTATATTTCACTATTGGGTTCCATTAGGACAGGATGATCTAGCGCCCACTGATGAGGGCCTGGGGTGCGCTAGCGCAGGCAGTTTGCTGCCATAAGGCTGGAGGATATGAGGAGGGCTATAAGAACGAAGGTGCTCAGTGAGATAAGCGGGGGCTAAACCGTGGAGGGAATTTAAAAGTTGTGCTTTAAAAGGTTTAGCAGGAAGCCCAATAAAGCGAGAATTACAGCAGTCAACACTGGAGCTAATGAGGGCATGGGTCAGAGTTAATAATGTTAGCAGGCATGGAATGTTATGAAGGTAGAACAAAAAAGTAAGTAAATAAATAAAAATACAGCATTGATGGGAGACTTATGGGGTTCATGTGTAAAAGTTAAACTGAGCAGGAGAAATTGAGGACACCAAGAATTCTAACAACTTAAATGGGTTTAACAAACCATCTTTATCAGTAATGTTGGCCCCTATCAAAGACTTGGGGCTAGTAAGATGTTTAATGTTTAAAGCAACAGCTGTCATTCACACAGAGCTTTAAATCCATCACACACAGATACATGCTGTCAGAGCCTGGGGCGGAGTAGCAGTGGTTGCATTAGTGGTAGTACTAGTGTTTAAATATGTCTGGATGACGTCAGCATGGCAATAAAAGCTAGACAACGGCTGCAGCTGATTTTGCCGAAAGATCAAAGATCTGAGCCTTAAGGCACATTCCACTGAGGAGAAGGTTCCCTGTATTAATAATGTCAGTAGGACGGAGACAGGAAAGTAGCACATTAAGATTTGTTCTATTGAATGCCATACTGATGTCAAGGAGACAGAGAGGACACTGGCAGAAAGCAGATTTTTAACAGCCACTCCCCCACAAAAAGGAGAAAGAATAGCACAGTAGTGTACTATTTGAAGAAATCAGATTAGAAATCTTCAAAGGGATTATGTACTGAGGGAAAATGGTGTAGTGACCACTCTTCATGAAGGGAATTTTGTATTGGACTGTAGTAAGTAAGGCTTGGTACAGCTATGGCGGTTTGAAGGGCATTAGGGACAGAGCCAAAAGGTAGACATGCATTTATCAAATGAGCAACTGGAGTAGAGATGACAGACACGCAGGCCCACAGGAGGAAGGATGGAGCAAGGTCAAGCTGACAGGAAAAGATTTAGAAACAAGCTGAGTTATAGTAATGAATCTGGGGGCAGAGAGATTTGTGGAGGAGAAGTTTGTGTACACTGTCAGCAACCTGTGGAGGTGTTACCCGAGAAAAAGATGATTTAGGAACAGGGCAATATTTATAAGTCTTATATACTTTCTAGTAGAAAGGCCTGACACTTATGTAGGGATGCAGAGAGTTGGAGGAGTTTATGGTTTCTGGTCCTAAAAATGGCTCTGGGCTTAGAGCTGTCACCATTTAGTCTAGAGGAGCATTTAGGACATTCCAATACTTCTGAATGTGCTCCATGTATAGTACAGCATGGACAGTGAGACCAGTTGACTGACACAAAAACTCAGAAAAGACAGTGAGGTCCAAAATATGAAGAGAGACCGAAAATGAGTAGGATCATCAAACTTAATATCAGGATATGCCAGTTCTGATTATCCACAATGGATCCATGTTCTTCTATGACAGAAGAATGACCTTTAGTGCTGACCTTCATGTAACTGATAGTGAAGGATTACATGTGCAGGAGCAACTCTTTGTCCTCCCTGTAGGATGAGCAGTCCCTATGTCTTGTGGATTAAGGAAAAGCATCGGAAAAGTTATCAATTGTTTCCATGTAGAAGCACCGACTGCCCAATGCAGTGAATCAGACAAACAACTGTGCTGGATAACACCTCACATATGCTTGGTGCATTCTACATGGTATTAGCCACAATTCTGTTGTTACAGGCAAACTGGGCTTGACGACAAAACCTCCTAGCTCATGCACAGTCATGGCCAAAAGTTTTGAGACTGAGAAATTTGGGTTTTCACAAAATCTAATGGCCCATTTTTTTAGATCCTTTTGTAAGATGTTTATATGGTATAGTGAAGTACAATTAGAAGCATTTCATAAGTATTTAAACTTCTTATTAACAAATTTATCAAGTTTAAGCAAAGACTTGATATTTACAGTGTTGACCCTTCTTTGTTAAGACTTTTGCAATTTGCCTTGATATGGTGAATATTGGCTTCTGGGTAAAATCTTTTTGCTTTGTTCTATTAAAAGAGAGATCGACAAAAGAAATCAAAGTATCATCTTGGACAAGATCTCCAGTACACTGTAAGCCATTCCCTCACACAGCCACATGCCCAAACTATGTGGCAAGTTATCCCATAGTGCTGTACTAGATCTATGAGCTAATCTTCAAGTCTGGGGCATCTGTAGAGATTAGAGAGTCACAAGCATCCCATTTAATCTCGCTCAAAGATAAGAAAACTAACCACCACCATAGCTATACAATTTTGCATATTGTAAACATCAAAAGATATAAGTGTAAGAGTGAAATAGAGGCAACTAACATCAAGCACTGTCAAGCACTGTGATAACATTGAGTAAATAAAACTAAGCAGGGATTCAGCAAGACCAGAGGATGAAAAAAGGGAAAAAAAATGGAAAAGGAGACTGCATCAAGCTAGTATTGAAGCCCAGCAAATGATTTAAACTGTACAATGCAGTATTTAGCTAACGAATTACAAAAGGTCATTTTCAATTAACCAGCCCTCATAGGTTTACTGGTATGCTTACTGTGAGAAAGCTCTCGTGTGATGGGTTATCCAAATTCTATGGCCTCGATGAACTTGTGAACCTCCTCTGGAGTGGAAAAATATTCATTCTTCTCCTTTGTGAGATACTCGGAGGCACTTTGGAACAAACAGTCTATAGTTGATTCAGTGTTGCTTTAGCATTTTCTGTGCTCTGTTGTTTATCTGCACCTTGTGTTGAACTTTTGGAGTCAAGTCAGGGAAAAGATATATGTTGTGTTTGTTAAGATGAAGAGAACTCTTCTCATAAGCCGAAGTACATTCTTCTTATCCTGATATCCCAGAAATCTCATCAGCACAGACCTTGGTCTTTCTCCTGATTTAGGTCTGGGGGCAAGAGATCGGAGAACACGCTGTAGTTCCACTCCACTGCGGAAACAGCCATGTCCTAAAAGGTCCACAATGAGGGTCTCAAAATATTTGGTGGGGTGTATGCCCTCCATCCCTTCAGGGAGATCTTTGTCTTGAAACATGTTATCCTGCCTTAATCAATGAGATGATTTTCAATGCTGTGTAATACACAACAATTACATTTTAATGACATAAATCAAACTTTATGTCCAGCTATCAAAGACAGGCCTGTGAGGGGTGACATGGGAGTTGGCCCACAGACCGTGGCTGCTGGAAGGAGAACCAATCACAAATTTCTGATCAATAATTTCTGAGCTGAGCCATCGGTTCCACCTTCTCAACTGATATCACTTCAAACTCCGCTGAATGTACGCTTGTGTAGAGGCGACATACTGCGTGCAACCATCTTCAACAAATGTACAAGTGTCTGTTCTTCAATCCCCAGAAAGCAGAGCAGCAGGCTGAAGCTTTCAGCCAGGCCAGTCAGTCGTGTTTCCAAGGACAATACTGAAGGAAAATATAGGCTTCTCCCTTGCTTTTCCTCTCCAGCATGCTGTTTAGTCTTGGCACTGGTAGCTCAGTGGTTAAGGTCCTTGACTTGTAATCAGAAGGTTGCTTGTTCAAGACACCACTGCCAGGTTTCCTCTGTTGGGCCCCTGAGCAAGGCCCTTAATCCTCAATTGCTCAAGTTGTATTTAGTCATAACTGTAAGTTGCTTTGGATAAAAGTGTCAGCTAAATGTCATGAATGTAAATACAGTGACATTATAATACAAAGGTTAGTTCTGCCATTGCCTGTTAAGTCCCATACAAGGAGTATTTCTAGAGTATCCTTTAAGATTTAACTTTTCCTAAATACCCCATTTCAGTTTGGCATTGGGATAGTGCCCTATTTATCATAATTACTAATATCAATAATAATTTCTAATATATTAATTCATAATAATTCACATATAATTCCTAATGTCCACTCAGGGTCATATCCAACCACAAGTAGATGGTGAATAACTGTGACTTGAAAGGTCATGAACCTCTTGCCAAGATATTTTAAGAATGTGCTGCAGACATTGAATGTGTATAAGCCTCCAGCAATAACTATGTAGGCTAAGTAACGTCCGGATTTCTGAGAAGAAGAAGTAGTCGGTATCCTCGGTCTGTCACACAGGCTATATAGCTCACGGATGACACACCAGTTTTCTTGTAAAACGCAACATTCCACCTCATACTACTCTAACTCGATGAAATGTGTCAAGTTTGAATAGCCCAGAGGTAAGTGTAGGTGATTTTGTTTGAAAACCACAAATGCAGTAGTGGACAGGGGTGTGCTCAGGCACTGGGCCAGTCGTTCCAGGAGTGTGAACTGTTTCATCTGGCTGTTCCTGCGTCATTAAAGCAGGTTGGGCAGGACTTATGAGCTTATGAGTAGGCGCTCCAGGGGGAAAACATAAAAGTCAACGCAGATTAATCATTCATGGTAAAGGTGCTGTGCATGCCAGCCACACTGGTGCGGTGTCCTTTAACGACTCTGCCCCCTGTTCTGTTTGTTTAGCTGGCCAGGATGGGGCAGGACCACGCCTTACACTGAGCTGAAATATTGATCGCCCCCTCTTGCTTGGAGCGGCGGGCATCGAGAGCGCCTTCCCGGGGTGCTGATGAATGGAAATGTTCCATTCTATGGGCATACAAGCTTCATGCCAAAGACTAGACGTGGGCCGGGCAGAGTCTGATCATGTAGCAGAGACACATCAACGTAGACAAAACTTAAATTATACTGGCCAAACCCGCTCTGGATTTACTGCCGGCCTGCCCGTGGCCGTTTCAAAAAGCATCATGTTGTAGCTACTTATTCTGTGTACTTTCAAATTCATTCTACTTACTTTAAATGTTGATAGGCAGTTCAGGAAGGCTATCACCTGCCAAAGGCTTATTTTGCAGTGGCTGTACAGGCAGAATGCAAATTATGTTCAGGCAACCAACTTCAGTCGTAGTGCATGAGGGAGGATGACCTGAGGATAACATGTTACTATGTGAGGTATTATACATATAATCTGACAATCATATACCAAATGCTTCAGGGAGGACCATCGTATACAAGCATTGTTATGTTAAACACAAGAAGCATATATAAAACTCTGGAATGGTGCAACAGAAGAGAGATATTATTCATGACAATCAGTTCGGTTTAGTAAGAGTGGCAACCAGCCTTTTGGTATGAAGTTTTGCTTGTGAATAATGAAGACTGCACAATGTGAAAACTGTTAAAGGCTGAAAACGTTTGTGTCCCATGTCTGATATAAGTAGCGGATAATATAGGCTTCATTTTGGGCTAGTTTGCGTTCCATCACTCTTTGTGCCAGGGCCACATTTCTCTGTAGTATCTTTCTATTTCAGAAATAGCCACAGCCAATGTTTTGGCCTCTGTAGGTCAGCGTAAACCTAGTTACATAAACATTCTTAGCACACACACTGCCCCTCCCAATTGTGCCTGTCCATTCATTTAAATGCACAGAGTTTTAAATATCTGGTCAACTGCTTTGTGGCAATGCTGTCTGCAAGTCATGTGTGTCGAAAAGCGTGACACGCAGGGACTCTGTCCCACTCACTCGAATGTTCTCCTGGGTCAACTTGAATCCCGGCAACATGGGTCCAGGAGCCATTGTGATTGAGCCCTGACCATACACAGGTCTAGGCTCCCTCAAGCGAGTAACAGAAACTTTTTCTCATAGACTGAGGAGAGGAGTTACTGAAAGATTCATCGTACTCTCGTTCAACAGGCGTTTCTATGGCAACCCAACATTTTCAAGCATTGAATGAAGGCCATAATGCCCTGGTTGGCTAGCTCATACACTTTGATCTCCCTCTCTCTCTCTCTCTCTCTCTCTCTCTCTCTCTCTCTCTCTCTCTCTCTCTCTCTCTCTCTCGCTACTCTCTCCGTCTCTTTACATTGATACTGTTTTAACATGAAGGTTTGCTTGCCTTATGTCTATATTTTAAACAAAGACAGACATAGATCAGCTACACACACTACCTTGGATCAACACCCATTTACTAAAAATTCAGAAAGAGAGCACAGTTATAAAGAACACTTCAGAAGCCCATGCACCATGTGGGACAGGTCTAAATAATGCATCACTGCATTGAATAGATACAGGACTACATCCGTAACTAAGATGAACAGATACCTTACATTTGTGTCTGTATTTTAAAATCTTAAAATCTTAAATCTAAATTTTTTTTGATTCACTAAGAACAGAGCCTCAAGCATGAGAGCGGTGTCATATCTCTCTCTCTCGCTCTCTCTCTCTCTCTCTCTCTCTCTCTCTGACCTTCATGATTTGTGTTCCTGAACCAGTATACATATCTGCTGCACATAAGTGTGAGCTGCTTTTCTCCATTTGACTTGATATCTCTTCCTTTCTTCCTTTACTTCTCTCCCTTTCACCACCCCTGCCCCAACACACACACACACACACACACACACACACACACACACACACACACACACACACACACACACACACACACACAAAAACAAAAAAACAAAAAAACAAAACAAAAAAACCCAAACAAACACAGAGAGAGCGCTAGTGACTCCAGGATTAAAGGATTACATATAGGAGGTGTGGCAGGTGCGTTGTAATACAGGTGGTCAGGGGTGGTCAGACCAAACAGCTGTGATGTGGTCAGGAGCCAGGACAGGGTATGGGCAGAAGCTTTGAGTATCTGCTTCCCACAACAACTGCTTACTTACCCACATCCACATATGCAGGTTAAATGTCCAAGTTCCAAAGCTGGAATGAACTCAGTTGGAGTTCAGTATTTATGAATCCAACAGAGTCCCCAAACAGGAAAATCAAGAGGGATTTAAAATGGTAAATATCCATTAAAAGATAATTTACTTTATTCTAGGCAAAGAAAGGCCATAGAAACAGATTGTCAGTGACAAGTCTGGCCTGGAATGGAACTGTGTGATCAGTTATTGTGGAAAGCTGAAATGCTAACATTTAATGTAGACTTTTTTATATTCGGTCAAGGAGTTTTCTTTGCAAACTCAGAAAATGTTTATCCACATGGATTAGGACACTTTAAATTAACATGGACTGAAAAATGAGGAATTGGAACAAAGGAGCTGAACTAAGTACTGCACTTGCAAATCTGCACAAGATTTCATTTTGAACCGTAAATAAAGTAATGAGTTTGGACATGATTAATAGATTGCTTGGTGAATGGGTTTCAGGAAGCTTGCTCAGCGGGGAAACCAAATCTGGATTTAAAACATAAGGTTAGCTTGCCCCCTAGTGGATCATGTGCGCAACACAAGCTGAAATTAATGTAAATGAATTCAGGGAATTGCCTTAAGTGGTACTGTAAGAAATTCAGTGAAACAGATGGTGGGAAGAGACGACTGGTACTTATATTTTTATTTTGCACAAGCTGCAAAATCACAATCACAGTCATGGGTGAAGAGGAGGTACAGCAGGAGGTTGAGCACATGGCCTGGGGTGCCTCCAGAGCCTGAGGGTTTGAGGTCCATTTATCCATGATCAAGTTGCAGAGTGCACTCGTCATCTTAAATGTGGTGAGTTTGAAGGCGACTATGTTGAATGACTGCATTAAAGCTGGAGTTGAACAACAGCAAAAAGCCGCCTCGTTTAGATGTTCTCCGGCTGGATCAAAAAGTCATCCACGAAATGTAAAAGAAAAGAATTTATCAGACCAGCCAAGTGACTGAAAACTAAGGGCACTGCATGTTAACTTCATCTGGCAGGGCAATAGGCAAATATTTGGATTGGATGTGAGACGTTACTTGATGTGAGTCATGAGCTCAAAGCACTTAATTTTGATAAGAACACATAAGAACACAGGCTGCTTGATTTAAGAATCATTGATACAGCAGCATAAAACAGAGAGAAGATGTTGAAGATGTCGTAAAGGTCACCTGAGAACTAATAATGAATCACCATAAGATCATACCAAAAGAACATTGCTACATATGCCTTAGGGTCCACCATGTTTGTAAGTGTTTGACTCTTTGATTCTCTCATGCATTACCGGAGTAGGAGAACATATGGAATCTAGTTACAGAAGCCATTCCTGCTGCCTTAGTGTTGCCAGGCCCATATCTGACAAGGATGGTGCTAAGCACCTCTTATGGAGAGGCATGACTAACACCAGGTCTGGATTTGGTTATGGCATCGCAGGCCTTGATAGCCTGAATGCCCTGTGTCATAATCATGGTGGGTCTCTGTGGTTGGTCAGCTGTCTCTCAACCCCTGTGGTGCAGCCTGTCCTAGCTGGTTGTGTTCCATGCTGCCAGGGATCAGCTCAGTCACCTGACCTTGCAGTTCATCCATGGCTTCAGGCCTGGCTGTGGGCTATTGGTGGTTTTGGTGACTATTACACTGGTCGGTATTACACTGACTATTGTATTGAACTGTAACTCTCAATGTTGCTATTGTGACTATGCATCATGTCTTCTCTGGACACATTTCAATCAGTTCTTTTGCCACACTTGGGGTGCCATTTCAGTATCTGGCAGAGAACAGAGTGAGGACTAATCTGTTTTGTGGTGATGACACCTTGTTTCTGCAGCATTAGGTCTGCTGGCAGGAGAAACAATTGCTCTGTCCAAGGTGGCTGAAGGATGGATTTGTAGGCGGCCCCTACACTAAACGTGCCCAGAATGGCTCTGCCATTTTCCAGCTCCACAGGGAAATGGCAGCAACTGCATCTGGGCACCATGACTTACATTAATATTGGCCTACCGTTGACCTCCTCTGCTCTGGTCTGTCATGGAAGTTCTGTCTGCTCTGAGGCATTGAGTCCATCCACAATGGCAACGGAATCCAGCTCTCTGTAAACATTAGGATACAGCAGTGGAAGCTCCATTGTGGCATGGGAGGGGGGGGGGGGTTACATAAATAAATTATATATATACCACTGTTGGTATATATATATATATATAAATTATATATAACCACTGTTGCCTTCACCTTCCATTTTCTAGCTCTTCCTTTCTTCCTTCATTCCTTGATATTTCTCGAGTTTTTTGTGTTCCTTGTTCCTGATGTTGCTATCGTTCTGGGATTGCTATACATCTATCACTATGGCCCTCTTCTGCTGTTTATCTGCCACTACTATGTCCAGTTGGTTAGTCATTACCATCTTATCTTTCTGTACCTGAAAGTCCCATGGGATCTTAGCATGGTCATTTTCCACCACCTTTGGGGGTGTATCCCACTTTGACCTCAGAACTTCCAGCCTGTACTCAGGACAGATGCTTCTGTACACTATGCTAGCCACTTGGTTGTAGCATTCCATTTACAGCCTGCCTGCTAGCATCCTGCATCCTGCTATTATGTGCTGGATTGTCTCAGGGGCATCTTTGCACTGCCTGTACCTGGGGTCCTGCCTGGTGTGGTAGATCCTAGGCCCCAATTGATCTTGCATTCAGAACTTATTCCTGTACTGACAATTTGTGCCTCCATGCTGTCTTTCAATCCAGCCTTTTCCAGCCATTGATAGAATATTAATATCAGGCACTTCTGCTAGTCTCCACCAGTGGTACATACCGTGCAGGGTTTCTTCCCATGATGGTTCCTGCTCCTCCTCATTCTCATCTTCCTCAGGTTTCTGCTGTCTGATTTAATCCCAAATCACTTGGGGCCATCATTCTGGTGTACTCCTGGATCTTGGTTGTTTCATCCTGGATAGTGGCCCTAAAGCTGACTAGTCCTCGCCCCCCCTCCTTCCGCTTCATGTACAGAGTGCTGAATTTTTGATCAAACCCTCCATGCATTATGAAGAGTTTCTTTGTCTTGATATCATTGGCTTCTATCTCCTCCTTAAGCCAGCTGATTATGACAGCAGGGTCTCTGATGACTAGTAGAGCATAGATGTTGATAGCCTGGATCTTGTTTCTCCCATTCTGCTGACTTCTCAGGAGTTGTCTCACTCTTTGTAGGTATTTGTCTGTAGCCGCTTTCCTTGTGGCCTCTTCATGATTCCCATTTTCCTGTGGGATTCCAAGGTGCTTGTAATTGCTTTCAATATCTGTTGTTACCTTTACTCTTGTTCACTTCTGGTATACAGCTTGATATCAGACATGTAGAGATAGTGGCTGATGGTTGCTCCACACTGTAGCAGATATCTGTAGCCACTCAGGGATGATTTTACTGAGGGGGTTCAGGCCTATGTAGAACAGCAGTCGGGACAGGGCATCTCCTTGGTAAATCCCACACTTGATGGTAACTTTTGCTATTGACTTCTAGGGTTGTCTTCCACAGCCCCTTGAGTTCTTGGTGAATTCTCTTAGAGTCCTGTTGAGGTTATACATCCTCAAGCATTCCAGGATCTATGTGTGGGGCATTGAATCATAGACTTTCTTAGTCTTGGAAGTCTGCTACTACCGGTGTGCTGCTTAGCTATGCCCTTCAATCTCAGGTCAGCAGCTCTGGTGTTGAATGTGGTTCATATATTCACTGGGTCTTTGTTCCCAGTTTTGGACTGTGGGGATGATAATTTCTCCCCTTCAATCTGTTGTTCTGGCTCTCCCTTGCCATCGCAATTATGTTGTATCTCCTAAATCTGTAACTGTGACAGCAGTTGCCACTTGCAGATGTTGGAATGCCAAGCTACTAGTTGTTTCTGTGTTAGTTTCGATGTTGGGTTTGGAAACATCCATAGTTCCTACATAGTTCCTAACCCTAACCCTAACCCTAACCCTAACCCTAACCCTAACTCTAACCCTAACCCTAACCCTAACCCTAACCCTAACCCTTCTGTTTATACCCTCTTGCACTGGGGATTTGTGTAGTAGCATGAAACAGCATGTGGGGAGTAAAAGCTCACTTGTCTGATCTAATTGTTCCGGGCATTGTTGTGCGATGCCTCCTTCTCCAATATGCTTTTACAGTATTGTTCAGTTTGCACTGAGAAAAGCTCTTCCAACAGAAGAGCTACTATGGCAAAAACAAAAAAAATCGAAACACATAAAGCTGGTCATGATAAGTGGCAGGACACTTTAAGCAGGACCGTGCACCCTACCACACTACAAAAATTGTTCAGGAATGGTTTGAGGAACAAGGAAAAGTTAATACAGCAAGTTCATGTTGCTGACTTGGGCCTCCAGATCCCCATGTCTCAGTCTGTCTCAAACTGTGGGAGGTGTGGAATGTGAGAAACATGTCTGATTCATGGAGGCCACACTTCACAGTATGCAGACTTAAAGGTTCTGTTATTAACGTCTTGGTTAGA
>NC_137499.1:35866990-35986990 GCF_041902795.1 Electrophorus electricus
GGAGTGGGGGTTGCTGTGGAGTGGGGGTTGCTGTGGGTTGAGGGTTGCTGTGGAGTGGGGGTTGCTGTGGGTTGAGGATTGCTGTGGAGTGGGGGTTGCTGTGGGTTGAGG
Source organism: Electrophorus electricus (assembly GCF_041902795.1). NCBI lineage: Eukaryota > Metazoa > Chordata > Actinopteri > Gymnotiformes > Gymnotidae > Electrophorus > Electrophorus electricus. The sequence goes on from NC_137499.1 coordinate 35,867,102, forward strand.
ATTGCTGTGGAGTGGGGGTTGCTGTGGGTTGAGGATTGCTGTGGAGTGGGGGTTGCTGTGGGTTGAGGATTGCTGTGGAGTGGGGGCTGCTGTGGGTTGAGGATTGCTGTGGAGTGGGGGTTGCTGTGGGTTGAGGATTGCTGTGGAGTGGGGGTTGCTGTGGGTTGAGGATTGCTGTGGAGTGGGGGCTGCTGTGGGTTGAGGATTGCTGTGGAGTGGGGGTTGCTGTGGGTTGAGGATTGCTGTGGAGTGGGGGTTGCTGTGGGTTGAGGATTGCTGTGGAGTGGGTGTTGCTGTGGGTTGAGGATTGCTGTGGAGTGGGGGTTGCTGTGGGTTGAGGATTGCTGTGGAGTGGGGGTTGCTGTGGGTTGAGGGTTGCTGTGGAGTGGGGGCTGCTGTGTAGCTGTGAGTAGCTTTGCCACATGCAGCCACTTTTGCACCTTTTTTAAAACGAATGCCTGCGGAATAATTCAACCTTGAGGAATCCGAGCATGTCTGGGAGTAGGTCCAGATTATCTGCAAGGCCCACTATCTCTGAGCAGTGCTGAGTGAAACCGGGAGCTCTATGCTGCTTGAAGCTAATTGAAGTCTTTGCCAGTTTTGTTTAATAGAGATATGATATATAGCAGGTTTTAAACATCGTGGGCTCATTTCTTTGCAGCATTTGCATAATTTCATTATTTGATGGAATGATTATTTATATAGGATAAATCAGAGTGCTAAATACATCTAAAAGCATCTATAAAAGCAGTAAAGCATACAAAAATTCATTTTAATTTTGACAATGTATTTTTCAGTTAGGGTGTGTAATGTGCTTTAATAAGGTATGAAAGCCTAAAATCTCTAGTTTACTGTTCATGCATATGACTCTGAATTGACCAGGGTTAAAGTTACCTCCATCTGAGTTAGTACATGGTTTCAAATTTCAGATTAATAATCTATTCTTCCAAGCCAATTGAATACTTTTAGAGTAGCTAACTACTTAAACCCTACACAGTTTAACACCCTTTTTGGGATCATTTACATTTAATAGCATTTAGGTGACAGTTTTATCCAAATTACAATTATGTAATTTACTTACAATTATGACTGAATACAACTTTTAGCAATTGAGGGTTAAGGGTCTTGCTCAGGAGCCCAACAGTGGCAACTTGGCAGTGGTGGGGCTTGAACCAACAACCACTGCCCTATTAGGTCACTGTTATCAGAGTTGACTATGATGGCTAAAGGATAAAAACAGGAGATGATGGTCCACTGGTTTGGTGTAGAATTGTGTAAGTAGAGAGTTTTCTTTCACCCAATGCCGCTGGGTCTGTTTGCAGATGACTGCGAGTGTTTGAGAGGGAGGCTCTGGATGGGCCTGCTCTTTGACAGGAAGGGTTGGGAGAAAGCTCGTAGAAATCTGCCATGAGCTAGAGGACCTCAGCGTGGAGGCTGTTCAAGCAATCAGAAGCTGTCTGTTTTTAGACTATTACTGCGTATTTCCAGTGCAGCTCCACTCTGTGACCCGAGAGCTCTCTTTTTAGCTCCTGTTTCACGTCTCATTCCCTTTCTCATAATGGGCCCCATCTCTGGCCGGTTCACTTGTCAGCGTCTTTCTCTCCTGGAGCAAGTTCTCTATATGCCCCCATAGTTGACACCCTCAGATGGTTGGGTCGGTGCCTAAAAGGCCCGCTGGTCTTGCTGTTGCCGGGCTTCTGGACATGGTCTCTGAACTCTACCGGTTCCTGAGGCTGTCCCTTATTAGCGGCGTGGAGGTGTGTCTTGGGGGCTAGGGTGGTGCCAACTGCGAAGGGCCTGTCTCACCACAGGCCTTGGCTCTAAAACCTAGATTCAATAGGCCTTGAATAACTGCATCAGGTGAGTCTGATTAAGATTTGAATTAAACTCTGCAGGACAAAAAAATCTCCGGGACATCATGCTGCTACCCCTATTGTAGTGGATCATTGGTGAAGGGATGGAGTGTGAGCCTCTGATCTCTCACTTCTAATCGGTTTTCTTACACAGTGATAAGCCTCCTTAGTCCCTCAGTGCAGCCTTGCTTCCATGTGGTTTTGATAGATGCTGACTATTAGAAACCTGCTCTCTGCCACGCCGAATATCTGTTTTCATATCATTATAGTGCCTTACTAAACTGTTCAACTCAATAAACGGTTTCATCTGGATTACAGATGACACGTTGATATTTTGTGCCGTGCCATAGTCTTAAAAGACTGACCTCTAAGACTTATTTATTCATTTAAATGATATTGGTTGTATGCATGAAAATATTCTGTGACAATTGTGACTAATAACTGAAAAAAGTTGTTGTTAATAAATTAATCCTTGAATTTACACAAATAAAACTCTTGATGTATTAGCCTTTATGAGCCTTAAATTATTAAAATGGCCTCTGGATTATTTTCTAGATAAAAGAAAAAATGTATAAGATATGGATAAAAAATAATATCCAAGTATTTGTATCTGTTGGAAAGAACTGGAAGCTGCATCGTACCACCCAGAAACTGCCTAGACAAGACTGTTGTCACGGTACAGCCCCTCCCCCCAAACGTCTCCCTGTGTGTGTGTATGTGTGTGTGTGTGTGTGTGTGTGTATGGCCACACCCTCCCTGTGTTACATATATGCTCCTTATTGTGTGTCGTTAGTGTGCATGTATATAGGTCCTGTGTCTACGTATAGGTGTGTCGATGTTTGAACCACGTTGTTGTCTTTGTGTCAAATAAAATGTTCGTATTGTCAGACATGGCTCATCCCCACATCCTGCTTTGCTTCCGGTAGTCACAGAAACATGCCGGGAAAAACGAAGAAGAAGAAGAAGACGAAGAAGAAGAAGGGGTGTAACTGTTCCTTCCCAGCCCTTATGGGGGGCCCTGGGTGTAGCTCAGGGGAGGACTCCGCGGAGTCCTACAGGCCTCTGACGGACCATGAGGGCTGGTACCAGGGAGACCAGTATCAACGTCCGGACTCCGCGGGGTCCTATTACCCTTACTGGGACCACCAGGAGTACTACGGGGAGCAGGATCGGAGTGAGCGCCAAACGGACACCAGCCTATGATCGGAATACCCTGATGTCAGCTTCCGATCGGTCTCGGAGGTCTATCAGAAGGAGAATTCGACGATGGAGGTGGAGGAGGCTCTCCATAAGGATTCTCCTTCGGAGATGGACACCATGTCGGCGTTCGCGAAGAGCCTCTGGCGCCCAAGGTACCACCTAAGGCTCCGCTTGTGGGGGGGTATCGTCCTCAGATGAGGACACTCCCTCAGCGAAGGCTCACTGCCCCAGAGCTCAAGCGCCTACGCCGAAGCCATGCAAAGGCATGAATGCGGCATCACCGGTGCCCGCTCCCGAGATGGGCCAATCAGCTAAGGCGTCTCCGGAGGCACGTGCACCGAAGCCAGAGCAGTCGTCCCCACACACATCGGCGAGAGAGGATCCCCTCCAACCCAGCTGACGATTGGGGGATTGACTGGGGCTCCTGCTACCTTCCCTGGAGTGTTTAGCAGCCATTTATGTAATCCTGCTTTTGTACCAGTCCCGATCACTGGGTCTATCCCTGTCTTGATCACGGTACCTGTTGCCTCGTCTCCCTTTATGCCAGTGCCTGTTCCCCTCCGTGTGTCTGTCCGTGTGTCTGTTGTCCTGGTCCCTGTCTTACCCCCAGCTGTCCTGCTCGTGCTGGCCCGTGTCGGGTCGCTCGGTCCACCGGCCTCGCCGTTCGGCATGGGTTTCAGGGCCGCAGCCCGATAGGCTGGCGCGCCGGGAGTCGTGCCATTGGGGAAGGCCTCTGTCACCGTATGGCCCCTCCCCCCAAACGTCTCCCTGTGTGTGTGTGTGTGTGTGTGTGTGTGTGTGTGTGTGTGTGTGTGTTCGTCTGTATGGCCATGCCCTTCCTGTATTTCACACCTACTCCTTATTGTGTGTCGTTAGTGTGTATGTATATAAGTCCTGTGTCTATATATAGGTGTGTCGATGTTTGAACCAGGTTAGTTCACTAACCACGTTGTCATCTTTATGTCAAATAAAACGTTTGTTGTGTTAGACGTACCTCGTCCCCGCATCCTGCTTTGACTCCGCTCGTCACATCCGTCCCTCAAAACTCAGCATCAGAGCGAGAAGGCCTTGTGAGGGAAGCCCCAAAGAGACCAACAGTCACTCTGAAGCAAGCAAAGAGTTCAGTAGCTGAGACTGGAGTGAACGTGCACCAGTCAATAATATCAACATATCTTTATGCAACTAGCCTGTAATCAAAGAGGCTTGACGGAAAGTATCATAGTGACCAAACTAAAATGTGGGATAAGGTTCTGTGGTCAGATGAGACAAAAATGGAGGTTTTTAACTAAAATTCTATGTGTGGTGTAAACACAACACTGCCCATTACTCAGCAAATACCAACCCAACAGGGAGATATCAGGGTGGCAGCTTCATGCTGTGGGCACACATTTCCTCCGTGGGAACTGGGCATCTTGTTAAAAATGAAGGATCCTTGAGTGGTGTAAAATAAAGGAAGACACACCCTGCTTCAGTCTGCTAAATAATTAAAGCTTCAGAGAAACTTCACCTTTCTGCAGTAGGAGTGGCTCTACAAAGAAACAAAAGAAAAGGTGAATGTCCTACAACTACCAAGTTCAGATGTCAATCAATTTGAGAATCTGTGGCAGTGTATGAAAACTGCAGTCCACAAGCACCAAACAACCTGGACCAGTGCCTGCAAATCGCTGCCAAGCTGGTAGAAGCGTACCCCAACGCACTGTTGTTGAAGGAAAAGGTGGTTTTACCAACCACTGTTGTGAAATTGTTGAATATTTCTGCAAAGGAATATTCAAGAGTAAACATAATGTTGACTTTGAAAATTTACTTTAGAGAGCATATTGCTAAAATGTTAATAAAATTACAGCCTGGAACAATTAGTATTAATTAGTATTCAGACAAATCTTGTGATGTTTAAAGGGCTTTGGATAGTTCTGCAAGGCACTGCAGACTGTGGGTCAGGAAATAGGAGTCAGCCCAGCTCACCTGAGAATGTACAGCCCTGTTATCTACTAGCGAGCGAGCGCGAGCGAGCGCGCGCGAGAGAGAGAGAGCGAGTGCACGGGAGACAGTGGGAGGAAAGAGAGACTTCATTCTCTCTTTCTTCATTCTTCATTTTTCCATCAGAATAATCACCGCCTGCCGCCGCATGGAAACTTGCCATAACTGTGTGCTTTGTTCTCCGAGCACACGGGCGAACGAACTCCACCCAAACCTTTCTCCGTGGTCGCTGGCTTGTGCTGTGTGCTAGGGCAAAAGCGCGCTGTGGATAAGCAGCACGGCGCCACGGAGCAGCGTCGGCCGTACGCTCGAGCCCGGTGTCGGGGCTGCGTGTTGCCGTGGCGAGCTCTGCGTGCCGGGGTTACATGTCATTGTGCTGTAGAGGGAAGAGAAGAGTTTGTAATCCAAACATTGTTGCCCCAGTTTTCTTCAGTGCTGAATCACACAGTTCTGAAGTCTCCAGTCCCCCGGGCAGCTTCCCTTTCCCCAAAGATACTTTCAGTCACGAGTTTCGAGGAATGAGAGCATTGTAATAAAGCACTGGAGAGCAGGAGAGCAGAGCCTAAAATCCAGCTGCGACTCTCATCTCAGTGGGTGCAGGGCACAGTGTCATCATTCTTTATATCAAATCACATTTGTTCGACAAGTAAGACTACCTCTCTAAAAATAGCAAATGCGACTGACCGTCAGCCGTACTGACACATTCTTTGCTTTAGAATAGCTCACACGGCATTAGCCATATGTTGCAGCGCTTAGAAGCTGCCGGACCAGAGCCACTCTACTGCTCTCCACGTGCCAAATATGTATCAGCGAATTTCTTTGTTTGCAGAGGCCTTTTTGAAGGAGAGCCTCATTGCTAGGCTGCGGGGTCGCCGCAAAAGGTCGTCCCATCTGCATAATTTCATATTAATGTTAATGTGGGGTATGATTGGGCTGTGGCTGCTAGCCAGTCAAGCGATGAAATTTCTTATTTCATGCTGTCCTAAATGAATTCTTCTCCAAGGGCTGGAGTATGTGAGGGAGGCTTGTGTTAGTGGGTGGAAGTGTGATATTTGCTGTTGAGTGTGTGTGTGTGTGTGTGTGTGTGTGTGAGTGTGAGCAAGAGAGTGAGAGAGAGACAGAGAGAGACAGAGAGAGACGGAAGGTAAAGGTAATGCATATGATTAAAAACAGACATTTTCTTTGCATCACAAACTTGTAGTCACACCTTATGTGGTCCACATTAATTAATTCTGAACTTCAATTGCCGTTCATTCAAACTCCCCATCAAAATACATCGCAGCTGCGTTCAAGCCAATCTTTAGTACTTTGCTGTTGTAATAACAGTCTGTGCTTTCAAATGACAACAATGCACCCTCAGAAAAGTACAATAGGTACATTCACTGCACTCTTCATCAGTAATCTCGCAGCTATTCCTGGGCAGTCTAGAGCCGCTCCTGCAATTCCCGGCTGCAGCTGTAACCCAAATCCATCCATCATCTAGCTTTCTGAAGTCTATCAACTCCGCAGGAGCACACCACCTGAACAGAGGACGCCCACTCACGGAAGTGCAAATCAAATGCTGTCGTTTGGGCAGTTGTTGAGCCTGATACGTATTGGACAGACGTATCCTTTTGGACAGTCTTGAAACAAGACACCAAACACATCTTCATGCTGATTGGTCCCCACTGCACTTTCTGCTGAAGAGCTGCTGGAGGACTCCTTCACATCACCTCCATTACGAGCACTGAGAGAGCCTGCTACTAACCGAGTTCCTACTGTAGGTCAGCCACCTGGATTTGGGGGAAAGGGTCATCATTGATTCGTCTGTGCTGTCAGCAAACTGACTCTTTTGCTCTCTGCTCAGCTGCTACAAACCTGCTGCCCATCTCACGGTCAGCAAATGGCATGGCAGCTGCCTCTTCTGTGTTCCCACTTGAAGCCATTCTGTTCTGTTTCAGATTCAGATATTTAGACGTCCTGCGGATCTTTCAATCAGTTCAATTTTTGGCACGAAAAGCCCTGTACACATATTAACGCGTTGCTCCAGGTTAATGCAGTGCTGAGTCTCAGAATCACAGTCACAGCAACTTAATATGATTTGGTTAATATGAAACCTTAATACAGTATTAAAGAGCTTTGTACCCCACTGATCCTCTCTTTCTCTCTCACCCACCACTGTCTCAAATGCCTTTGCTTCTGATCAAGATGTTGCTATATATTAGGGAAGTGATTTGTGCTTGAATCGCCATTTAAAGGCTGTTTTTAATTATGGCTTGTGAGTGCACCTGGTATCAGTGGTGTGTGTCCAGGTGAAAGAGCAGTTCTCCCTTTGTGTGTGGGCGTGCTATCCCCCTCCCCAATCTGGATGGTTGAAGCAGGAAAAATCGATATGAGATGAAGAGAGGTGCAGCATAGCTGGACCAGTAGTTCATACCACCATAATGCATCATCGTTACCTGCTGGGCTAAAAGCCAAAGCCATTGTGTAGTGAATATTTTTTTCCATGTGCGCGCGTGTGTTTGTGTGTGTGTGTGTGTGTGTGTGTGTGCGTGATATGGTGGTAGTAGTGGTGGGAGGCAGGTTCTGGAGCTGGTAACTGCACTCTGACTGAGGTGATGGTCACAGAGCGTGGTCACAGCCAAAGCCTGTTCTTGCAGTAATGAGGAGAAAAACTGCAGAAAGGCTTAGTGCTAACAAACCCAGTCACACTGTGGGGAGGTGAGGAGTGGGCTCAGCCTTCAAACAGGCCCCCCGTTCAGCTCTGAACCCCCCACCCCCACCCCCCACTCTAACCAATAAGCTGCCTGCCACGTCTCTCTCAGGTAGCTGACCAACAGTAATCAGCAAACTCCGTAAAAGAGCATGCACCTCACTCTCATTAGGGTAAAAGTTAATGGCTTGACTTTGGTGCTTAGTACTTATGAGAATAACAGCCCTGAAACACAGCACGCTCGCATTCTGCTCATAGGCTCCGAATATCACCACACCCACACTATTTCCATGCCATAGGTAGAACTCAAGTGAAGACCTTAAGAGAGCAGACATTTCAGGTACCAACCACTGAGAAAATGGCCCAGCTCACCCCAATGGAAGACGGCACTGACAATTACTGTCCCCTCATCCACCATCTCAGCATCTCTTTCTTCCTCTCTCAAACTCAGTCTCACATAAGTGCTTCATTCTGACTGAGGTCAAAAGCTGAATGAGGATAAATTGCCATACTGCACAAGCCAAGAACGTCTGCCGAATGTAATAGGAATAATGTAAGAACATGCTAAATAAAAAAAGGAAAGTGCAGGAGAGATGTCTATCTATATAAAACAATGATAGATCATCACTACTGAGAGTCTTTAAGTGGCTTTTCATGCAAATACGCTTCTGGCCCTCATCAGAGTTCTTGTTCAGCTTGGCAAGACGAGACCTGGATCAGGGTGCACAGATGTTCCATGGTCACACTGGAGGTTCTGTAAGAGCATTGGAGATGAATTGTCTCAATGAGATGTGGACAGAAGGATCCGAAACGAGCTCTTCCATTTCCACACCAGCATAGTATTGCACACTAGAGGGTGCTCTCTCTACACTGCCAGCTCAGAACCAGTCACTCTTACAGTAACAGCCAGGCTCATCCGGAGGGAGGTTAATTGTCCATCACTTCACAGCGACTTTTTGTGTACAGTATAGATATACGTACAGTATATGCAACCGCATGCTTGTTTTCTGTGTTGGTTTTTCTGATTTTGGCCTGCCAGCTCATCTCTTTTAACATCTGCAACGGCGTTTAGGTGGCGGCTCCACTTTGACCTGTCTTATTGCTTCACTGGAATAAAAGGATGGATAGAAGTATGGCCTGAACCTGGAGAATTATTTAAGCCCCTCCCACTGGCTGTATGAATGATACACTCAGTATGTATGGGCGAACCATGCATGGGTTCGAGGTCATCTCAACACTCACCCACCACACTGGCCCCTCATAAAGTGTAAGAACAGCTGAGAACTGAGTGGTTTGATAGAATGGACAACACTTAGCAAGTGTTCCACCAAGGGGCAGCCAGGCTGAAGGCCAGTACTAATCACTCTACTTCTACCCAGAGGACAAACCCCTGGTTGAGTCCTTTCATAGCCCCGTCCATAACTAAAGAGTAGGTGGGGATTTGATAAGGCCTTGAAATGTAAAAAGCACTTCATAAAAGTCAAAAGCTCTTTTGATCTGTGAAACGCAATCTGACATCAAGCCAACTTTAATGTCTGCCATGACCACTCTATTTGCCAGGACTTGGACAGAGGAATCATTCATTTTCCCATCCCCTGTTCTTTTCCATTCCCCAGGAGCAAAACACTCACTTTGTGTGACCCATCCTGTTGACATTTGACTATTTGACCAGAGTGACAAAAGTGAGTCCCTGTAACGACCAGGTTCTTCCAGGAGAGCATTCCAGAGTCGGTCCCTGTAAAGACCAGGTTCTTCCAGGAGAGCATTCCAGAGTCGGTCACTGTAAAGACCAGATTCGTCCAGGAGAGCATTCCAGAGTCGGTCCCTGTAAAGACCAGGTTCTTCCAGGAGAGCATTCCAGAGTCGGTCACTGTAAAGACCAGATTCGTCCAGGAGAGCATTCCAGAGTCGGTCCCTGTAAAGACCAGGTTCTTCCAGGAGAGCATTCCAGAGTCGGTACCTGTAAAGACCAGGTTCTTCCAGGAGAGCATTCCAGAGTGCAGGGATGAGTCCAGTGAAACCATTTTTCACCTCCAGTTCCTCTCCCCTCTATCTCTGCAACATGTTCCACCATTTTCTGAGCTCCCCTGGCATGCTCAGTCTGCTTCCCTGCTAAAATGTTTGATGTACTGGTGCAATCACTGAAGTACACTTAGAAGGGGGTCCGAGGCCTGTGCACTGGCTTTGTTCCTGCTTATGACAGCATCTGCTCATCCTCAGGTCTGTGTTAATGAGAACAGTAATGAGCAGCGTTCATTTGTGTACATGTGTGTCACCCTTCTCTCATGGTTTCCTGCGGCGGGCTTTGTGCCGGCCGTCCACAGGTGCAGGGAAAAAATGGAACAAGCGGAGCTTTTGTGACTGCCACGCTGGAGCTCAGCTCTTGTGCTCACTGGTCTGGATGAAAGAGATAATGAGAGGACACCTGCAGACAGAGAAAGAAAGAAAGAAAGAGAGAGAGAGAGAGAGAGAGAGCCTGACCCCTTGCTGGGTGTCGACATATTGCATGTGTGTCTAGCCAAAAGCTGTTGTGATTGGTCCACTACATCTTCGGCCCTGGCCCAGCCTGCGCTAAAGATTTCTGCTCTTTAATCCAGCCTGCATTTCTGTATCCATTCATCAGTTTTTCCCTCTAAGGTGGTGACTTTGCAACACTGCTTTGGCAACGATTCAGTTAGAATCAGAAAATGTATTTAAACATTGTTGAGAAAAGAGTTCAACTGTACAATTGTAAATGAAATTAACATGTAAATTAATAATTAAAAAGCCTCCTTTTGAAATTTTGGGTTCCAATACTTTTCAGAGTACTAACTCTATTTGCATTGCACAGTGTGCAAGCCTTTTTGTGGGAACATTACAGTAAGATTTGATCACACGCCTACATTAAAGATTTCACTGATGTTTCAGTGATTTAGTATGAAATATAAGACATGACTTTGACATAATTACATTTTCCTGTCCTCTGTTTAATGCCATAAGAGTAAAGATAAACTTACCTTTCACATCTAAACCATGTCCCCAAGACAGGCGCCCAGTGGGCAGTCCAGGGAACAAAATGGCATCTATGAGCTTATGTGGCACCACGCGGAGTCTTCGGCTCGGAGCACCTGCGGATACGTGGCCTTCTGCGGTCATTCTCTTGCTGTCATCCCTAATTGCCAGCAGAGGGAACAAAGCTCAGCGTGGCTCTAAACTGCGGCATCAAAGGCACACAGCACTGCTTATGGGGCCTTAAGAACATCCTACATTTGCACTGGCAGATTAATGAGTGTTTGCACTCCGAACCGGACCGGCCGGAGAGCAAGAGAGCCGTGGCTCCCTCTTTTATAGATGTGGCGCCTTACAGGAATGGGACCGTGTCAGAGTAAAAGCAGGAGGTAAGAAACAGCTGGTTGGATCCATGGCGGTATTGTCCAGGGTGTGTGTGCATGTGCTCAGTGCTCAGCAGCGTGCGACTAACTCCAGGACTAATTTATTGCATTGATTATCATGTCAGGGTCTCCCCTCCCTGCGCTGAATCTCATCTCATCTCATCTTTCCCTCTCTCACTCTCTTTCTCCCTGCCTTCCCCAACCCCTCCCCCATTTTGTTAGTATTAATCGGTTATCAATTTTCACACATTCGTGCAGCGCGGACCTCCTCACAGCCAGCCCTGTCGGAGGAGGGTTGCCTTGCCTGGCCAGTGGACTGCAAGATCGATGCCTACTGCAGAATGGGGGATTGGAAACTTCATGCCCACTGGCCCACTGGCCCAGCCCCCTGACAGGACTCCGTGGCTCCGCCCGCCTCATTTAAATGCCAGCCGGAGGTGCTTCTATCACATTACAGTCCTTGGCTGTCCAGAGAGAGGACCCACCCCCCGCCCCACTCCCCTTAACGACTAACGGAATAGCCCATAACCCTGTATGAGCCAGTTCTGCCATTTGAGCTAATTAGGATATATAGCTTCCAGGCCTGGGCTATGGTGTTTGACCAGTGCCTGCAGCGTATATGCGCTTGGTTAGCAACTAGGGGTTACAAAAATGGTTAATGATATCTGTGCCAGAGAAGCCATAGAAAAGGATAATTGGTACAGTGTTCCTTGTTGAAAGGTGTGAGGGGATGTCAAGGTTGGGGAACTGAAGTGTTTATAACTTTACTGAAATGTTCATTACTGAAGTGTTTATCACTTTACTGTAGTGTTTATTACTGAAGTGTTAATCGCAGCACTGAATGTCCTGTGACCTTATCTGTCACACCCACTAAAGCCAAAACATATCTTAAAGGAAATTTCAGATTATCCTTTCATTTCTGGTTTGTTAAAGGAAATCTCATATGGTCCTTTGTATTCTACTACTAACTTTAAAATGTTAGGCATAAAAACAAACATTTTGGGACAAGGTTTTAAGAAAGCATTAACAACTGTGTCTGAAACATTTGAGCAGCAATTTTTCTTGCGAGCTACAGAGAGATTTAGAAAACAGTATTAACTATACATTTTGCACCCTCCTCCATTTAAAGAAGAAGCCTTTGTGTGTGTGTATGCATGCGTGTGTGCGCGTGTAAAGGACCTCTCTCACCATAAAACTGCTTTCAGGGTGTGGGTAATGGATACATTGTTAGCTGGGGTAATTTTAGACGACATAGTCAAATCAATAGTAGTTGAAGTACAAGAAGAGAAATCAATGGCTTAATTTGTCTTGGGGAGGAGAGAGGGGTGCAGGATGACCTATCTTTTGCTCTCCAGCACTGGGTGTGGACTGGGCTAAGCTCCGGCTAACTGCCCTGTCATAACACATCCATTGATTGGGTCTGAATCCTGACAGGTGCCAAGTGATGGATGACATGCGGAGGCAATGATTAATGCAACCAGTCACCTGAGAGACAACTGTATTTAAGAATTGTTAATTACTTCAAATTTGCTTGTCAGATCGAACATTTATTTGCGTATCAATCTTCAAATAAATCCCCGCCTGAAACCACAGCCAAGCTGAGAGAAAAATAAGGACAATTCAGCATAGTTTTCAACCTGAACTCTGCATGCTCTGCACATAATCTTTGAAATATGTCACCTTGAATTAGGGATTTCACTTTGTTTTTCTTCAAAAACAATGACGGCTGTTTACAGTATTTCTTTACAATTTTTGTATTCACCATACGCTCTTCACATGAAAGCCCCTTTGACCAGCACAAAGGGACCAGCCCACCTTTATCTCTCAGTGAAATTGATGCACAAACAGCTTAGTGAAAGGGAGTCAAAAAGGCACACTAACACACCTTTTTTCTCCTCTTTGTGTCTGCATCCATGCCCTGGAGCAATAAATAAACAAACAGCATTCTTCAAGTGCAGTCCTGCCCTTACCTTTAACTGAGAAGGTAACTGTCATATAAATAAGGCACGTGAGAAAAAAAGGTTTCTCAACAAAGTGCTGTCACTCACACTGCGAGTGTTAATGCCAGCTGCTCAACGACTGATGGGAACCTTCTACCGTGGGACCTCCATCATTGTGCAGAAAGGGATGATGGGAATGTGTGTTTAGGTGCCCCATGGGTAGGTCTACTCTCTCCCTCTCCAACTTCAAATCAATCCCTTCACATTGCTCTCACACACTTTGGGTCTCCTGGCGTCTCAGTTTGGATAATTATTATTGAACTGCCTTAGCTCAAAGCTCTGCACAGACTACTATGCCCTCCCCACTGGATTTCCAGCCTAATGCTTTGCTGACAAAGGAACTACCTGTTCACCCCTAAGATAATGGTGAGACCCAAGACTCTGAAATGATGTATACTCTTCATGAAATGTAAACGGTGTGAGCTCACCATTTCTGTGCATGAAAATCATTAGTAATGAATTAACTCTCTTTTGCAGTCTCCACACTACATTAACTCGTTCGATCAAGGAGGTTTGAACCACGCCGAAATGAACCGTCCAGCTCATTGAGCAGTGGTGATTTTATTGGGTGTGGTATGAAACAAGGTAAAAGTAATTGAGCCCCAAAGCGGGTACATTCAGAATGGCGCGATCAGAAAAACACAGACTGACAATCACCGCTGTTGTTTGTTTGAAATGTTTACCAGAGTGTCTTAATGGCAGGTGGCAGGTGCACTGCAGTTAAAACCAACTGGGCAGAATTCAAGTAAGCTTTTTTATATTACTATGTGCACAGCCTCAAACCAACAGAATGCGCTTGGTTTTGGACAGGCTCCGAAGTAAAACTCTGCAGAGTCCTGCGGGGACTGGCCCGGTTGGCACTGCAGTGGCAACCATTCCAGGTATCTCCAGAACCTGCCATGCGAAACGTGCCATCTCAGGGGGGCGGTGGGGGGCTAGCTCTGTGCCGACGCCGAGTCTGTGCTCTGTAGAGGGTGACTTAATTTTCCTGTAATCAGTACACTCTCCTCCAGAGTCTGGGCAGAGCACGGAAAACAACTCAGTCATCGCCTCAACTTATTTGGAGCTGAACTGCTACGCCTTCCTTGACAACGGAGTCGTAATGAGATTCCAGGTTCATTTAAGATGATAAGGCTCGTAAAGTACAGTAGTTTTAACTCACGCCTGCTAAGTTTGGGGGGGGGGGGGGTTGTGTTTCGGTGGACGAGGTGGGGCAGCCCGTTCTCGTTTGCTCTTTGGCTTCATGACATGGTCTATTGGAGCTGCAGGACGGAACAGCATAATTCATGGGCCAGGTATTCTAATTTCTCTCGTACAGATGAGCTTCTCTGCCGTTTTGTGGTGCAGGTGGTCCCCAGGTAATGTCTGTGCACTAAGGCCAGATGGGTTCCCAGGCTCTCGTAAGTAGGTGCTTCCAGTGCGAATGGCCTTTGATGAGATACTGCAGAGCGTTAGGCAGACAGCTACAGCTGGCAGGGCCAGACTGATGGAGCCAGCGGGGTCGTGGGAAAGATGAATCGCATGAATGTTTCTGCTCTGTCCCTGTTTCTATTTCCATCTCCTTCTCTACCCGGGCGAGATAATAAGCCAACGGTCTGCATGGTTGCTGTTCTCCTCAGTTCAGGGTGCTATGGTAATGCTGCCTGAAAAGCCTTCAACCACGTTGCCCCATTCATGCTCTCGCTGAGGAAAAGAAGACACGATGGGTCATTTGATGCTTGTCCTGTTTTCACTGATAAAATCTTGACTTGAAGGTGGAATGATATTGTAAGATGTAGGGTTGTAGGCAAAGTCCTAATCTGCATTTAGCTTCTTTTTTTTTTTTGGTGCTGAAAACCATACAGCTGGTGCAAGTGATACAGCTAGTTGCATAACTTCAAAGCATGCTTTTATGAGTATTGGTTCGTAGAAGCACAGCAGCCAATGTGCATTGCCTTTGCAAAAGTCACTTCTATTTTCAAATTTGATTAGAAACAGATGTATAGGGGGAATGTCTTGGGAAATCTTCACCTTTTGGTGTGTTTGCCCCAGGTGCTGTAATCCTTTGCCTTGATCCATCTACAAGGTTTTTTTCATGGTACAGTGAATCACTGCAGGGATGAGAGATAAATCTGGAAAGAAAGGCTAAAAGGATAGCAATATTAACATGCTGTCATGTCCTTGTGCTTAATTGACTCATAAATACACAAGCACATCACGGGTCTCTCTTCCCGTGTGAGTGCCTCAGGGCTGTATTATAAGCCACTGTTATTGTGTAAGTAGTGACATTGCTCCTGGATAAAACAGAATAGAGCAGCACACGCACACTACATTAGACCTAATAATTGGCCTTACATGCACGGGACTTCCCTAATCTTTAATGATAGGTAGGGAGCAGGCTCATATGAAGTGTTTAAGTGGTAGGTAGACAGTGATAAAGGGTTAGAGGCTAAGCAGTGATCTGACATTTACATGAGGCAGTATGCAATCTGTCAACAGCCTATCACAGTCTGCTTTAGCAGTGTAATTAAAGCTTGTTCATTGGCTGACCCCGAAAGCGGTTGCTACAAGTCTTTTACAAGGGTTGACAGTAATTTCCCAGCGACACTCATGACACTGACACTAACGCCATAGGACAGACGTGCCATATTTGTATTTTCCACAGCAGCAAATGTCTTAATATTGATATTGAAGGGTGAGAGGTAATAGATATTTTAAACATAGACAAACACATGGCTCAAAGATACACATACATATGCATGCAGCAAAATCCTGAATATACAAGCAAAATGTTTGAGGGAAAAAAATTATTAATCCATAGCACAGAAAAATTCTCCGAGTGTTGCTAGGTTTTTCAGTGTTTCTATAGTTACCCATGTTGGCTCAAGTAGGTCTGGTGTGTCACTTTTCTCTTATCATCTTTAATCGAGCAGATGGAAAGTGGATATAAATAAAAGCACATACAACTCAGATCTCTTTTCACAGTCCAGACTTTGATCCCTCTAGATCCCGCTGTCATACAGAGCGATCTAACGGTGAAGACAACAGCCTGCAACCCCCCACTGAAAGTGTCGCATTCGTCTCTCACGGCTGTGACCCGATTCTGCGTCACCACCTGTGACAGCGCTCAAGCTAGAGCCTACGCCTACTGTGAGACCCAGCTGGATGACACGCCAGCAGGCTTCCAATGTCACCCAGAATTCCTGCAGGTAAGACATGTGGTAGGTGTACCCGGCACATCTCCTGTGCTACCAGCTCTGAAATTAGCATGGCAAGAACTCCCGTGGACAACGGCAGTGGGCAATGCATCGTTTCAGCTTCATGGTGTCAGGAACGCGGTATTGGCATTGCAGAAACCCAATCACGCCCTGGCTATCCATGGAGATGCACACTGAGACAGAGAGATGCTCGCTTAGCATATCATCACTGGCAAGCCACATTTAACAGGAATGATGTATAAACTGATGAGTATTCGCTGCAGGTGAAGCTCCAGATGAAGCTGGAGAAGGCTTGACATGATTATCATTACCAGCAGCGACGTGTCCTGACAACTAATGCTTCTTTTGAACTCCTTGTGAGGGAGGTCTCCACCACTATTCAATACTTCCAAGCATGCGTGAGGTAAATATTTGTCCAGAGGCTTTCCACAGCAATCTATGCCTCAACTTTAGTGCATTAAGCTTCAAACATTTATACCTAACTGAACCTTGTTCAGATTTGGAACCTCACAAGGCATGATAATCAAGGATCAAGTGTGAAATTTTACAGATTAAGACATGTAATGACCCCCAGAACAGGATGTTATGTAAGTGTGTGCTTGTGTGGGTGGGTGCGCATGCACCCTTTCATCTGGCTTGTTCAATCCACAGTCCAAACATTATTGCTACAACTAGAGACAGGCAATGGCTCGGTGGGAGATACGACGGGGGTTGGGTAGAAGGGGGCAACAAACCAGCGAAATAACGCTGGCTGCCTGCTGCTCCCGATAGCCTGCCCTGGCTGTGGAGCCCTGCTATCTGCTTCACCCACTACAGTTTCTGCTCTCTGCTGCCTGTGTGCTCATGCGTCTCCCCCGAACCGTCTTTTGATTGCAGCTGATTAGTTCTGGAGCAGCCTGCGTGCATCAGTAGGAGGATCCACTTCACGTACGACTAACTTCACAGGTAAGCGCGGTCAAGGTGAATACTTTTCAAGGGCACAACCTGGCACATGGCTCTCAGAGGCAGGCTGCACACTGGCTGCTTTTGACATGATTGGCTCCAGTTGATGGCTGGCCTTCTGAGTGAAGATGGTAAATGCTTTGATTAATGCCTCACCAGGGATATCGGAGTGGAGGCATCCTGGCAAACCCCCCCCCACCCCCCACCCTTGAATGCTAATACACTCCTCAGGTAAATGATTAAGTGTCCAGTTCAAAGTTTGACCCACGCCTTGTCCCCACGGAAACCTTACCATCATGAATATTCCATGCATATTCATTCACTTCATCAGCTTCTCTTTCTTCCTCTTTGATAGCAATCTAATCGAACAGGCTGGCCTGCTGTTCCTTCGGACGTTAATGAACAACACCATATGCCACAAAAGGTCATGCCTCAGTTGGACTGTCCAAAAGTTTGGACAGATGGAAATGTTAGTAGTTCCCCTCTGATATAAAATAGGAGTGAGGGTGGTATTTCTGAGAATGGGAATTTGGAACATCAAAGCAAAAGAGCAGCCTGAATGTTGGGTTGGGAGTTATTCCTTTGTTTGATCATTTCAGCAGTGCATGGTGGAATAAGGATTTGTTATTTCAAATGATGTTCAACTTCACTGCAGGCAAAATACATCTGCACAGGCACAGACTTTGAATGCAATGCTGGTCAAAATTGTGTGGCTAAATTACATTTTAAATGCATTTTCTAGCAAGTTGTATAAATATGAAGACATGCTTCAGTTTACTAAAAATGGCTGTAAGAAATCAAAATGTATATTTCAATGGAAGACACCATTTGCAAACCGTGTGTAAAATTCCTTTAAACAGCCAATGTTCACTACATAGTATGCAATACATATGTATACAATACAGGAAGAAAACCCAGCTTGATATCAACACACATAAGCAGCTGCTACACTTCATGCAGTCTGGACATATCTGGAGCATTGAAATACATGTGTGAGGAGAATGTTTGATGACTTTAGTTAAAGTACTGCCTTTAAAAGCATAGTCCTGCACAACCTGACGATGGAGCTCAGAAACATGGGTTTGCAAACCTCCTTCTGAGGTTTGACCAGGGATTTCCATATTAACAGCACCCAGAACGTCAGCATTACAAGCCAGATGGACGGTAGACATGGTGCACATCCTGAGAAAAGGACATGTGGACACCCCACCAGTTTGCTTATCAAACAAAACCACAGAGGATGTTGTGTGCAGTTCCATTTACATAGCCCTCTCGCATCTGAAAGAATCACTATGTGGGAATGCTCTTTATTGATTAAGAGTTCTGTGTTCAATGCAACCATTCCATCCACATAAATCGAAAAGCCCCTGGGTCTAACACCCACCCTGGCTGCTGGATTTTTTTGACAAGCATCTCAGTCTATTAAAATTTGGAACCACCAAAAGAAGAAAAGCTCACACCATTATTCCTAGGTGAGATGGAGGTAGGGAGAGTGAATGCCTCCAAATTCCTTGGCATCTACATCAGTGAGAATCTCACCTGGAATCACAGTACATCAAAGAAGCTGAGGATACAACAAAGGATTTTTGTTTGTGTAAGATGTTTGAATCTTAAGAACTTTGACAGGCACACTGTTGAGAGCATTTTCACCAGCTCCATTATGGTTTGGAATCTGTCAATCTCAGGGTCACACGTGGGTAGAGTAGCCAAAAACTGTACTCAAGTAAAAGTACTGTAAAGTAGTGAGTTACCTCATCAGAACTCGTTTAGTTTAATAACACTGGATATATATATATATATATATATATATATATATATATATATATATATATATATATGTGTGTGTGTGTGTGTGTGTGTGTGTGTGTGTGTGTGTGTGAGTAACTGCAGTGCGCTGTAGTAAGAGATGTAGAGATATTTCCAGAGAAACAACTTTTCGGACAGAGGTCCTTCATCAGCTGTGCAATCCAAGTGCTTCCATTTTAGGAATGACCTCTGTCCGAAACGTTGTCTCTCTCTCTCTCTCTCTCTCTCTCTCTCTCTCTCTCTCTCTCTCTCTCTCTCTCTCTCTCTATATATATATATATATATATATATATATATATATATATATATATATATATATATTCACATACAGATAAGACAGCCTTAAAGAATAGGATATATTGCGAGATACTTTTCATAAATTTAATCCCTTGAGTCCCACTCTGGAAAATAATTTGCCTCTTTGCTATTCGCTATATCAGTCCGCTGTCCAATTGTCTAACTTCCTGATGCAAAGTGGTGGCACTCAGTGATCATCTTTGGAGATTTCCCAACCCTCCCACACTTGACAGCCCAGGTTGTGGGCTACATACAAAATGTTAAAATTATTTTAAAATGTAACGGGAAGAACATTGAGGAATATAATGGAATAAAATATAATGGAATAAAAGGCATTTTTGACCTTGAGTATAATGTACCCTCTTTTAAAACAACAAATGTCCAATTTGTTCAAAAACTTACTTAAGTAAATGTAATTGAGTAAATGTAGTGTTTTATTACCCACCTCTGCTCAGGACTGCATCTGCACCAAGTGGTCAAGACAATCTTAATGAGCCCCCCACCCTACATGCAGACTGCTTTTAATTTACACCTTACACTTGAAGCCTCTCAAGTACCCACAACACCCCATAGTCATAAAAAAATAGCAGTTTTCTCTTAATTCCAAATTATCTATACATTTTGTATTTCATCTTTGCTATACAGAAGCTGTTCAATTCTCCCTGATGCTTTTTAAATATTTACTGTTGTACAGTATATATAGCATATAGAGTACAGTTTTTATTCAAAGCTGACAGGAAGTGCAAAGAATGAATCTCCTTGTACACTGCAAAGTGTTGGCTTGACAGATGCCCTCCACACTAGTCTTGAATACTAGAGCACAGCAGGACTGTGACCGCAGACCTCTTTTCTGCTCTTTTAATGCACAACTGCACTCTGAACTATCACTCAAACATATTCAGCTTTCGAGCTGACGTTACCGTAACAGGACTTAAATATAACAGCAAATAACAGCACTACAGGGAGAAGGAGTGGAACTTGACTGAATGGTGGCAATAGAACAACCCGGACCTCAGCCCCCCCATAAATAAATAAATAAATGTGTTACTGTAGACTTCATTAACTCATTAATGAACTTTCCGCTCTGTACATGTGAATTTTAAGGTTGTAATGGTTTACATCTTCATGACCTGACATAGACCCACCTGATCAAATAAGCACAACAAAGAGTCTACCTGCCTATGTAGCAGTGGCTAGCACATCCCAACCCACTTTTTGAGAACATCCTCTCCTATTGTGGGGTCTGGCAGGCCTACAGAGAACAGTCAACACACCCCAGTGACCCATTGGAACCAAGCTTTCAAACCTGGATGACATCTATGCTAACCAGTTAAACATAAAAAACAGCAGCATAGCAAGAGACCTGAATCTTTCTGGACACCTCTTAGTCCCCTACAATCCAGAAAGTGTTACAAGTAAACTTTAAAAAGGCACAGAGTGAAGCATAGCTTCTTCCCTAGAGCATCCATCCCACCTTAAGATAATATGTACATATATTATATAATAGTTTTTTTAATAGAGGTTTTTTGAATAAAAAGTATATTTATATACTTTCTATTCATAAATCTACATTCAACTTGATATGTATTGTTCATTGTTGTGTACTGTATTGCACTGTGCATGTGCTTGTGTTGTATTTATTTCTAAATGTGTTTTGTGGAAGTCCATGCTGCTACTTTTAAGGATCTGTTATTCCAGTAACAACAGTAAAGAATCCCATCTTATCTTACAAAGTACAAAAGTACACACGGAAACAAACATTTCTACATATAAGCCTAAACCTACCGTCTGCACTACCAGACCAAAGTCACTTGGACTCCAACCCCTACCACATGCCATCCCATATCAGCAAAGTCAGAAAGGTCAATCTGCTGCTTATTCCCTACAGTGCCATCAGTTGCTAGGCAACAGTATGTCTGGCCTGGAGGTGTAAAAAGCTGTTTGCACATTAACGGCACCCGAGCCTCAAGGTCGACCCTCCCCTTCCTGTCCCCGGTGTCTGACCAGGCTGAATGTGAGCCACCTCCAGAACCATGCTCACCTGTTTACCCACTCTACACTGAACGCATAGCTAAAACAAACCTTTGTCCTCTGGTCAGGGGAAAGACTATGTTAACAAAACAATAAATGTCTTGGTTTGGAATGTTAAGATTTACTAGATGAGTAGTATTTGCCTATAATGAACAACATCAATTATATAAGCCCATTAATCTATGATGAACTTGTGTAAGCATGCCCACAATTTGGACATTGCCAGTAGTGTCTTAAAAATAGACTCCAGTAGTGTGCAGAGTCTATCAAATAAAGGAGACTCCATATGGGGTTTTATAGTCACGATCTTAATTAACAAGATGTATCCATGGAGAACAGTCACTGATTAATGCAACTACGGTGGCGTGGTGTGGGTCTGAGGTCCCCTGGCAGACCACACTGCAGACGTCATGGAGGTAGTGTGGAACCTCCAGCCTTCTGCTCCCCAAATTTCCCCCTACCGCTATGTCTGGGCCTGGAGCCAGGGACGCCCTGGTCATTAACCTGTAGCTCTAACATCGACCATCTGCTGCCCCGAGCGGCGAGGTGACCTATGCAGCAACAGCCCTTCTCGGATGGGTGAGTGCATCACGCTGTCGAAGTTTACAGATACTTTGAAACACGGGTCAGGGTGTTATCATTCAGATGTTTCCCTACTTCCTGCTTCAACACAGCCATGCACGCCCCTCACACAGTTGTTGTGTTGTGGGGGGTGTCTTGGATCAGGTATGTTGGAAAGTGGGATGAAGCAATACTGTGGATTGAGGACTGGGGGTGGGTAAACTGGCCCAAACTGTCCAGTGTGGTGTTACAGTCTGACCTGGGCCGACCTCCATCGCTAGTGTGTGGCACTCGCTCCACTCACTGGCCTTGACTGATCTATCCAGAGGGCTCTCTAGGGCAGCCTCTCTGCCGCATGCTCTCCAGATGGGCAGGAGCACACGAAAGCATAAAGATGAGGATGAAACAAAGAGGGAAAGTTTAAAAGTTGAAAAAGTTTAAAAGCCCGGCAACCTTTCCGGTGCACCTCCGTAGGTCCCCTTAATGAAATGGCCCCTTTCATTGTTTGTCAGGAAGCAGAGAGGAAGCCGGGCTGGCAGGTCCTGCGAGCGCGCAGGACGACTCGCGTGCCTCTGACGCCATCGGACCTCTGTTGCCGTGGCAGCAGCCGCGGAAGGTACGGCGAGAGTGTTTAATGAGGAGAGACGCGGGGCGGAGGCTGCGTGGCGGAGTGTCAGGCTGGAGTCGTGATGTTTTCATTAGGAGGATGCTTGATCCCTTGGTTCATAACAAACGCTTGACTAATTGAGAAGAGAGGAAGAAGGGGAGAAGAAAGCCTGGAGTAAATCGTTGGACATAGGCAAGGGCGTCCGCACACACGCCAGGCGCCGAGGAAACTCGAGAAGAAAATGGAATGGAAATGAACGAGAACGGGAGAGCAAAAATCCCTTAATTCATTAGACATCTGTGCATGCATTTATTTACCGCCATATGTGGACATGTCTGCAATGCAGGAAATTGGATGATTGGGAGATCATCAAAGACTGCCATCGTTCAGTCTGCCACTTACAGCAGATTGTTTCAGAGTTGCTGACCTAGGACGTTTTTGCCTCTTCAAATTAATAATATGGGCGGGATGAACCTGAGCCTGGATCAGTATTAAGGTCTCTAATGAACATGGATCCTAAAGTGAACTTGAGCAGACCACGGACAGCACAGGAGGTGTGGCAGTCATGTCAGCGGCAACTCTGAGAAGTGCAGAGGAGATATAAGGAGATAAGAGAGTGAGAGGTGCAACTTTTTAATAAAGACATTCAGTCAAGTACCAAGAAACCACATACTTTACTTGCCTTAGCAAGGGCCTTAGAGACTCTGTTTGAGCAAAGATCCTGCAGGTTGGCAACGATTTTATAAACATACAGTTCAGCTTGTGGATTCTTTCCGCAAAGTGTTTAACTAAACAGCATGCAGTACTGAATGAGCATGAGAGCCTGTACACAAAAATGAATTTTACCCAAAGAGTGTTTACTAATCTAAAATTAAGAGTCATATTGCTTAGGATATTATTAAGCCCCTCTGTGGGGTTATTCATTTACAGCGCAAGATTGCTATAGCTTCAGGCTTCTACTTTTATAATGATTCCAGGAGCTTTATGATTTAGCGCGGCCTTCTGTAAAGGCTGATAAAGGTGATTAAGGGAGACAGGCGGGGTGGGGTGGGGTGGGGTGGGGTGGGGTGAGGCGACCAGGCACCAGGGAGCAACCACAAGTGAGGAGCGGCCGTAATTGCTTCCCTTCATCAAATGCTCTTGGATGACTTACCTGAGAGGGAAGCTAATTGGCATGCCGTATTGGTAAACAAAAAGTAAATTACAGGCGAGCCGAACGCCATCTGATCCTGGCTGATAACGGCGGAAGCAGGGAGTGAGGCTCTTTCAGCTGCCTTCAGCAAGCAGCATCTCACTTCCAGGCTCCTATACGCAAATCGTATTATTTGGCTCTTTGCTCTTGGAAAAGACGATTCGAGAGGAATCAGTCAAGGATCGCAATCAACGTCGTTTGTTGTCTTTGAATTAAAATTAAACAACGGAAAATTAAACCCACCTCTTTCAGATAGGCTTTTCGCCTAATCAGTTCGGTTTGTCTACAGTTTTAAAGCCGAAGGGCTTTTCTTTGCAGTCGCTCATCCAAACTTTCAGGAGTTCACATACTGGGTGTTTATAAGCATTGCGGTCCCAACACACACACTCTGAGGGTCAAGGCCTCTCCATCCTTGGGCTCATCCATTCGCTTGCATGGAAGTAAGCAAGCCATGTCTTTCCCCCACCGGAAGACCCGGGGTGGGGTGGGGGGGTGGGCACGGAAAGGCCGCCATCTTCCAGAAGAGCCCTGGAGGCCTAGTGGAGAAACTAAAATGTCAAAGTCCCCACTCCACACTCCCAATGTACTCCTCTGTATGGAGGTGTTGGTGTCCATCTGCTGTAAGCCTTAAGATCAAGCACTAACACTAACATGCCCTAAGCCCTAACACGACCCAAGCTTTAGTATGACCCAAGCACTTGAAAACCCCCAAGCTCTAACATTTCCTAAACCCAAAGCATAATTTAGGCTGGTTTCACACCTCCCCTCTGCTACCATCATGGTCCCCTTAGCAACCTGTCTTGTGCTCCTTTGTTTTGTTTTTTTTGTTTCGCTCTTGGTTTCGTTTGCTCCACCCATCGGTGTTTTCATTGTCCGTTTTTTGTTTGTCGCCTCTTCTATGTTTCCCTCTCAGTAGCTTTGTAATTTAAACACTGTGTTTCCTTAGTTTTGTTGCTAAGCCTGTGATCATTCTATGTTTTGTGCTGCCCTGGCCTGGTTGTAATCTGCTTCATTTCCTACGTCTTGTTTCTAACATTTTCCGGTTCTGCCCATATTTGTTATCTGAACCTGGACTGTGCTATTCTGACGTTGGCTTTCCCCTAATAAATCTCACTCTTCTCGGCGTCTGGCTCCCCATCACTCTGCATTACAGCTGGGGCTGCTGGGGAAACCACCACTTTCAGAAACTGATGATTTTGTCCACCACTTTTTGAAAATATTTCTAAAAATATTTGATAACGGTTTGCAGAGACCTTTCCAAACAGTCTGTGAACACAACACTTAGATCGTGTGGAAACGTGCATTGTATGTGGGCTCTATGAAAACGGCCATGAACAGCTGCCTGAAAGTCATATGACTTCCCCATCAAAATAAAAGTTCCAACGAAACAAATTACTTTTTAATCGAAATAAACAGAAAACTATTGTTTCATGAACTGTTCCTTTCAGTCCCACTGCTGAGCTTTTTTCAGTGAACGCACTTAGCCACTGACTTATTTTGTTAATGGGAGCACAATTCTGAGGAGCGATTACATTAAATTAAATTAAGCTGCATTAAATGCATCTGTTTGTCATTTCTGTCTCCAGCACTTTTCAAATCAAAGTCAGACCAATGTCTAAACCCTAACGTGTCCTAAGTGCGTCTACCTGCTGGGGATGTTTGGAGAGAGAGCCTCGCCCGCATGTAACTTTGGTCTGATCTGGACAGCTGAGGGCTCAATTAGCTGGGTGAAGGAAATGTGCCTTTCAAAGATGCACGCGGTGGATGGCGAGCCAGAGTGCTAAACAAACCGTCTGGAAAGGAGAGCGTGGACAGGGGGAATGGAAAAGATCCAGAGAAGAAACAAGAGAGAGGGGGGGGGGAGAAAGAGAGAGAGAGAGAGGGAGAGAGAGAGAGAGAAAGGGAGAGAGAGAGAGGGAGAGAGAGGGCGAGAGAGAGAGAGAAAGGGAGAGAGAGAGAGGGAGAGAGAGAGAGGGGGCAGAGAGAGAGAGAGGGAGAGAGAAAGAGAGGGAGAGAGAGAGAGAGAGAGAGGGAGAGAGAGAGAGAGAGAGAGAGAGACCCATCATTAATCCACCCCCAGGAGAAGTGAAATTCACTCTTGGTTCATTTTACATCTGATGTCATGTTTTCCATCATGGTCTCCTGCTTTTTCTTCTTCTCTATCCTCCTCTTCTTCCCTCCTATCACACTTGTCTTTTTCTCCCTCCCCTCTGTCGCTCTCGCTCTCTCATCTCCGGCACCTTTTTTTGCTCTTCTCTCACGGTGCCTAATTTCTGTCAGCCATTACAGGAGCCTGTCTGGTTCAGCATCATTACCTCATCATTACCTCATCATTACTTCCTCCCAAAGTGAGACGGATGAGTTGTTTTGGGGGGAGACGCGGATAAGGGCACCGGGTCCTCAGTCAAACTCCTGCCGAGCCAATGCTGGCGCATTACCTTGCTCTTTGAACCAGGGTGGTTAGCGAATTGCTTCATTCCCTCTGCTTTGACCTTCTGGCTAAGGAAGTCGACGCCAACTGACCTAAAGTACTGCAATCTCGAGTGGGAAAAAGCAGGTTTACGTTTCAATGATAATCAGCGACTTTATTTGGGTCGTCTTATGGGCCTCCATGCCGTTCACATTCTGTAGTGCTCATTGTAGCCTTCATGAATTCAAATGAAATGCTTTCACTTAGCTTCTTTCTAGGTCCTTCTGTCCTACTCTGTAAATGGACACAGAATATACCAAGATTTTTCTTTTGTCTTGGTACATGTTTGAGTATACTTGTGTGTGTGTGCATGTGTGTGTGTAAGGACCCATAGGTGCTCACATCCATCAGCCTCCCTTAGTCCTGAGTCCAGATGACAGGCAAACTCAGCACTTAGTGAAGGATAATGACAGACTCTTCCCTCATCTCAGCCAGGTCGTCAAGCAGGACCTGAACCTGGACACCACGCTCATGCTACACAAAAATCTGCCCTGCGTATCCTGTGTGCCACATGCAGACAGAGGTGAGAGGCTGAGGTGGTCCTCCACTGGCAGATAATACATGTTCACTGGAGTTTACGAGGCGAGCGTGGGTCTGAGAGACAGTGTCTCTGTGGGGCGGACAGCCCGAGCTGATTCAGACCATTTACTTCAGCTGGCTTTCAGTCATCAGATTTAAGGTCAGCTAGTGTCAGTCAGCTCCAGTGCACAAAAAGACATTTATTACCACCTCCTCCTCTTCCTCTCTCTCTCTCTCTCTCTCTCTCTCTCTCTCTCTCTCTCTCTCTCTCTCTCTCTCACACACACACACATATACACACACAAATACACACCATGGCTACTGTTATAGTTTTCTCAGTTGCTAGAAAGATAGACATGACAACTACACCATGGAAAAAACAAAACTGAAGAACAAAGAAAAAACACCTGAACCCCAATTGGTACACCACATCTACCGACGCACCCGGCCATCTTGCATCCGATCACGGCATGTCAATCATATGCCTTGAGCTCCTCACTCCTCTCACATGAAGAAAGCAAGAACCTTTGTTATATGCATAAAATAACCGAGATTTCTCCGAAATCCTGCTCACGGCCAACAACTGTCAGGATCGTCGTAGTAATTGTCAACATGATGTCATTATCTGAGTTATCATGAGAACACGGCAGTGTGTCACGTTCTCTGGTTTGTTTGTTTTTTTGGTGTCAAACGTCCCTGCGAATTCTGGCAGAAGCGATCTGTCTCAGTGAATGCTCCCAAATTCACCCCTTGCAATCACACCATGCGTTCATTTCCCTTTTGTCAACATTATAATCACCTTCATTTACCTTCACCCTGAATAAGCCATTTATTTTAAGGCAAAAATTAATTATTTACCCAGTGGAAGAGAAAGAGATGGAGGGCGCCTTGCTATCAGTCCCTTGGTGCTGAAGGACTAATTAAAGCAGACACTAATTTGACTTCCTTAATCGAGCGTTAGTTCCAGACCATTTAGAGGACTAGAGTGCTGAGGAAAGATACCAGCTTTGCCCATACACAGAGTGAAGGCTCTTCCCACACTGGCATCAGTGACATCCTGCCAGGGAGCTAACGTGAACTACTGTAGGAAGTTGCATGCTAAACTACAGTCAAAGCACCAGGGCCAATTAGAAAGTTCTAATGCCAACCAGATTTTTCCAAACTAAAACCAAAATATACTCCAAAGCAAGCTAATAAATCATATTTCATATTTCTAACTGTCCAATCAGATGTTAGGCCACATCCCGATAACGGAGTTACTCCGCACACTGTCCTTGAACAATGTACCTTTGATGTGAAAGTGTACGGCAGAGACCGGAAACTGTTCCAAGTCTACATGGCAGAAAGCCCTGGCGCCATGGCCCTCCAGCTGCCGCTAGCTTGAGCCACTGTCGGACGATGCGCTAACCCTACTGCGGTGGCCCAGGTACAAGTCACTGGCTGTGACATCACTCAGCATGTGTGCCCGTTCTAGTTTAAATTTGGAGGCAAGTGGTCAAAGATGGACAGAGAATGGCACGAAAGCTTCACTCCATGGAACCTTTATGGGGCTGGTCCGGACAGCTGGGCCTGGCGTGAGCGCTGCTGTTCATCGGTGTCTGTCGGTTCGGAGCTTGCGTGCACACGCGCGTGTTCTAGCACTACTCAGCTCATTCTGGAGCATAACACAAATGTGCTCTCATTTCAGAGTTGGTTTGGAGGGTTTCTGTGTTTTATTTGTTTTCAAACTTCTTTTTAGGGTGTGGAGTGCTTGACAGAAATATTGTATTTATGCACACTGCAGGCCAAAAGACTGATGGAAATCAAATTTTTTTTTTCCCAAGACTGATTTGGATTAATTTACTGCGCAGCAGGATAACTTTGCCAGAAATATTTATACTGGAAAGAATAGCAACATATGCTACAGAAAATGGTCCGTCCTCAAACCCTGGTCCCCAACTCTCTCACTATTTATGCATCTTTTATCACGGAACGCTCGCCTCCCGCGAGGCACGTGGTTTGGCCAGCCATGTGCAGTAGGAGGACTTTCCGTTGTGGCCACGCCTGCGCACACCTGTACTTCGTTTTGTGTGTATTTAAACTCATGTCAGGGTGTGTGGCGTTGTTGGTCATTGTAGACGTAATATCTGAATGTAACGTGTTTGTGTTAGATGTATTCTTGTGTATTGTGTTTGTTTAAATGTCAAGTCGTTTCATGTTTATAGTTTGTAATACGTGTGAGTGCCGCTGTCATTTATGTAATAAATGTTCGTCCTTGTCGAGGAAGTCTCTGTGTCCTGCCCCACGCCCTGCGGCACTCGGGCCAACTTACGTTACAGAATGACCAACCACCACAGGACGCCTACCCCCTCAGCGAAGAACGGACTTCCTAGCAGGAGGTGCGTGGACACACCCTGCACTCCCGCCTGGATCCCAGGATATTGGGGAGAGGACCGTGATCGCTGTCCGTGTCTTCTCTGGAGGCGGAGTGGAACACCCCCAGGAATTTCTAAGGCTGTGGAGCCTGGGCCGAGGAGGACCGAGGGGCACCACGATGACCAGAAAGAGGTCGGTCACGTGGAGCCAGCGGGATCTCCTGAGTCCCTTCCCCTCAGCGGACTCGCCAGCGAGACTGGAAGGGTCTGCCCAAAGCCTCGGAGGCAAACTGCCTCTGGAACGCTCCTAGAGCGGCGGGAGAGAGGAGGACCGTTAGGGGCCGTAGCACGTCCGGAACCAGGGCGGACGTGCACCCCCGCGTGTCCGTTGAGGCCACGGACACGTCGAGGCGCCCACGGGGCAACGGGTGCCACATCACAGCTCCTTATGTTTCTGTGAGGGCGCTATTGGGTGTTTCTGTCTGCGCTCTTTGTTTGTACAGGCGCAACGTCTGGTGGAGCGTACCGGACCGCCCTGAGAGAGGCAGGGAAGCTGCTTTTCTCCTTCTCGCCACGAGATCTCCCTTGTTGGCGGCACCTGGCCCGCCTGGTACTGGGTGGGCGTCGGGCACTGCCGTGCTGTGTGTTTTGTCTACGTGTACACGTGGCCCGGAGGTTCACGTTCATTGGAAGGACACGTCCGGAGCCGCACGCCTTGGGAGGGGGTTCTGTCATGGATCGCTCGCCTCCCGCGAGGCACGTGGTTTGGCCAGTCACGTGCAGTAGGAGGACTTTCGTTTGTAGCCACGCCTGCACACACCTGTAGTTCGTTTTGTCTGTGTGTATTTAAACTCACGTCAGGGTGTGCGGCGTTGTTGGTCGTTGTCGGCGTAATGACTATGTGTATCATTTGTAATACGTGAGTGCTGCTGTCGTTTATGTTAATAAATGTTCGTCCCAGTCGGTGGAGTCTGTGCGTCCTGCCCCTCGCCCTACGGCACTCGGGCCAATGCACGTTACATCTTTAGTATGATCCTGACTAATCAATGACAAAAGCATGTCCAACCAGTTAAGAAAGACCCCTGTCCATATAACAGCAGAAAATCCTGTACTTTCTGTACATTTATGAAAAGATGCTGGAATATATATAAATAAATGAAGACATCATCATAATAAGAAGTGTTGCCTAAAAAAACCCTCCAAAGGTATCCTATACACATATTAAATGATCGCCTGGTCTCCCAAATACTGCTTTTTTTAAGGACTAGTTTACTGGGTCTTTGGTACTGTCATGCTAGTTGTCTGCAGTAGACACTTTTATAAATGAAAGCTACAGGGCTGCATGCCCTCCAGCCAGATTGAGAGAAGCGGGAATCCCTCAGGGGACACACAAAAGGAGCCGGAGAGGTGGCAGGCTGTCGGACATACAGCCTCTTGAAAATTGTGACATTTATCTGCCTTTCAAATGCTGCCCCTGTGTAGATGGGCCATCCCCTCAGCTGCATGTCTGGGCCAGTCACCAGAAAAGTTACACTGACAACACACGCACACACACACCCACACACACACACACCCACACCCACACACATACACACACACACACACACAAGCACAACATGCGTACACACACGGTCGCTGCTGTTGACACTGCCCTTATCCTGAAAGCCACACACACACACACACACACACGCACACACACACACACACAAAAAGAGTTTAAAATGCCATTTCTAAGTTCACAGCAAATTGAAAGGATTAGACTTATGAAACTCCTGTTGCACTCGACTTACACTGACTGCAATACTCTAGCGACTGTGGGTACTCAGGAATGGGTGCAGTCAGAGTCAATGAGATAAGACTGGGATTATAATCCAGACATTGCTTTTTCAGTTTATTCCATGCTTCCTAGCCATCTGAAAATGCCTAATGAAGGAGCACACGGTATGCTGGGATGGCCGGGTCCAGTAAGGGTGAGACCAAGTGACTCCGTCAGCTCTGTGTAATGGACAAGATGTGGACACATGGCCACTATCTTCAGGCTTAAAGTCTTTAGCCGCTCCAGGTGACTGCAGGCATATGGCTCTCTCTCTCTCTCTCTCTCTCTCTCTCTCTCTCTCTCTCTCTGTCTCTCTCTCTCTCTTCATCTTGGACTTGCTCTGCTATTTCATGCAGAGGTCAGACAGGCAGACACCGAAATGACGGGTGATCCTTTCATCCTCTCTCTGCCGTACTGGCAACAGTGGCATGGTGTTGCCACGTGGCCACAGAGCCTGTGACGAGTGGCCATTAGGATCTGCATTACAGCAACGCTCAGATCTCGGCGCTACCATGGGGCCTCTTCAGAGCGCATTTACAGCCCTGCCACAAATCGGCCTTACAGTACGGCCGGACACGTCTGTGATGGGTCTTCATTAGGATAGGCATTTCTGCTTAGATCTCAGCTCCATTATAGAGAACACCAGCGAACATATGAGTCACAAATCCATCTCGCCAGATAATCACATAATGCTCTCGTCTCTTTGATTATGAAGCCATTACACACAGTGTGACACGCATTACTGACCCCCTCCCTCTGCATTTCTCCAAACAGCTGCAGGTCAGAACCCTGTAGGTGGCAGTAGAGTCGATGGAGGAGCGTGAGCGCAGGCTGTACCTCTAACGTCCGGAGGACGTCCTCTGGCAGGCCCTGAACAGCATCGTCGGCGCAGCCCGGCCCGAGCCATCGTCGCAGAGCCAGGGGTCGGGCTCGGCCTCCATACAAGACGAACACAGGACGTAGGCTCGAAAACAAGCGGCCGAGTTCACACAGCACGGCGTCGCACCTGGCACCCACGCAAGCTGTGTCACAGAACGAGAGCGAGGCTCTCACCGTGCCCCAGTGCCTACACCTGGGCAAACCCCCCAGATCCCAGCAAGCAAGCCAGACCGCTGTGGTGGAGAAAGCAGCTTCCCGTGAACTAGTGGCAGCAGATCTCAGAAACAACACGCCAGACGCAGACCTCATCTGAATCCAAAGTTTGACTTTTCAAGAGTAAACTTTGAGGTGGAAGAGGAAAGGTGGCATGACTTGTCCCAGACCGCTAATGACTGGTCTAGGGCACGTAGGGAAAACACACCAAAGGTGTACCAATCTTAGAGCTTAGTGAGGATTCACTAGTGTGTCATTAATATATATTCACTTACCTTGAACAAAACCCTGCTGTGGTACAAGTGCACACATACAGATACCCTCCGAGTCTCTCGATGTCTCTCTATTTCTCACACACACACACACACACACACACACACACACACACACACACACACACACACACACACGCACACACACACAGAGACACACACAAAATCTCTTTATTAACCCCTCTTAGTTTTCCTCTCTACCCAACTACCTTTAATTAGGGTACTAATTAACGTCATCGTCTGCCTCGACTGAAGGCTTTTTTATATGTTGAGTTAATCTGCATCGTAAGAAATTCTTCTTCAGCCAAACAAACAGATGGGCAGCCACTACTGAAGGTTGGCACAGTAGGGTTTAGTGTAGAGTGCAGGGGTTTTGACCCCTTTTTTTAGCACTAATCTGGAATTAGCTTCTCTTATTCATACGTTAGTATTAAATAAAGACACATGAGAGGAGGTGCGAAACTGGTCTCAGGTCAGTTGGAAAGAGGCACAAATTATTAGTGCTTTATCAAAATCCATCCAGAATTATGAATCATTCTAACAGTGGAACTCACACTCTTCCTCAGCAACCTGCCACATTAGAACAAGCACTAGGTTAATATGTAGTGCTAAATACTAAATACTCTAAATACTTGAGCAGAATATGACTTTCAAATGAGCAATTCCACACTGCATGTGTAATGATTTTTCAATTATCTCCAAGCAAACCTTAACAAAAGAAAGAAAAAAAAAGTCTATTTATGGAGCTTTTTGACCAAGTTGCAAAAATACATGTTCAGTTCAACGTGTTCATAAAATGTAAATATAAATTCCAAACGGCTGACAAATAGTCCCGCACGAAATCACAAGTTTCCAGAATTCCAAAATTTGCTCCAGTTTTGTGTATCAAACTTACAGTTTCAGAGAGTGAATAGACTCTTCTAAGCAGTCTACTTAATAGGAATTTAAACAATGTTTGGTAACAGTTAAACAAGTATCAAGTTCAAGTTTTTGTTATTTGTGAAGTAGTGTGAATGAACCAATGCTTAATTAGAACACTTCAAATTAAATGGATGTAGTATATGAAAAACAAAACTCTGCTGTGGCACAAGTGCACACAACAAAAACGGAACAGAACAAAACAAAACATGACACCAGGAAGGTTTGTTTGGAAGCGTGAGGAAATCCAATGCACAGTTCTCTGGCTCCATTTAAGAACTTTAAGGCCGTAATCCTAACCCTAATCCCAACCCCAAATCTGGCATGCAGGCTCCGGCAGCCACATGGTGCAGGCCGTGCAGGCACGCCTGCTAAATTGGCCATTAAAAACCAAAAGAGGGACCTTGTTTTCCAGTGCGAGGCGGAAGCTTTTATTGCTCTGATATAAAAGCTAGTGGAGCATGGCAGAGAGCCACCAGAGTCTGCTGTGGGGAACGGGCTCTCCATGGAGGAGGCCCTGCGTGCGGCTCGCTCTGGTTACGTTATTACCATAGCTGTAGGCAGGGTGAGTGTGTGTGTGTGTGTGTGCGTGTGTGTGTGTGTGAGTGAGAGATGGGATCTTCCTGCATTCGATTTGCCTCATATCCTTCTGCTGCTCCCCAGATGTCTCTTCTGTTAATAGCAGGGCAACATGGTTACTGGCAGAGGAAGGGAATACTGTAGAAAGGAAGAGAGAAGGCCCTGCACTCACCTGTCTGCCTGTCTGCAGAAAGAGGACAATATCCTCTGCTTTGAAGTATAATTAACACGTTGGGAGGGCTGTGAGATAGCACTAGAGGCTACTTCCTGACACGCTGCCTTTTTTTTGTTGTTGTTGTTGTTGTAAATTTATGCAGACGGAGGGTGAGAAAGGAGACAGAGGGAGGTGGAGAGAGAAAGAGAGAGTAAATGAAAGGGGGAAGAGCTGGAATAGAAAGAGAGAAGAGGAGCGGCTAAGCCCGGGCCTTTGTACCGGTCTCCATGCCGCTCTCGTAAGGCAGATCTCCTTACGCCAGCGAACGCTGGGAAAATTGCAGGTGAGGCTCGGTGACTCTGCGTGGTCCTGGTCTGCATAGCATCTGTGTGTAAACATTGCAGAATTAAGTAGGTGGAGGTGCCTTCTCTATTCTTGTACATGGTCTGGTCTACACATACTCATATGCACACACACACGCTGACACACAGTCTAAATAATATGCATTTAATTGGCTGGAAAGCGAAGCATTTATGCTAAGATATACAAGAAAGAAAACTATGCTGATCTTAATTTAGCATGACAAGGAATGACCACACCTTGTTTTGGCCAGCATCCATCTTTGTTTTTCCCTACAAGAATGCGGGACGGTCAGAGAGGGCGATCGCCGATAGCTGATTTAGGAAGGCGGCTCGTCACGCCCACAACCCACAGTACGTTTGAGGCTAGCACAGAGGTTGGATGTTAGCCTAGCGTTGCCTTGTCCCCGAACCCCTACCCAAGTACAGCTTCCTTCAGCATAACAGATGACACGAAACCTCTGAGCCTGTATTAGGCCACGTGTGCAGCTGCCTGCGTGCACTTCACTGCTGTCAGTCAGACACAGTCGAATCCTGGCTGGCGCTGCCTTAAAAGTCATTGATTATTTGTTTAGCTGGGAGTGTTGCTTAATTGAAATGCTTAACTCTCGCATAGGGGCCATCAAAGCATGGTGGCTAACAGAGGAGCCCATAAAGATGGTCGGGGCCACTCACAAGCACTTTTATAGAAGGGAAGCGCTTGTCCTTCAGGACGGTAGCTTGACAAGGGTGCTGTCGTGGCTTAGAGAGGAATGCTGAGACATATTTCCAGCTCAGTCAGCCCAAGCTGTTGAAGCCAGAATCACAGGCATTCCGAGTCAAAAGTTTGGCTACACCTACTCATTCTTAAATTTGTATTATTTTCCACACACTAGAATAATAGCATCAAAATGTGACTGACAAGGCGTAAACAAATCAAAAATACTTTATATTTTAGATTCTTCTAAGCAGCCTCCTCTTACATAAAGATAGCTTTGCATACTCTTGGCATCACGTTGCCAGCATCATGTTGCGAGCCAATGGCACGTCTTCCCAAGAGTGCCCACATGCACAGAGCATTTGATGGCTGAGTAACCCACATACACAGAGCATTTGACCACTAAGGAACCCACACACACACAGAGCATTTGACCACTAAGGAACCCACACACACACAGCATTGGACCACTAAGGAACCCACACACACACAGCATTTGACCACTAAGGAACCCACACACACACACAGCATTTGGCTACTGGGGATCTAAATAAAAACTGCAGTATTAATTGAGGACAAAAAAAAGTGCTTTATAACATTTGTTTTGATGATAAATTCAGTCACAGGCTTTACCTTCAGCTACTTGTTTTTGTCTTACAAAAATAATCAGGTTTAATCCTTAAGATACAATTTCTTGAATATTGAAGAACATAGACTCAGTAGGGTGTGCTCAAACATTTGACTTGACCTGTCCTTCACAGTTTTGTGTCTAAAATGAAATAATTCTCTTATCATTTTCATCGGTTTTATCTCTTTCATTATTACTTTGTTTTTCAAGTATGGCCTCCGAAGTCTCATCACGCTACACAAATGAACATGAGGAAAGAAATGTCATTGTCAGTCACATCGTGGTGCAGCTGAGTCTGAAGATGACTCGGTTGGTTTGGAATGAACTTCGGTGTCTTGGAGCAGAACGCCACCTTCACTTTGCTGTATTGCATTGCACTACATTTTACATTTACGGAATTTAACTGATGCTTTTATCCCCAAAAACGTTACACTTATGACTGAATACAACTTGAACAACTGAGGGTTAAGGGCTTTGCTCAAGGGCCCAACAGTGCCAACTTGGCAGTGATGAGACTTGAACCTTCCAATTAAAGTCAAGTACCTTAACCACTGAGCTATGTGGGCTGTGAGCCCCACATCTCCAAACCCATAGTGCTTCCTTGTTCTTTGCAGTGTGTGGCTTCTCCACCCAAATCCTGACATGGTAATCTACAGCACTGCCGTGCCTTCCCCTGCTTGATCTCAGATCAGCCACTGCACACTGGAGAGCCACGCATGGATTCAATAAAGCATGTGGATCTGACAGTTTGTCTCTGCACTGGTTCATGCAAGAAGGTGCAGTGGCTGGCCCAGTTTGGAGGTTATTCATTTCTCTCTCTGTGTGCAAATCCGAGACTTCCAACAGCATGAATATGCAAATGTATTTAACACTCCGGCAGCCGTGCGCACATAGGCAGATTTGCACTTGAGTGTGAGGTGCACTGCACTGGCAGCCACAATTCATCTCTTTCATTTAATTTGTGTAATGAAAAGATTGGGGAGTGGATGAAAAGATGACACAGGTTTTTGGAGAGGGGAAATTGCAATAACATTAAAAACGTAATATTTGCATACCCCGCTCCCTTGTAATTTGCAAAACATATTTCATCTCACCTGGAAATGCCAGAAGAGTGTGGTTGTACCGCATGCGCATACATACACACACATGACTGTACTGCATGATTGCATGCACACACACACACACACACAAACACACACACAGTATTGTTTTCAGGATATTTTATAATCACAAAAGGCAATTATACAATGGAGAAAAAAAAAAAACGGAGAAACACCACATCTAAACCTCCCCCATTAGCTAAAATAATCCCTGCTTCAGTGCAGGCGATCTGGCCTGTGCTTGGCTGCCCTGATCCCAGTCCTCAGATACTACTCTCGACCCTTCTTACACTCTTCAAGCTGCAATCCAGCAAATGAACATGCCTGTGCACTGCGCTCACAAACACATTTTGTCCCAGTGATGCTTACAGCTGGTGAGCAGTAAGTTCCAGCTTTCCACCGTAACATTTCTGAGCTGTTAAGTGTTTAATTAAATAGAGCTGTATGTGAGAGTGCTAGGAGGGGTGAGTGTTACTGTGGGTGTTTGTAACAGTGTGGCATGCTAACAAGATGTGTTCGCTAAATAATTATTGATGGCATTGCCTGGAGATGAGGCAAAAAAGATATTCTGTAAACAGCTCAAGATAGCCAACAGAAAAAATGTCAAGATGAACGCGATGGAATTTTTGGAGTGGGTGGTGGTGAGCCATTTTATTAAAGTTGGAGTGCGTCAGGTCAGACACCTCCGAGTTTTTTGAAAATGGGCCCGTGGGAGCGAGACTGTGTGCACGTGCATATTGAGTGATACACCATGACAAAGCAGCCTGGCTTGAGATGGGATGTCGGAAAAACATTCCTTTGCTGCTTCCGACCGTGCGATGGCGGTACTGCCGTACAGAGCTGTTGTTTCCTAAACAAACACAGAAAGAACTTTGTAATGGCAAACAGAGGTCACAGTGACTTAGCTGCCTCAGACTTGCCTCAAGGAACTTGGTAAACTGATAGGACAGAGACATTGATTGATGGATGGATGGATGGATGAGTGAGTGGGTTTGAAAAAAAAAAAAGGACAGACAAAGAAAGAAGGGAGACTGGCAGTGCATTCACAGAGGCAGGGACGGATGCAGGTGGAAGCCCCCCGCGGAGGAGAAGAGAGGAGAGAGCTCGGCTCCATGAAACTGAGCCGCGTCGCGTCTCTGCATGGAGTGTGGGTTAGGGAGCCTGTTTGAGCTAAACAACACACAGTTTGCGAGTCGTTTTGAAGACAACCCTTCAAAACAACCGGCGATGTTTTCATCATCAGATTCGTCTTTTGCTGGACGGCATCATGCCGTAATGATTCAATTCCACACTACTGTCACAACTGCTGGAACCTGATAATGACCGAACCTTCGATGTTTGGGACCAGTTAAAGTGAATAATTTTCCTCGTGCTGGGGACATTAGTTCACGTCTGGCTTGGGGTTTTTTGGGAGCCTGCTGATGTGGTGTGATCAGTGCATGCTTGTGCCCCATTAGCCTACCCTATAGTTCCTTTTCTCTCATGGCATCTCGTTTTTCAACGCTGCCATTAGCGGTCATATAATGTACCCATGATAATCTGCAGCTGCAGGGTAAAGCCGGCCTGGTTCCAGCCCACATCCCAGAGCTCGATGGATAGGGTTGTATCTGCGGCTGGGGCTGTGGTCACCTTGAGAAGGCCGCTGTTGTGCTGCTTCCGTCCTGTTCGCGACAGGCCAGCTGTGTCCTCATACCCCTCCCCAGTGATTGTGATTGTGATTTTGTGTGTGTGTGTGTGTGTGTGTGTGTGTGTGTGTGCGTGTGTGTGTGGGCATTGCTCCTCTCAATGCTAGCTGATAATGCTGTGTATTGGCACATGGATCGATTTGTGGCACGGACTGATTGCTTTGCTAAAGGCCCCTTTAAAGGCTCCATTTTCCGCCTCTTTCCCCCCCCACGCCTTCCGCTCGTCTCTCCTCGTAATGCTGGCCAATGCTCCAGAGCCAAGCAGCTCGTGTGCGCATCCGCGGCACTTTCAGCACGGAAAAGCTCGAAGGAAAGGACAGAACGCAGCCGGGTCACATCGCAGAACTTCCTTCTCCAGAAGGAACTGGTGAACGGCATGCTTTGCATTTTGATTTCGCTCACATACTAGCTTTGAATTTCCCTACAATTGTAGGTCACTGTACATAAGACACACACTGTGTTCTTAATTAATGAAAGACATGTGGCTGGTTGATAGGCAGGCAGACTGTAGCACACCCACTCAGCTGATTAAAATGGATCGATTTAAAATACGGGTCAGCCAATCAATCAGCTTGCAATCAATCATAATCACTGTGTAATCACTGGCCTCCTTTGTTTTCCACACAGTGGCTGGCAGCTGATAGACATTTACCCCGTATAACATGGCTCTCTGTGGACACACTTATTGTCATTCATGTCCCAATCTTCTCATCAGCAATTAGCATAGAGCAGTGGAGGTAAAAAAAAAAAAAAAAAACCAATAAAACCAGGTTGGGCAGAGCATGAGCTGGTGGCATTTTAAGTGCTCGCCCGATGGAGATCCATTCATATCATGGGGATAATGTTTCAATAAACAATGTGTGCCAGATGTCTTCTGGGAGGGATTCTCTCGCCCCACTACTGCACACTGCACCCTCCACTCCCAGCCCCCAACAAATCCCCTCACGCACACGCACAGTGGCCCTGATCTCACCCCATGTCTAATTACACCATCAGCCTGATAAGCATATCTCTCTGTGTCATAAATATTTGATTGTGCTCAAATGAACACCCCAGACAGCATCCCGCCCCGCCCCTGCCCCGCCCCGCCCCTTATTATTTAAGAGAGAGAATGAAAAGTTTAAGATACACAATATGCTGTAATATACAGCAATATACAAAAATTGTCGAGCCTCCACTAACCCTGCGCAGCTGGCGTGAATCTGCCAGCTGAGAGGAGTTTAATGGTGATTATGTAGGTGAGGATCCCCTGGCACCTGTTATATAGAGTCACAGGACAGCCAAAATAAAACTGGTATTTTCTTAACAGCAGTATGGCCAGCTAGCCACATTTGCCTTTCATTACAAGTTAGATTATCTTCACAGTGATCCTTTAAAAGCATGGTTTAAGCACTACAGGGGACAGGGGGTTTAAGAATACCTGATAATATGCATTTGGCCTTTTGTCACAGCGGAAGCTTTTTCACATTGGAGCAGTTCGAATGTATATGTAAAAACAGTAGCTCTATTACCTCCAGCACAGATAACATCTGGAATGTCTGATGTCACGCTGTCTTAGGTCCTGGCCACTTCCAGCTGTCAGCAGCCTCTATTTTATGTTACAAAATTCTTACGTATGCTTACAGATGCAAAGCAAACCGCACAGGGTCCACGGTGAGCCACCATGACCAAACAGGCAGACCGTTCGCGAGGGATTATGTGTTAGGTTACAGGGTTCGAGTAGCGGCAGCGTCTGAATGACTAATGCAACCTCTGGTCTAGGATACACGCTGCAGCGCATGGTGTGACCATATGTTTCAAAATCCAATAAACGAAATTGTCATCGTTTGCAATGATGCATTTGATGTCAAGACGGAGATTAGCTGTGTCCTGTTGTGACAGATGCGGCCCATTTCGACACACTGCAGGCATGTGAAGGAACCGCGATACGTGCAGAATACTGCATCCCAGTCCGTGGGCTGGACAGAGCCCAGGCAGAGCATGCAGAGGGATCTGATAGCAGAGACACCGGCACTTCCAGTATCTTACTGGAACAGCAAATTGACATTTTATTATGAAGCACACAGGATGAAAAAAGGGCCAGCCATGGTCAGCGGTGTGAGGAGGGAGGTCACCAAGGGCAGGAAGACTAACGCAGAACACCCAATTACATACACATAACAGCCGAAACTAAACAGAATAGTTACTCACCTGATTAGCTCTGAGAATGTGCTTCAGAAGTGGTAGGGCATTATAAGAATTATTCTGTGGATAATTGGGGTGATTTACTTACTACAGCCTGTCCTACAGTTCTTTTTGGTAGATGCAAATTTTGTGCCTATTCATTTAGTTTTCTATGAAAATAATATATTTTTAAAAATGGTTCAATTAGTATTACACCCTTTCATTTCATAGGAGCCAAAATCCAGAAAAGCACACCCATTTACTGCCATAAGGGCCGCGAAGATCACCCAATGTGCTCATTTTTCTGCCTGTTCTTTAATTCATAGCAGTGAGGGTGACGTTTGCCTTTAACAACGGCCAACATCAAAAGCTCCCCTAAAAGAGCACCATGTGAGCACCGTGTGAGCCGTGTTTGAGCCGTGTGGGAGCCGTGTCACGGGCCTCACGCTTGGAAGCTCACGCAGGCGGCTAGTGCACTGCTCCAGGCACCTCTGCTTCAGACAGAAATCTGTCTACTTTTCCATCCAGAGAAGCTCCTCTGAGGCTGGAGACCAAATGTGCGGGCATGCAGCCACCTGGTCTCTTGGAAAAAAAAAAAACCTGCCTGTGCTCTTTAAAAAATGGAGCGCTTGCAAGTGCCGTGAAACGCTTACAAGATGGGCCGTCGCTACCTTTTCTCCCAGATGCTGCCCGCTCTCAGGTCCTGGGGCAGTTCAGTGAACTTAAAATGTCTAATACTAAACCATATGTTAGTAATGTCCAGAGAGAGAGACAGAGTGCGTGAAAAAATTATCTTCCATTGTCCTGACTACAGCTGTATAAATTGTAATACTTACTCCTCAGCGTCTACAGAGGATTTTTCATTGTAGCAATTACTACAATGTAGGATATACAGTGCATTTAATGACGTTGAACCTGTGGCTTTCACAGCAAGCTCAAGTGAAAAGATGCCTTGTTGTGTGTTTGTTGCTACCCAAGTGCAGTGAATCTTGTCAGTAATCTTGTCTGAATACAGGAAATAGAAAACATTGTCTTAGCTTGACAACAATAGCTAGGTATTGAAGAGGACAAAGGATTTTGTTTTCCTCCAGTGATGATAGCATCAAGACATTATAAACAAACTTTAAAATATCTGGTGTTTTTTAATGCTCTTTTCAGACCCCCCCCCCCCCCCACACACACACACACACACAAAAAAAATCACCAGAATTTTGTTAACAGAAGAACAGTCACAAATTTCTCATATATGTATGTGTGTGCGTGTGTGTGTGTGTGTGTGTGTGTGTGTGTGTGTGTGCTATTTGGGTTAAAAACACTTCAATATTGTTATCCTATGGAAATGATCTAGGGTGGAGGGTCGGCCATTTACACTTAGAACAGACGCACCGTGAGCACTGAACACTGGAGGGTTCGTCAGTTCCTACAGATAACTCCTGAATCAGACACGATCCTCCTCAGGCTCCCATCACTGAGCTTTGACGGCTGAATCTGACACCACCAATCACATGGTTGTGCTGAGTGGACTTGAAAAAGGAAGTTTGTTTTTTTTTCTTCTCAAGAATTAAGCAAGTTGCTGCCTTTCAAATGTTGCTTTGCTGAAAAGGAAACAGCTTGTATGAATTTACTGACATTCATCACCATTATGGCATTCCACACGGGGGTCCATGTTAGGGGCTTTCAGAGAGACGGTCGATTCATCTGGAGAGAATAGATGATGTATCGCTTCTTCTTGAAAATGTATGATGTTTCGAAGTGATGTTAGACTTTGACAGCCTGTTCTTTGTCTTAAATAAAAGGTTGTGTGTATTTCAGGGTGAAAGGCACCCTGTATACAGAATATTCCAAAAATTTTTTGGTCACATTTCAGATTGTTATTTCTGTCAGTGAGTGGACAGAATTTTTCTATTTGCATTCTAAAGTCATATTTTCAATAACGTCTGGATTTGAGCTTTGCCTAGTACATTTACATTCTCAGTACACCTATTAAATTGTTTGCTGCACTGTTCAAATAGCATTTCTGTGTTGAGGACGATCTAATAATGATCTAAATAATTAAGCAAATCGTTACAATTTGGATGCAAAGTTGTGTATAAAATCCACAGTTTTGAAGTCTCATTGTGTTTCAAGTCCATAATTCTGTACAGCAATTCACCACTAATAAAATTCACTTTCACTTTTAGTCTCAGCAGTTGAAAAAGACACTCATGCTGTACAGGAAGCTCTCGTACCTCTTACCATATAAGAACTTACTTGAAAGAATCAGCCAAAAAGCCAAAGAGTCAGATGTGCATAAGGAGTGATATACTCAGTGCTAACTCCCTGCATAAATGCACGCTGATAAAGCACATTTCCATTTCTATCGTGAAGCACAAATGAGGAATACCCTGTGCAGAGGGTCAGACCTGAATCGTCTCACAGTTTCACTCAGCCACAGAGAGACCTACTTTTGTTTGTTAAATCCTTGGGTTTGTAAAGGTGAATTACGTAACCACGCACTGGCAATTAAGACCAGATATCATTAATAATACAGTGACTCCACTGTAAAAATAGTTTGGCGAAATTTCAGTAGTGTCAATCTCCTGTATGCTAGTATTCCAAAAGCATGCTGTAAAGAGCAGGGCATTCTGATCGTCTGTTCCTCCCCCGAGGCTCCGTGGACTAGAGCACTCATAAAAAAAGTTCCCGTTACGTTCAGCTCAAATATTCACACTCGCAACGTTATCATCCATCAAGTCAGCCAAACTGCACATTTTAAGAAAGCCATATTGGTTTCTTAGTAAGAGGTATTTGGATATGACACAGCAAAGCACATGATACTGAGATAGTTCTAGTGTTCAGGATATGTTACTGCAAAGAGTTTCTCCTTCAGTACTAGTATCGTCATCATAAATCATATTTAAGGGTTATGCAGTAAGATTTAGGCGCAAAACATACCACACTGTGTCAATGTCCCTATAATTACATTTTTTAAAAATACATACTTACGGCTTCGTTTATCTTATCATATACTGAAAGGAAATGCGTGAAATTAAAGCCCATAAAAAAAAAATTCCATAAACACTTTGGAAACTATGGTGAAAGATGTGCACGGGGAAGGGTAATTTCAAAATACGTCGGTGTTAAATTGCACAGGCTGGAAGAGAGGAAGGCCTTTTATCTAGCTCAGGTGAACGACCTGACTGGCATTTTAAAACGCCTGTTCTCAAAGCGCCTCTCAGAATGGATGAAAGTCTGCCCTGCCTTCTCTAGAGCTGAGCGTCGTGCTTTTCAGCTTACTCACCCTCTGCACACTCTCTCTATAAACATGTTCCATGGTCTTATGCGCCTCGGTAATGAAAATTTGGTGCATTCGTTCACTTTATTTCACTCGTAGCGCTTTCTCTTGCTTTCTTTCTTGTCTTCTTGCAGTTACTTTTCTGTGCTGTTTCTATGCTTGAAATTGCTTTTGGAAAGATGGGGAAAAAGACTGGATGTGTAGCCAAGGCCTAAAGCTAAAGTTTCTTTCTTTCATCAGACATTATGTCCTGCGCATATGCCTGAGCTTAAAAGGCAGTTTTTTAATGTTTAGACCACAGACAATGTGGTTTAGATTACAGTTAATTATTGCCCATGGTCACACAAACATGCATAGCAATATAAAACTTTTTTTTCATTTTGAAAGGGCATGATTTTTCCTGGAATATTTTGATTTGTACTCATTTCTAGGGAATAAAAAAAACTGGTTCATGTTTAGCTTGGTCTCCATTCGGTTCAAAACTATGCTCGACTTACCGCATTGGGCTGTTATCGAGAATACCAGCACACCATCTCTGCTTATTCCCACAAAGGTAATGCATTTTTTTTTTGGTGTCATAAAATAATGAAATCTGAATGGAGCAGGCTGGCCCTGCTCTTAATAC
Organism: Electrophorus electricus; assembly: GCF_041902795.1. NCBI lineage: Eukaryota > Metazoa > Chordata > Actinopteri > Gymnotiformes > Gymnotidae > Electrophorus > Electrophorus electricus. Next base: position 35,911,533 of record NC_137499.1, read on the forward strand.
GTCATGAGTGCAGAGGACAGACGAGCTCCCTTAACATGGCCAAGCTTGCATGGGCACTGCTATATAACTCACCAAATGACATTATTAATCATGCCACACAAAGTACCTGTCTCAAGGTTAGTATAGGGCCACTCGGTGCCCATGATGAGGCCTTGACACTCTGCAGCGGTTCATCTTTTTCCTCCAGCAGACCGTGGTACTTTCTCCTGCAGTGCTGTGTCCGTCTGAAAATACAGCGCAGTGCTCAAGGCTCTGTGGAAATTCTGCAACATAATGGACAATTAGTACTCACAGCAGTGGTTTTTCTGGTTTCGATGTTTGCTGACTGGTTTAGTAAATGAATAATTGTGTAGCTCAAATGTGTGTGTGTGTGTGTGTGTGTGTGTGTGTGTGTGTGTGTTTCATATCTTTAATGAAGCAAGCTGCAGTACAGGGAATGAAACAGTCTCGTTACTTTCGGTGTAAATTCACAGCAATGATTATATGCCCTTGAAGGCAACACTGTGAAACGCATGCAAAAGCAGGAGGATGCATGATGCTGATTTCATGTCCCTCTGGCTTCTTTCTACATGCTAAGTTGTCAGCTGAACACAGTGAAGTCTTATTCATTGTTTTAAGAGGGGGCCTACAACCGTGGGTGAGATGCAGGTCTTCAGTCTGTTAGAGGTGCATGCAGAGATGCACGGACTGATATTGGGATGAGATGTGAAGATACCACAGCCTACCACATCCCTTCCTTCTCTCACGCAGATCTACGCATACTGAAACTGGTGCCTCCTCAGCAACCGAAAAGTGGTGCTATCTTTTTCTTATCTACATTTAATCTTGCTGTCATGCAAGGTCTACAATATTCAAGTCACTACCAGGGTAAAGTGATCGACTTTTGAGATTAAACAGTTTTACATTGTTCACTTTCTTATCTCTATTAGCATAATATTTCTATCCTGATGCCCATGGGTGCGTGTTTAAAAAGGCATAAAAACAAAGAAATGCACAAATTGTTAAAATGTGTGTTGGTAACAGGTTAAAATTGGTTGGTAAAGTTAAGTACTTTTGACAGTGCACTGCATAAGCGACTGCTCTATTGTTTATATTGAAGAAAAGCAGCCAGAAAACACTTTTCCAGCAACTGTTTACTAGCTCAGACAGTGACTTTTCCAGATCCAGATGTTACTAACAGGCCCTGGGGGGCTCTGAGGGGCATTGTTTCACACCAGCTCATCCTTCCCTTCAGCCACTCTAAAACTGGAGCTCACCATTCCTGCTCTCCTGACGTAACAGGCCACATTTCCACAGCCTGAGGAATCTGTGTCAACCCCTGCAAGGGCCCAGTTTTTCCATCCATCACATGCCTGACCTGGAGCGACAAAGTGAACACCGTTAAAAGGATAACATTATTTATTCAGGGAACAACATCTTTGGGTCAGGTTGTCTGTGTGTGTGTGTGTGTGTGTGTGTGTGTGTGTGTGTGTGTGTGTGTGTGTGTGTGGGTGGGTGGGTGGGTGGGTGGGTGGGTGGACGAAGGGCAGTTTTTACAGGGTTGTTGATCTCATTTATGTTAAGACTTCAAATTTCTTTTATAATGAAAAATACTGAATTCATTCCAACTGTAGGAAAGGCAACATTTCCAAACACCATTTTTTTTTCTGTGATTCTGAACTGGATAAATCTTTGTGTCCGAGTGTATTGTGCAGTAGTGCATGAGTTAATCCACACTGAATGTGTGTATGTGAAAGGGATTAGAGATGCAACGGGGTTTTAGGGAGGTTGGGCCTGCTGGTAGGCTTGTACCATGTCTCTGACACAAGCCCACAGAGAGCAGATTGGAAGAGCCAGAGTACACTACCAGATGCTGCGTAAATTCCTCCCGCAAAACGACACAGCCAAGCTTTCTAGGCTGCGGGACCATTTGAGTGTGATTCAAGTGTTTGTCTTTTTTTTTTTTTGCTTCCCTGATGCGCATGAAATTGGTTTCCCAAACAGACGGTGGTGACTTGGCCATCTAAAGAGCAGACCTCGAGCATGAAGGACACGTCTGACTGTTCAGCTTTATCCCCTGCAGTAACCTTTAGGATTTCTAGAGGGCACACAAGTCCTTGACTCAGCCGCTTCTCCTTATCCTGCCTCTGCTTCTCACCCTCTCTAAGGCTTTTCATATGTACTGTAATGCCTGAATATTTCCATCCCCCAGTTAAACCGTTTGTAAGGACAGAGGAGCATTATCAGCTAATTCAGTAGTAGCAAGCGTTTCATGGCACCGTAGTGAGACTGGGTAACTATGCAAATGCGCGATCGGCAGGCACGGTTTACTGCTCCTTCCTTCTCAGGGAACCTGAGCTCTCCTGTGGTCTGGGTTCATTGGCTGAGCACTTCTGAGCTGTCCATGCAGAGATAGCGCAATCAGTGCGTGGACTGCACCCACAGGAGCACGCACACACACACACACACACACACACACACATACACCATTCCCTACTCTGCAGAACAGCCCTGCATAAGATACAGAGTAGAGGAGTTTCATCCCAAAATCATGCCTTGCTAGATGTAAATAAATAATTTTACTATTTTCTTGCTGTGTAAAAGTTCATAAAGTAAAGATATTTTTTAAAGAGCATTAACAATTATTTGGTGAAATCTCTGCCTTTTGTTGGAGGAGTTAGGTTTCCAGGGAGTAGCTTTATGATGATTTCACAGTTCACAGGCCACAAAAGGCTACAAAAAGAATTGTCTTCACGTAGAATGTTAACACATGCTTCATGTAGGTCTGTGCTGCCTACATGCACATCATAAATCAGCTACATTCATGAAATGCATGAAATGTAATTCCTCAGCTAAAATACAAAAGGATTATTCTCACTATTTACTCAGGCAATTATGCCATAAACGGAGAGACCATGCTGCTTATAGTGCAGACACATTTGTGAAAATCTAATGAAAAATTTACAAACATCCTTCTTGCAAAAATATAAAAAAATTCCTTCTTGTGTATAATCAGTTCAGTTTCAGTTCAGTTCAGTTCAGGTTCAGAAAATAAAAAGAATCAGTGTATGTAAAAATGTATTCAGCAATACATTTTTAAGCAAACTCTTACAACACTTTGGGTATTAAATTAATAAATCTGTTTTAACTGGATATACAGTATGTCACTGAAGACATTTCTTTACAGCTGAAAAGCAAAAAATGTAGTGTGAGGCTTTAAAAATAACATTATGGCTTTTGCCATCAAAAGGATATTCTATAAAGCACACAGACTCTTGGGAAGAGTGACAGGGCAGTCTAAGATATCAGATAAAGGCACTAGTCCTTCCAGGGGTTGGGTGATATTTTTTCCTTCAGTGTAAATGCTACTTTAGTATTTTTAGGTGAAAACAGCTTAAATTTAGGCCATTTTTTAACATTTGTCAACCAAATTTATGAATCTATTTTGAGACATTTTATTTATTTTTAATTAATCTTATCAAGTGAAATTGGTGCTTATTACATAATCAGATAATTTTGCACACTTCCAGAAATTAGTGAATAACATACATTTCTGTTAATTCTGTAAAATAGATTTCACTTGGTGAGACAACTACAATTACTAAAAATATCCAGAAATAGAATTAATTATTTTTATAAAAATATCTTAATGAATAAAAAATAAGAATAAGAAAATCTACTGCAGGGGGCAGAGCCTTTTCCTATAAAGCTCCCACACTATGGAACAATCTTCCTATAAATGTTTGAGACTCAGACACAGTCTCAATATTTAAGGCTAGGCTGAAAACCTATTTGTACAGTCAGGCATTTTATGAACGACTTCCCATCTTAGGTAAAGGGGTAGATCTGGGGGTCCATGGGCACTGAGACTTTTGCTAAACTGGGATGTTATGATGCTGTCACTTCACTTCTCTTTTGTCACTCATGCCTGTGGTTCCTAATGGCTCTTTCCTTTTAGCTGTGCTGTCATAGGTCGATCTGCCAGAGTCCCTCTTTCACATTATAGTTCCCTAATCTACACACCCTGGACATGCCTGATATTCTAGTCTCCCTTTCTGCCGAGGTTCACCTACCCCTGATGTCATGACGTCGTCTCAGCTGCCATGGATACTCTCACCACCCCCCGATGCCCCCTGCTGTAGCCCCCCACACCTCCGCCCCAGCCAACTACATCTCCATAGCCCTTGGTGGATGTTCTCTTGCAGGATGGGTTTTGGACATGTGCACACCCTCAGGACAAGACTAGGACTTTTAGAAAACCAAACTAAACATGAACTGCTTATTTTTTTCATTTTATTATTACTTATTTGGGCATTTGTAAAGCTGCTTTGTGACAACATGTAAATAATTTGATTTGATTTGATAATGAGAATTATTAAATAAATTGCCTTCATTTAATGTGTTCACTGAACAGGTTTTGTGGCATTTTTTTCTGATAATGCAAAAAAAAAAAAAGGTTGCAAAACTAAAGAACTAAAAAACAACTACAAAAAAAAAAAGAAACCTGGCTGGTAAGGTAGTATTGCCCCACGGTCAATGGCACGCACCTACTTCAAAAATCACTGCCAGACTGTATCCAAAATTAATCACATTGAACTACTTTCATAAATCTTTCCTCCCCCCCTTTGTTTCAACCAAATCTATCATATCATCCCGAATGACGAACTACGTAGCTTCAGCTTGTGGCCTTCCAGTGCCCCTTTTTGGAAACATCTGAGTGATGAGTTTGAGTAGAACATGAATTTTACAATCCTGTTTCAAGGTCAGCAGTGTCAGTCCGACCCTGTGCCTCGGCAGACCTCCTCCCTCTTCAAGCTCAAGTTGTGTCACAGCTCAGACACTTCAGCTTACCCTATTATTCATTATCTACCTCTGCTCTCTAGAGGGCAATTCCGGGCCCACATAAATGGGCCGGCGCATGTGGCGGTGTCAGCAGGATATGCGGTCGTTTTATTGCACCTTCCCGTGGAGCCCCGCTAGGGAGCGGGGAGAAGAGCTTTTCTATGCACCATGCTGTATTTCCCTGATCCAGGATCAGTGATGCTCACTGCACCATTGCCCTTTATGACCTGTAATCTATGCTTATTAAACAAGGTGCCTGAGCTATTAAGAGTGGAAAATGAGTGCTAATGGTTGAGGCACCGGCAGTGCCTGCCTCCACAATGCCATCTCTCGTTTATGGGTGATGCTACATTAGAGCCCTAATTCAAATGGCTGTGCATCAGTGAGTTTAAAAATATTGTATCTTTCTTTTAGCTCTATACCTTCCAGGAAGGCCATAAAGAGGTTTGCAACGCATGCTGTCTTTGCAGTCTGGCCTTGATTTCACATTTATTTCCTTCCCAAAAGCCAGAAAAACATCGCTCTGTATGGCGTCTAAACATTAAGTAGCTATAATAATATCCACCTCTCACGTAAGGTTGCTTCCAGGCCGTGCACGTTCCCAGCTTGCTCTCCGTCTCCAGCCTGCTTTCGTCTGTTTTGTAACCAGGTTTTTAGTTTAAATGAGCAGTCCTTTAACTCTGCTATCTACTAACAAAGATCTCGACTGACAAGATGCTGCGCTTTCCAACATTAATTTCAGGAAGCTGCACAGAGCAAACGTTTAGCGCAGCATACACGCCCCCAGCTGCATCTTTCTTCCGCTGCCTTGACTGCTCCAGGCTAATACTTAATATCGCTGAACCCAGATTCCCCTACAGAGGCGCTTCCTGCTCCTACAGTGTGGCCTCCTTCACCTGTGGAGAGTGTTCACTCCCCCAGGCACCACCAGCCTCCACCCACCTCCGATAAAGACGGTGGTAAGTTACCGAATCCTGATAGCTATAAGAGCAGCCTGTGCTCCACCTCTTTGCTGGCAGCTTGTAGCACCTTACTGACCGATGGGCGGTTCTGTTCCGCCAAACCCAAAAACTCTGCTTAGAAGGAAATCAGTAGTCAGAGCCATGAGGGACACATCAATTAAAACAGTCTGTTTTGTCAGTATGATTGTCTGTGATATCAATGAAACAAATTCTACACATTTTAATAACCCATCCCAAATTTTTTTTACCATCAACGGGACCGTTGTCCGTATGGGCTTTACTGTCACCTCAAGCAACAATATGAAACCTTAACACAGGACATTGTTCGATTAGGCCTTGAGTCAGTCAGGGGATCGAGGATCAGGCTACTGAGTCTTCATACATGGCTTGCTGCTATGTGTGGTGTTGGAAAGGTGAACTTTGCAGACAACTTCTGTCTCTTCTGGAAATGCAACACCCTGTATCGCTGGGTGGTATTCAACCTGACAATGATGAATCATGTATGCTGACAGAAAATCTGCTTGTGTCACCCACCAACATCAGCCAGCAATGATATGGACAAGAAGGAACTCTTTCACCTCTCCGAGCAGACATCCACACAAGGAGAAAGATGAAGGAGATGAACATGCTTCTGGCCAGTCTCAGCCAGCAATGCATCCTGGGATATAGGAGTCCCTTCCTAACCAAGAACATAGTGAGCTTTGTTCTTGATCAGAATTGACAGACTGGAATCCATGCTGCTTTTCAGAGTATACCTGTAGCAGCCGGTGGCATGGCTGTATAGAATTGAAGAAAATGTTTAAATTGCATAATTTACATACTGTGCAATAGAGACGCGGATATTTAGCTCTAAGCATTCTTATTTTCTGGTTAAATCTGCTGTAGTTAATGTCCAATGATTAATAAGTAATTTATTGTTAGCCAGCTAGTCGAAAAGCATGAACTTGGCTTTCTTTCTCTCCCCGAGACGTAGAGTGCATAAGCGAAGTAGTGGCCACTTTATGTCTCAAAGAGATTTCCCTTAGGGAGATTTCTACATTTGAACATCTTGCAGTATATTTCAAGAGTTTTAAATCTGTTCTTAATCTTTTTATCTATCATCCAGCTAGACCCGGTAACCACACATAAGTTAGATATTACGGTACCACAGATTTTAGGTGCTCTGGTATCTTACTATTTCTGTATCTTTTTCCAAATCTGTACCAAAACAAAGAGAGATAAGAGAACTGCTGTGGGGCACTGTCTTACTGCTCACTGTCTTACTGCTCACTGTCTTACTGCTCACTGTCTTACTGCTTACTGTCTTACTGCTCACTGTCTTACTGCTCACTGTCCTACTGCTTACTGTCTTACTGCTCACTGTCCTACTGCTTACTGTCTTACTGCTCACTGTCTTACTGCTCACTGTCCTACTGCTCACTGTCTTACTGTTTACTATCTTACTGCTCACTGTCTTACTGCTTACTGTCCTACTGCTCACTGTCTTACTGCTTACTGTCTTACTGCTCACTGTCTTACTGCTCACTGTGTAGACACTCCCTCCCCTTCTCACATCACCAGCCTGAGATCATATAGTTGAGAACTTTAACTCTAGACTCACAGGATGTATTGGTAGTGTTTCTGCCAGTGTCGAAGTCCCCTGTAGTCAGAAAAAATCTAACCACTTTGCTATCTACAAATAAAGCAAAACAAATAAAAACAAAAGCACAAATACTGAAATTGCCAGGAAATCTCATTCTTCCTGTCCGACTCTCAAAAACAATCTATTTTCTCCCCACTACAGATAGATTGATTAACCCCACCAATGAGATCACTACATTTTGTAGCCACATAAATTATTGATATAGGAGTAAACATTGCAAATAATGGTTTGGTCACTCCTCTGTCATGAAGGGATGTCATCAAAAGCACTTTGTCCCACTTTTCAGCTATTGATCTAAAAATAATTACTGAAATCATATCACTCTCCTAGTACTCAAGCTGCCTTCTTTCCCTTTACCCACTAACTGTTTAAAACAAGGTTTTAGCTCATTATTGGCCCATACGTCCTGATTCTTGTCATTTGACATGGAATTTATCAGTAGAGTCTCAAAACAGCTATTGCCGGGCCTTGAATGAAGAAGAGAAATTTTTACTCCTCAGTCATGTCAGGATGAAACATGGGGTCATTTTCTGAACCAAACGCAGAGAAAAGAAGGCGTCTGAAGGCAACCGAATAGCAGCAATGACAAAAGCAATGTAAATAGTTCATGGTGTTAGGGGAAAAGCCAGGATCAGGTGCACTGCAGCACATGTTAGTGCAGGGAGGTGAAGAAAAGGAGACAGACCCATGACAGGCCAACATACAGGCCAACATACAGGCCAACATACAGGCCAACATACAGGCCAACATACAGACCAACATACAGGCCAACATACAGACCAACATACAGGCCAACATACAGGCCAACATACAGACCAACATACAGGCCAACATACAGACCAACATACAGACCAACATACAGGCCAACATACAGGCCAACATACAGACCAACATACAGGCCAACATACAGACCAACATACAGGCCAACATACAGACCAACACACAGACCATCTCCAACATTCCATTTCTTAACAAAAGCTCCTGAGAAGGTTACTTTACATATACTTGAATGTTTCTTAGGTCAAATAATGTTGATGAAACTTTCCAATCTGGTGTTCAGACCTTGAAAATCAATAGTGTAAACGATTTGCGAGTTGATAGCAACTCGGGTATTCTGTCTGACATGGTTCTCTTAGACTTCAGCGCTGGCTTTGATACAGCCAACCATGAGATTTTATTTAACCTGCAACTCAGTTAGCTTCTCTAGCACAGTGCTAGACTGATTCAGATCCTACCTAAGTGACCGGGATACACATCTAAGCACTATGCAGTACACTGTGGTGTCCCACAAGGATTGCGTCTGAGCTTTTGATTATTTATTCAATACATTTTTTCCATAGCAGTAATAAATAGATACAACAGTCGCTCCCATCAGCATGCACACAATAGCCAGCTATAGCTGTCCTTAGCAGCTGAGGCCTACAGGTCTATAGGATCATTACTGGACTACATAAATTACATCAACCAACGGATTTTTCGGAATGTCCTGTAACTGAACAATGACAACACATATGTCATGGCTATTGGAACTCACACTCAGAGTAGAGACAAAGTTGTTTTTTGCATTCCTTGTCTGTTAAGACCAAAATGTACATAAAGAATCGTGCCGGAGTTGTTTTGACAGTGACTCAAGTTACTCATATTCACTTTATTTGCATTGCTTTTCCTGCTGAGGAGTCCTTAAAACAGATTCTAAGGAATGTGCGTACGGTGCAGGACGTACATGGTATTTCTGCATGGTGTTTATCTTCAGGAATCCCTAAGGGAAATCTCAGAACTCTAGGGAGCACTGTGATGTTTATCTTCAGGAATCCCTAAGGGAAATCTCTGAACTCTAGGGAGCACTGTGATGGCCCTATGGCCCGACATCTGTCTGGGTGGGTCTACGTTTTGATCCACGCGCCAGGTAGACAAAGGTGAGTTAGACAGAGTTGGCTGGTTGTTGGTGAAGGTGTCCGTCTGCATGACCTGGTTTCTTTAAAAGGGCACTAAGATGCATAAGAAGAGGGTTTTTTTGGGGACTCTCTCAGTATCTCTTATCTGGACTACCCAAGTGGTTCTCCGATAATCTGTGAGTTCAGAATGTGGCAGCTAGAATCCTCACTAATACTAGACTGAGCGATCGCATCACACTCACCCCCAGTCCCTCCCCAGGCTACCCATATCTTTAAAGGACTCTTATATGAGCCTTTAAAAGGTTCTGTGGCCCTGCCCCTTCATTCTTAACAATACCATAGATAGATCGGACCCTGCTTTTCCGATCTTCTAATGGGTTTAATGGGTTCTAATGGGTCTGTCTTTCTTTTAAATACCCTGTTTTTTATCTTGAAGGGCACCTCCAAAATTCTATTTTTAACCTGTTACAGACCTCCAAGATACTCAGCAAATTTTACTGATGAATTTGGGGAACTACTGTCAGTTATCGCCACTGTTTCAGTACAATGTTTTCAGTACAACTTCTTTTTTCAGTACAACTTTTGATCATAACTGGGGATCTTAACATAGATAAAAACATGGATAACAATACCAAAAAATCCTTTTGACTGTTTGACACTTTTGTTCTCTCGCAACGTGGGAAAAGACCTAGGTATACTTGAGGCCACACTATTGATCTGATTATTTCGAAAGGTCTTGACATTTTGTCTGTTATGGTCAAGGACTACAGCTTTCTTTCATTTCAAAAATGGCCAGAATTAAGACTCTGATGTCCCAACAAGGTCTAGAGAAGCTCATCTGTGCTTTTATCTTGGGGTGCACTACTGTAATGGCCTTTTAACTGGACCTCCCAAAAAGACCATTAAACAGCTACAGATCATTCACATTGCTGCTGCTAGACTTTTAACTAGGACAAACAGAACAGGGTATATTACCCCAGTCAATAATATTTTACACTGGTTAGTTAGTTTTAATTGCTGCTACCAGTTTATAATTCACTGAATGGTTTCACTCCCGAATACATCTGTGATATGTTTGAAGAATATAAACCTAGTAGATATCTCAGCTCCATGGACTCAGGTCAGCTAGCCGAGCACAGAGTCCAAACTAAACATGGTGAAGCAGCATGTATCTATTTTGCTGCATATAACTGGAACAAACTGACAGAAGATCTTATATGTGCCCAAATGTAGAAATTTTTAAATGCAGGTTAAAAACCTCTCTCTTTTCAGATGTCTGTGATTGAGCTCTTAAACATGCAACTGTCACGGAACACTCGCCTCCCGCGAGTCACGGGGTTTGGCCCGCCACGTGACTTGGGAGGATGTTTGTGTGTGGCCATGGCCGCACACACCTGCACCTTGTCTTGTCTGTGTATTTAAACGCGTGTTGATGTGTGCAGTGCGTTTGGTCATTGTTAGTGTAGCGTGTTTGTAGCTATATGTATCGAGTCTTGACTGTTTGTTTAAATATGTGTTTAGTGTGCTCATGCTCATTGTTTGTCTTTTCTCGTGAGTGCCACATTTGTCCTTTATGTTGTGTTTGAATAAATGTTCGTCCATGTCGAGGAAGTCTCCACGCCCTTTGGCACTCGGGCTACCACGTTACAGCAACCTATTTTCAAAGCACTTGATCCTTAACAGGCTAATTGTATTACCTTTATTGAAATATGATTTTATGTTGTATCTTTTATAAGGTTATGTTTCTGAATTCTATTTTAGATTTTTATACATTCTTTTAATTATGCTCTTTAATTATGCTCTTATGTAAAAAGTGATATCCTCTAAGGTACTGGTAATGACTGTGTTGCTATAGCAGTTTGTAGCAGTTTGTGACTGTGAGAATACTGTTATTCTGTCATGGATTGAGAGAAGACTGTGTTAACCTCTCATGGATTTAGAAAAGACTAGCATCCTCTCAGGGATTGAGAGAGGACTGTGTTATCCACTCAGGGACTGAGGGAAGACTGGCATCCTCTCAGGGATTGAAAGAAGGCTGTTGATAGGACTGTTTCGTGCACTGAATAAAATCTGATATCCTCTTAAGGACTGAGAGATGACTGTTTTCTGCTATAGCAATCTGTAATTATTCAAAGAATGATATCCTCTCAGTGACTGAGAGGATTACAGGTATTACAGTGGCACTTTTATTTCTTCACTGTATTCTACTTATTGTTTTAATTTTGAGTCTTATTTTGAATAATTTTTATTTCTATTCAGTTCAATTCAATTTTTATTCTTCTATATCTCTCTTTGTATTTTCTCATTTGTAAAGCACTTTGAGTGACCACAGTGTATGAAAGGTGCTATATAAATAAACACGCCTTTATTATGTTATTATGGCCAGAAGCTCTAAAATTCTCTAACCAAACATCTGGGATCAATTGATAGATTTAGTTCCTTAAAAAACACAAAACAAACAAAGAAAAAAACAACCTATGCAATACTGCATTCACTTCACTTGGTGGATTAGACTTTTAAGTAAGCACATCGTTATGCACTATATTATGGCTCTTTTATTTGTTTCATTCTCCTATTCTTTATTCTTCTAATTGGTTTTCTTTTATATTTTCCTTTGAAAACTTTTTAAAGGTACTATACAAAAAACAAAAAAAAATCTTATTATCATTTTTACAGATCTGGTGTAGAAGTATGTGCAATAAGGCCCAGGAGTCTCAGGTAACTGAACTGCATCACAGACAGAAGACAGAGATATGGGAGTGACATGGCATCATATCACGATTTTGTCATGAAGTTTTTATTCCTCAAACTATTATATTCTCCATCAGTCCCTTTCAAAATTGTACTCAGGTGATTCTTTAATATTTCTGTTCTGTGATATTTTCTGTCCATGCACCAAACTAGATCCACTAAGCACACCATGATTAACGTACAGTTGTCAGGGAAACTGGTAGGCATAGCTGCTGGCCGATGAGCAGTATTGATCGTACTGTAGCGGCTATCTGGCACGGTGCCCCTGCTCCACCCACCTAGACACTGCTGCTAGAACAACTGCTTCTAATTACACGACTTGCTGGCATTAGAGAGATGAGTCAGTGGGAATCACTGAGGGCATGCGTTCACACTTCTTGTCCTCCTTCGTAACGTTCTCTAACGAACGACCCCTCGCCACGGCGGCGCTGCGCAAGCTAGCCGCACGACCCAAGTTCATGAGCTCCAATGAAATATTCATGCTCTGCATTTCTGTCGGGTCTCCGGCGGCTTCCACGCAAGCTGATAATTATACCGCAGGCAGGCATGGGCCCTGTCATTCTCTGCACTGACACACAAAGAGGAAGATTACAGTGAGAGCCACTCCGGTTTCTCTAATCACTTACATATCAGTCTTGTGTCACCCAAGGGTGAAGTGTATTTGCATGAAGTGATGCATCTGCTCAGTGTCTCATCTATAGAGGAACAAGAATAAACTGCCTATAGTGGCATAAAGTTGTCAAAGAAGTGTACACAATCACAGCCAAAGCAACTTTGTTGTACCACAGGAAGCTTGTGGTTGTGAGGCGGCTGTGTCTCTGCCGTGATGCTCTCAGAGGAGTTCTTGTCTTGCACCAATCAAGTTGTTGCACTCTCAGTTGTTTCAATCGATCGGTTATTATCTAAAGCAATAAGGATGGCCAAGTGCGATCAATTCTTTTCAATATCACCCTTTGTGTTGCTCTGTAGATGTTGATTCCCTAAGCGGATCCAGCCAGAGGTAAAGAACATATAAGAAAACCTGCGAGAAGAATGAGAGCCTTGACACCTCAAACTATAAAGGGAACTTTTATAGATCACCACCAGCCAGAAACATATGTGTGTTTGCACAAATCCATTGCTGATCTATAGAATACTTCAATAGAAATTTTTCAATAGAAATATTCTGGGCATAAATGTAATGTAATGAGTTGTTTAAAGTATGCTTTTAACAGGCACACCTTCTCCTCAGCCACTAATCACCTCAGCCTCTTCACTAACGTCATAACACTTGTTTTGAATTTTCAGAATGTGCCCCTTCTGCTATTATGTTTGACATAATATCAGTCTTGTGGAACAGAATGGACCAAAAACAAGGAAGCAAGTGAATAGGACCAGGAAGAAAACAGAAACAAAAGAACAAGGAAAGGTGTCACCGTGGGAACTGCAATGCCAGGGATCATGAAAAGATCTACATAAAACAAATGTTGCTGTAGTAAATAATAGTTTTATTATTATTTATGTAGTATCTAGGAAATTAATAAGAGAAAATCCAAAAGTATATTTATGCAGTTAAATTGTATATTATCCATTTACTGACTAGTAGTGATAGATGAGTTTGAAAGACTTTTCTGCAAGAATGAACAAGCATGGAATTGCACGTTACCAAGAGGATCTGCATACAGACCTTACAAATAGACCAGGCACACTGTCAAAACAGTGAGTCATACACATGTCATTATAATGAATATCATATCTATTAGTGTGACAGCACAAGCCTGCATGCTGGGGGATACTTAAGTTATAAAAATATCCATGACGCTCCAAAGGCAACCAAAAACGGTGTATATTATTGGTGACAAAATAGTTCATTGGCTAATAGTTTGTTGGCTAACTGGTTAATTGGTTTGCTGGTTGATGTCTGACAGGCAAACTTCACCTCAGCAGATTTAATGATTTATTGACTTATTATGGTTTTTCCAGCAGAAAATAACTGAACAATAGTGACAATAAAATAAGGGAATGCGGCATGTCCATGATGATGGCCTCTATCACTAAATGGACTACTGTCCATTTGGACTACTATCACTAAAAGCCCTCGTCCAGTTAAACAGAGGTCATCCTATAGCAGAGCTTAGCTGTGCACTGGAGAGGTCGAATGCCACATGGGGAAGAAACCGAGTGAAGTGAACCTTTAGTCACGATGACACTGTCAGGTGCAATTCAAGGATAGTTTATCACCAGCCCCTGAGATGAATGGGTTCCATCCCCCACATTAAATAAATAATTCATCTTGATCATGTCCCTTTTTTCTCTTGAAACATTTTTGGGAAAGGAAAAAAAAAAAAACTTACAAACTCTCAGTGGGCACCTCATTTGGTGAGCAACGCCTTTGAAGTTATCGTAGTCCTAACTTTAGCAAGATCACTTTTTATCTGGTTAATGCGTTCTTGATTATGCAAGAGGCACAAATGCTTAGTGTTTGTTGTCCCAGTGGCAGGAAAGAAAAGTTTAGTCATTAGCATTATAACACATTATAATATCGTGTTTTCTAAGATGTAGCTGCCGCAAATTGTGCTGACACAACGAACGCTGGTAGCAGCTGGTGAATAGAGAAAATTGCTTACTGTTGTTTCCTCTTAAAACTGTGCTGCAGCTGTGAGCTTTAAGGAAAAGACAATCAGAACAGGATGAGCTGTTCAAATAGGCATTGTACATGACAGGGGAGAAGCTCCGAAGAGTCACCACTAGTGAGGAGAGCAGAGACTAGATTTAGCTCCGAGCCCAGTACGCAAGTCCCCTGAGATGGGGGAATTTAGAAGATCATTTTAATCTTGCCACTACAATACTTTAGGGAAAGAGAGCTCTGCTTGATCATAACTATGCAATAAATAAAATAAACAATATAGCTTTACAAGCATAATCATCACTGAAGTGCTTCGTTGCACTAGCCATTATTATCTTTCGTTTTGAATCAGAGGAATAAAAGTGCCACATAATGAAGACGAAGAGGAAGTCGTCTGCAGCTGCCGATTCAGTCTCAAAAAGACAAGGCTCTGGAACCATCTGCCATGGAAGATGGCAGCTAAACGAGTCTAAACATTTGGCTTTTGCTGGGGTAGATTTCACAGGAATGGTAAGAGTATGCACTGGGAAGGTCTGCAATGGTACTAGAGACGAATTACACATATCTATGTAATGCGCTGCAATACAGCAAAGCACACACATCAATATCTAATCTGGAATCATTTGTTTGAATTATTCATGTTTGAGTGATTTTTAGCCAAAGCACAATTAGGATTTAATTGATATGCACATATCTCTCCTTGTGTGTTCCTGCCAGTGCCAACCTTGAGAACTGGTCTCTATATCCGGAAACACAGTCATCTAATAACCATGTCACAGGACAATTCACTTTTAAAATTCCAGTGGAATGGTCATTTTAGAGACGTGGGTAACCCTAGATTCCGTTTTTATGGGGACAGTCTGAAGCGGAGTTTAGAAATGGGATGTGAGCTCAGTACAGCAAGAGCTACTGCATAATTTGTCTTTTCTTAAATGAACGTTTTACACTTTTAGTTGTCATTTTGCTGAAGAAATGAGGCTACATGGAAGATGCTATAATCCCTGCATGTTGTTCACTTTTTGGAAGGTCATGGAAACTATTAGCACATTTTCTCATTTTTTTTTAAATGTTTGCCCTAACAAAATCTAAGTTTGACCCATGTAATTTACATAGTGCAGTCTATTAACATTGTTACCAATCAGTTCTGACATACATTAAGGTAGTTAGAAGTAATTAGAGGTAATTAAAGGTAATTAGAGATATGGTACAGAACCCACAGCTTTTTGCCCTTGAGATTCCCTGCATATTATACATTTTTAGTTTAGCTGTTTCAAAAAGGTAATATTCCACCTCTGCAGAGTTATGTAATCACAATAAAACAATTTAAAAATAAGTAGACAACATTTGTGAATATGATTTTCTGTATGTGCATTAGATATCTAAACATTCCTGTGTGGTCAAAAGCATAAATAAATACATAAAAACAGTTGCTCACTTATCTACATACTAACATTATAATAAACATTATGAAATGCATAAGCTTTTCCAATGTGTGAGCGTACCAACTGTTGATACTGAGTGCGCTGATCTGCAATGTGGGTCAAGGAGGCCGCTCACATCAAACATTCCTTGAATGCGTCTTATTTCAAAGCCCGCACTTGTGATCCCAAAGGGCAGATGCAAGAGCACTCAAAAGAATCGCCCGTGGCTACAATCAGTAAGCACTCACGACCGGCTTTTATCTGTGCTTCAGCACCACGACAAAGCAAAGCAAGTACGCGTTGGCGACACAACCGAACCCTCGTCCAGACCCACGGGGGGTTTAAGTGACCGGAGGATGCATCCTCAAATAGTGAGTAACACTGCAGAAATCATTTTACAATGTTCAAGTAAAAAAAAAAAAACAAAGAAGAAAGAAAACAAAAATTTTATTTTCTTTTGCTGTATATTTGTCATTTCTACACATTGTATTCCAACAGAGTTTTAATCACATATGAGTTATATATATAATCACAGATTATTTCAGTGCTATACATGATAATGGATTGTCCTTAAACTATTTTGGGAAGGGGGTGGAGGGGGTGCAGACAAACCTTCTGCACTGGGCACATCCCATTAAATTTACACATTCAGTTGGAGGATACAGTGAAGTTTCTGGAACATTCAGATAAGGATTCTAATTTTGCGAGCCAGTGCACTTTGTGTGGGCCACTAATAGCTAATGGAGTAAATAATTATAGCGCTAGCCAGCGATAAATCTGATTAGGCTTCTTCTCTGAGTTGAAAGAAGCAAAAAGGAGTCTCAGTCTGCTTTGGCATAATTATATGGACTCCAGTTTAAATGTAAATCCATGGGCTCATTTGGAAAATAGTTGCTGTCTATCTTGTGCAGTTTGACTGACTCTCTGCAGAAATATGAGCACCGGAAAGGCTTATCAATCCGTTAAAATTTTCATGTAGTTGAATGTTCATGAACTTTTACCCTCAAAAGGCACCATGTCATGCACACATATATCAGTATAACAACCAGCAAAATTGGGGTACATGCTCACGCCATTAAAATGATTGCCTTTTTAATGAATAATAAGGCAGAAGTGTGCACTCGTTTAATTTTTCTTTCTATCTGGAGGGAAGTACGCTCTGCACTGTAATCTCTGTGGCATCACAATCAACATTACAGGTCCAGGCTATGGATTTAGTAGTATTCTCATATTTCAGTATTCTCATAATGACAGAACAACTCAAGGTGGTTAATGGCACTCAGCCTTCATTATGAATGCTCACAATTAAGATGTGGACCCTCCTTCCAATCCCAGTTAGCTCAGGAGTGTAGGAAGTATGAACAATAAAAACAGGTGGAAAAAGAACATCGCCGCTCTGCTCCTTGGTATAGACCAAGCCTAGAGCTCGTGGAGTAGGACACACACTTAACCGCTTAACAAAACCAATGGACAGCAACACTATTTGGATTTGGTCTGTTTGACCCTTGTTTTGTTGCTTTTTTAAATGCAAAGTTAAAAAAGGCAATAAAACAAATCTAAAGAGACAACAGATCCATTGAAGTTCATGTCCAATTAATAACTGGCAATTATGCACAAATTTGCAATACATAACACAACACTACCACGGTGATCAAGAAGACTACCAGGCACTGGGCACTAGAACTCAGGTTAAATACTCTTGCAGAAAGTCCATAAACCCACAAGATGCGATGGCAAACTAATTGGGCTCAAATGTACACATGCCAACAGGCCGACCCCAGGGCCAAGATGACTGCTGGAAGCAGACCCCAGTTATCCTAGGACCCAGTCACAAGATGCTTCCAAACAAGGGGCGAGGCCCGGTTAGAGGTGAGGAGGCAGAAACGATCCTACTGTACCACTTACAGTTGATTTCACTCCAAATGACCAAAGCATTACAAATGATAATATTCATGTTGTCAAGAGAAATGAGCAAGCACCAGTCTTTTGCTTGTACCTATGTATTACAATGGCATTGGTCTTTATGAAGCTATTTCAACCTTTCGGTTCTCTCTTTTTGGAACATTCAGATAAGGATTGTAATTACTGCATGAAAAAGAAAGTAAGACAATAGAGGGTTTTATTTTTGCTTGTGTGTGTGTGTGTGTGTGTGTATGTGTGTGTGTGTGTGTGTGTGTGTGTGTGTGTGTGTGTGTGTATGCGTGTGTGTGTGTGTGTATACAGAATTGTATAGGTGGAGTAGTATTGAGCCACTTGAACTCTCAGCACCAGCCTAACAATGAAAGCATATGAAAATCCAATGTTTTATATCTCTGAGACCACAAGCTGAATGTATGTATTGTTTCATGCCAAGGTCTTCTGAACCATGCTGAGCTGTTAAAGAGGGTCTAGGGATTATAAGGTCCCAATCAGAAGGAAAGAGCAGGAAGAGGCGAAAGAGCATACAGTATATGAAACATAAAATAAATACAGTACACAGTACCCATTAAAATCTGTGCTGTCTTTCTGTGTAAAAATCCGTGTCTTCTGTGTTTCTTTGTCTTGTTCATGGTAATAGAGATTTGTTGTATTTGAATTGAGTAGGTGGATCAAGGTGCTAGTAACACCTAGGTAAAGGCCAGGGAGCACTCATACTCAAAAAAAAAAAAAAAAGAAGTCCCTGTAAATAAAAGCATCTGCCAAATGTCATAAATGTAAACGTAATTATCTGCCGCATCTAAAAAAAAGAAAGGCCAGAATCCATGCAGAAGAATTCTGTAACAACAAAACAGGACTACTAGTGTGGTGTCTCCTGGCTCTCTGCAAGACATTGTAGGCATATGGTCCCAGTGTGGAGGAAAGCCATGTATACATGGCCCCTTGCATCGCTGAGAACGCTGGGGCATCACGCACACTCTACAACTCACTCCCTGTCTTGTTGGGCATTTACGGGTATCAGGCCAACTGTCAGAAATTCGAGGTGGCGGCGAACAGGCTCCTGGGATTATTTCACTGCAAAAATAAAGTAAACAGAAAAGCGATTCAATTGCTGCTTATGTAGCGTGAAATGTTGGTTGTGAGAGCGGAATGGCAGCTAATGAGCAGAAGGCAGCGCAAGCCGAAGCGCACACCTGAGGGGGGGGTGTCTCAGTGAGAGAGGGAGAGAGGGAAATGAGAGACATGGACGAGCTGATCCTACCACACAGTCCCAGAGAGACAACAGCGGGAGGAAGAAGGAGTGAGATGAAATTCAGCAGGAGGAAGCACATGTATGGTGTCCACAGGGCCCCGGCAGCCACAGCAGGAGCCCAGGAGAGAGAGCAAGTCGCGCTCACCACGGCAGGAAGCAGGGAGGGCCGAGGTAGCCTCCAGGATCCTTGCTGCCGCGCTCTTGGTGTTTGTCTGATTGAGAGGAAGTGTGTGTGCGTGCGTGTGTGTGTGTGTGTGTGTGTGAGAAGATGGCGGGATGCAGATCGGGGATTGAGCGAGTGTGCTCACGTGAGTGCGCTCACGCGAGTGCACTCTACTGAGTGACATATAGGGGTGACAGTAGGGTGTGTCACTTCTCCATCATGTCTGCCTGCACACAGGCACAGTTGTTTAAAGGATCTGAAGGGGAGAGAAATAAATATTTTGCAGTGTTTGAATCATGTGAATAAAAATTACAAATCATCTTTTTGACATGTACCACTCCCTTCTGACATAATGCTGTCAAAATACAGTACTGAAGGAAAAACCAGCCTTGCTAAACAAATTATATTTAATAGGAAATTGTATTCATTATTGCACTCCTCTCTTTCACTTAAAGCCCTACAGAGAGGATTAGTTTGGCTGAAAGAAAATACATTCAAGAGACAGCTGCTGCTAAGACTTCCTTTTGGAAAAGCAATTATTTAAATGAACAAAAGACACAATAAATTTACAGGGAAGAAAATGAATTAAATCCAAAGCTTTAATTATACAAAAAAAAACAAAAACAAAAAAAAAAACAGCAGTGGAACCTACACATCAAAGGCAGTGTGTAATCCTTGCTGAAGTATTCATGGAGTGTTCTGTTCCACACAGTACTGCACCGGTGGCATTAACATTACACATTTGTGGTTGAATTCCGACCTGACACACACATGAAATGGCTTTCCGACGCAGATTTTAGGCCTGTGAGTCCATCGCCCCTGAGTGAATTCTGACTCAGCTGACTAAAAATCTTTACACGGTAGTTAAGCGCTTGGAATGAAGTCTTATTAATTCCAAAGTCAAGCAAATCCTGACCCAAGGCATAAGCCTTTTTAGATGCGAAACATCCCATTGACCTGGGCTGTAACTCATTCACTCTCTTGCTTACGGCTCCACCCACCACCCACCCACTCACTGTACGCAACTGTGAGCAACAAAATAACAATAAAATAATTGATTCTCAAAGGGTAAATAAAAAATCCTGGACAAATGATTCTAATGCGTGCTATTGTGCATAAAACTGTGTGTGTGTGCCTGTGTGTGAGCGAGGTAGAGAGACGGGTGTAACAGATTATTTGCGTATTTTCTCCCTTACAGTTCATATATATGAGTGCACTTAAACTTAATTTCCGTTCATGCACCACCTGTGTAACACCTGTTGTGTGATGTGGCACGGTGTTCCCCTCACAGCTGTGCTCCCAGCCCGAGTCCCAGGACTGCTCCCGTGCGCTACGACATACTCAGGACTTTGCCCAGCTGCCGGATTCTTGTGCAGACAGACATGCAGACACCCGTGCAGCCTACTCCTGCCACTGCCAGCGCTCCGAATGGCATCCATGCAAACGGCACCACCCACGCGAACATCCGCGCACCTCCGAAGAAAGACACAGCGTATAGAAGTCGATGCACAAGCACAGCGTGAATTTTCGGGTGGCACGTGACACCAGTCTTGTCGTCCTCGGCGTTGGTGCCAGGTGCCCGAGCTCTGCACGCGACGCCCCCATGCTCAACCTCTCTGATGAACTGCTCTGTGCGGCCTCATTTTAATTCTTGAGTGACGTCTTGCGCAGCTTGCAGGCACACGCGGCTTGACGTCGCACGCACCCTGAGGCTTGCGAGTCACAGATTCTTTGATTCGGCCACCAACACCCCCCCTCCAGTGTTCAATCGAAAACAGATCACGTGGGCTGCAGTCTATGGAGATGT
This sequence comes from Electrophorus electricus, assembly GCF_041902795.1. Lineage (NCBI taxonomy): Eukaryota > Metazoa > Chordata > Actinopteri > Gymnotiformes > Gymnotidae > Electrophorus > Electrophorus electricus. The sequence continues at coordinate 35,932,769 of NC_137499.1, forward strand.
GTGGTGTTTTTTGGACAAACCCATGGACCTGCTGTTGCCTGCCTCATCTCTTCCTGCTCAGACGCAATCACTGACACTTCTTCCCGACCCAGCCCTGCTCATTGCAGGGGCCACTGAAAAGCGTCACGTCACACTTGCTTGGAGGATCTCTCTTCCTTCAGCAGCCTGATGCTTGATTACAAGGTTCAAGGCTGATGGTGTCCTCTAGGTAACACATACCAAGTTCAGCAGAGAGTAAAAGAGAGTGAACTTGCAGGTTAAATACAACTCTTTGTTCATTACAGGCGTAATTGCATGAGGAATTCTTGGCACACCGGGTCTGCGGGTGTGCCACCTGCCTGAGATCTCTGTACAGGTTCTGGACTCACAGGGCCCATGAGCAGCTGGCAGTTAAGATGTGTGCCACATAGACCCATTTTTCTGTGTTGTCACATTGCAGCTACAATTATGATCTTCAAGTAATGTCCGGCACAGCTGCAATCCTGAGCACATCAACAAATGAGATGTCTGACAGATAGCAATCAGAACATGTGCAGACACTCCACTAGTGACCAAAACTCAATTTGCCATTCTTTATGTCAGACATCTTTGATTCTGCACACACAGGTCTTATTTTGCATACAAAGCTATGACAATTATTGAATAAATCCTGAAACATCAAATTTTATAAGGTTCGAATAATGTAATGGCATCAAATGTAGTATTTAAGATTGAATCACGCTTATACGATCACAAATCTAATATAAGTATTAGGCCAAACTGCAGCAGATCCTCAGAAGGACGCACAAAATTCTTCTGAAACACGTATTTTGTGTGCATACATAGTCACATTTCTAGTTTTGACCACGTACTCCTGGTAAAAGGGTAAAATCTTATTTCATGTTTGCTGACATGACAAAAAAAAAGCTATGTTGTAGTAAAAGCCATTTCTGATTTAAAAAAACAAATCCTCGGTTATAAATCCAAGGTTGTCTCAAGGCACTTAAATACACCATTAGAGAATAAGGGCGCACACAGAGGCAACAGAGTTTGGAAGCTCCTCAAATCTGCATGATCTCACAATGACATCTCTCTTATGACATCTCACAGTTGACATCTCACAATGACATCTCTCCAATGACATCTCACAATGACATCTCTCTTATGACATCTCACAATGACATCTCTTATGACATCTCACAATGACATCTCTCTTATGGCATCTCTCTTATGACATCTCACAATGACATCTCTCGTATGACATCTCTTATGACATCTCACAATGACATCTCTCGTATGACATCTCACAATGACATCTCACAATGACATCTCTCTTATGACATCTCACAGTAACATCTCACAATGACATCTTTCTTATGACATCTCACAATGACATCTCTCAAATGACATGTCTCTTATGACATCTCACAATGACATCTCACAATGACATCTCTCATATGACATCTCACAATGACATCTCTCTTATGACATCTCACAGTTGACATCTCTCGAATGACATCTCACAATGACATCTCTCGAATGACATCTCACAATGACATCTCTCTTATGACATCTCACAATGACATATCACAAAGACATCTCTCTTATGACATCTCACAATGACATCTCACAATGACATCTCTCATATGACATCTCACAATGACATCTCTCTTATGACATCTCACAGTTGACATCTCTCGAATGACATCTCACAATGACATCTCTCGAATGACATCTCACAATGACATCTCTCTTATGACATCTCACAATGACATATCACAAAGACATCTCTCTTATGACATCTCACAATGACATCTCACAATGACATCTCTTATGACATCTCACAGTTAACATCTCACAATGACATCTCTCTTATGACATCTCAAAATGACATCTCTCTTATGACATTTCACAATGACATCTCACAGTGACATCTCTCTTATGACATCTCTCTTATGACATCTCTCATATGACATCTCTCTTATGACATCTCACAATGACATCTCTCTTATGACATCTCTCTTATGACATCTCTCATATGACATCTCTCTTATGACATCTCACAATGACATCTCTCTTATGACACCTCTCTCTCTCATCATCGTCTGCTTGATTCTGGGAAAGTATTTTCCTTTCTTTCAGTCTTAGCAGATTTTTATTTTGATTTGTGTTGGAGAAGCAATTCAGTCCATCAATTTCACAACCTTTATGACTGAGTTGCCTTATTGGATCCCAGTCTAACTCTCTAATACAAAATCATATTATGCAAATTCACTGTTCCCAGCAGAGACTTTGACTAGATTTGCTTGAGACTGCATCCTTCCCTGCTCACACTGCCATAACAACTTCTCTTACGCCACACTCTCACTTGATTGAATGTTATGGCAGGTCATTCAGCTCTGATGAAATAGTTCAAAGCAGAAGTCATAATTTTGCTCCAGTGTATTACATTACTAGCAGTCTAGAACACTGCTAGTCATAAATGCGTACTTTTAAATGATCATGACATACATGTGTGCGATTCCCATGAAGGCTCCGAAGTGAAGAACACATTAAAGAAACAAATGGCAGCTTTTGTACAGAACAACGGCTACATTTCTCACAGGCTGCATGCCTCCTGCAAAGCACAGCGACTATGTAAGGCTATTTGTTCATGCGCTGGTGCAAGAGCCGTCACAGACTGTACACTTGCCCAGTGCATGGAAGGCTCGGACATGACAGTCATTCATTAAAACATCACCTCTCCTTCTGCAGCATAGGCGCTGGCATACAGCTTGACCAGCAAGGATTCTTTGTTTAAAAAAAATAATAGTGCAGAATACAGCATCAAAAATGGATATGAACTTGAACTAAATCACTCCTAGCAATTCTGAAGCACTTATGCAGAATTAGGAAGTGGTAATTAACTGACATTAATTAACATGAATTAAAAAGAAATATAAAGCAAACACACACATTTACATATGTGTGTTTGCTTTACATGCATCTTTCGACACATTTACATATGCGCTTGCTTTACATGCATCTTTTGATACATTTACATATGTGTGTTTGCTTTACATGCATCTTTCGACACATTTACATATGTGCTTGCTTTACATGCATCTTTTGATCCATTTACATATGTGTGTTTGCTTTACATGCATCTTTTGACACATTTACATATATGTGTTTACATGCGTCTTTTGACACATTTGCACATTTACATGTGTTTGCTTTATATGCTTCATTCATGTGTGCAAATCGAGTGACAATGTAGATCAGCTTAGCACCAAAAGGCAAAATACTGATTAATAAGAAGTTTAATTAATAAAGGCCAGAGGAGACAGGAAAATATCTCCCTATTTGAAAACTTGCCTTCTCATAAAATTCAGCTTTAGTGCAATCTAAGAGCCAAAAAGCCAAAGCAGTCACATCCAGTGAGTACCAGTGAGTTTGGAAATGTTTGGTCATCTCCGTGAACGTACAGGGTCGATCATAAATCAGCTGGCATGAACGAACGAAATGAGAAAGGAGAGGATTCGGAGGAATAAGTCCTAATTGATGTTATTATGTCTCCCCAGCACTGGAGCCCACTGTCGAGGACGCTGATCTCATCCCACATCAAGATAGGGTATTCACTCAGTACTGGTAGTCTGAGGGAGAAACAGAGTGTGTTCAGCGATGTGAAGGGAGGTTTGAAATAACAGTCACGTCTGATGCAGCTCTGAAAAACGTCTTTTAAAAGTCCCTTCCTTGGAGCCAATGAAACCTGCTATTGTCCTCTGCAGAAGTGATAGGCTAATGAGGGGAGGATTGTACGGCGGTCATTTTCTATTGTAGCAATAATGTACAACATGCACTTGGAATTTCCACATTGCTTTGAAGCACTAAAACAAAACTGAGGCTGACACTCCCAAGAGGGCACCTAATTACGCCCTGAATCATGAACCTCACTATTATAAAACTCAATAGCTGAAATTCATTACACCACAACTTGAATAGTGTGCTAGGAGATGGAATTCATCAGGATATATATTTTCATTCATGCATCGTAGCACATTTTGGATGAGCAGAATAACCTTGTATTGGATTGTATCAATCAATGTTTTATTAGCTATCCCCAAGCTATCATTTTTTCACCCAGTGAAATATCATATTATATGCTATGAAATGTAACAGCGAATGGAAATTCGACCTTTTGAATTTAAACCATTGTGGCTGGATCAGCGTTTGAATAGGGCTTTTTACTCTTAGGTCTCCCATTTAAATGTGTTGAATGAAAAGAATCTATTTTACTTTTGGATTTCAAAACTCTCAGTTATGACTATGACGTTTTGGTTCAGGCTGTCCTAATGGATCCCTTTTCAGGTTACTACTTTTCTAAGTGTAATATATTGTGCCAGGAACCTCCTGAGTGTCTGCACATCTGCCCTCTCACAAAGATTATTATTATTGTTATTTACTGTAGTATCTGTACACTTCACCCAGGTCAAATGCGACACTGTGGTCAGGAACTGTCCAGCGTTGAAAGGGTGGGGTGTCTGGCAGGCTGTGCCTGCCAACAGATGACCTACAGTCTGTAACTGCACACCTACAAAATACACCTCAGCGTATTCCAGTTTTCTTCGTAGTTGCCACTTATCCCATGGCCCGCCACGGCATGACTCCACCTGCAAACCCTCACAGCCAGCCCGCCTGCCTCTTCATACCCACAAGTTTACAGAACAAAGAGTGCCTAGTTCCAGACCACAGGAGACGGGATGTTTACTCTCCGTCCTTATCATGTCATTCAGCTTTTCTGCATACAGGAGAGCTTGCTTCCCAGAAACTGGGCTTTATACAGCAACAGTAGGTGTTAAATACATGCTTCAGCAAAGCCTCAATTCATTCTGTTTTTCAGGACACCACTCAGAGTAGGTGTCTGAAATACCCAACTATTAACCGATTCACCCCATCACACCATCAGTAAAAGACGAGCAGTGCACACTTTGTTTCATATATAAAGCTTTCCGATGCACGCTGTCAAACTACTACAAATATAGCAACATCCAGGGAGAGGAGAACCAAGCATTGTGACCCAATCAGATGAGGCAACAACTCAGGCTTTAGATTTGAAGGCACATCTTCTGCAAGGTCCCCATCACTGCGCTGTATATTAAAACCTTTTGATGGTCTGAACTTTTTCCCACACCTCACACATTAGTCAGTGCTAATCCACACCTGATATTGCATCTGACATGCATCACATAGCTTGTTTTCAGAGACACTGACTATTAGACCTGATGCTAAAAATACACCTTTCAGAACAAAACACTCAGCTGTGAAACTGGGAAACTGCGACTTGATTTTATTACCTTACGGAGCAGCTGTAAGCAAAATTTGTGAGCTCCAAAAATTTTAAGAGTAAAAATAATATGTGTAGCAATTAATTAATGGCAAAACACTGCTGTTGAAATTCACTGAAGATTTTTGAGAAAATTAGCTCCTGAAATAGTTACTCTAAAAGCATGACAAACAAAAACTGAGACTCCTTATTCCTTCACGTAGATAACAAGATACAGAGATCTTCACCTATCCTTGCTTATGTTGACTATGTGCACTTGACAGCCACTAACTCTGGTGACACGTGGTGCTGAGATGAAGAAGGCAAAGCTGAAGTGGAACCCGGGTTGATGAGGCAGCCTTGGCTATTTCTGCACAGAGAATGCAGGCAGAAGTGAGCTGATTGGCTGGAAGCGTATTCTGGGAGACAGGTTCCTGAAACAGGAGCAGGCAGTGGGAGCATGTGTGCCTAAGCAGAAATACGCGCATAACACCCTGAAAGGCGCTCACCTTCCGTGCCTGTGAACGCAAGAAGAGAGCTCGGGGTAAAAAACAAAACCGCTCAACGGCATCCAAGAATAAGCTGTTTGGCTTTGCAGAATGGCTTCGGTTGTCTGCTTGAGAGTACACCATTAAGGAAAGACATGAGCTCTCCAACTGTCCCAGTGTAAATGGCAATAGCAATAATATAAACGTTGCTTCATTGGTGCTTGGGTGCATATGGCCTGCATTGGGGCTTCAGTGGAGTGCTGTTAAACCTTTTGGTGATCAATATCACTAAAAGAATGAGTGGCGCTACAACTATAAAAGGACATCGCACCAGGGACGACGACACATGCCGACATGATTATGCTCAAATAGCGTACTGGAAAAAAAATCTAAAACATCCTTACTTTCTGAAGGCTCTGTAGTGGCCTCAGAGTGATTAATGGGTGAATCTGTGGGCATGTTTATGGATATATTTATGGCTCCAGCTTTCTCATTCTTCTCTCTGATTGTGACACCAAGACCCTTCCTGTATGAAAGCATTAATAGTTTGAATAAGTTTAAAGGTCCTTCGTGAACACAGCATGAATGAACTGTGTAATGAAAACTACGATGATCATCTCTGCCAGAGTTACCACAGGGTCATCTCACTAATGAATGAATGACTGATTGAATTGTCAAGCACTAAATACTGTAATATTGTAAATGCTTTTGGAACACCTCATCTTTCTGAGTAGTGATATGGAGACATAAATATAAGGCATGAAAAAAGTCTAAATGTATTAAAGACTGAAAGAGCCGGACTGTGTAATGGACATTAGGATGCAGTGAACATCTGGCACAGCAAGTGCATCAGCTTTGGAGATTCTCTTCTTAGTGGACTGAGGCACAGCTAGGATAACACAGGGACTTCCAAACGATGGTTACTCATGATAAACCTTTTCCCTCGAATATTTCTTCACTCAGTTTCTGTCAAGAGTTTCTGTCAGAGCCCTGCAACATCACATATGTGACTCAGTCAGCAAAGTTGTAGGTAGCATATGAGCTAGTTAGCTAAATAAATGAAGTGGTGAATATGCATATGCTAATAAACTACTGAATATTAGCATTTGTCAGTTTTACACCACATTGGTTAGATAAACAGAATTAAGTTTTGTCATTTGTCATTAAATGCAATCTAAAGCTGTCTTTTATCAACCTTAAAGGTTTAGCTTAGCCGACTTATTGTCTGGGATAACTGTATACCCTGGCTCCACTTCTCACAGGTGGATAAAGCATTAAAGCATTAATGTGAAATATGTGAATGGAATAATGTATTTTGTACACGATAGTTCATGAGTATATCAGTCTATTTACAGTTTAATTAAATGAACACAGGTTTGACGGTCTGCTTTGGGATGTGCAGTTAAAATTGGAAGAATGCAAAAATATAGGAAAAGGCTCTGTAAGAAGGCTTAAGGTATATAACTGCCAAAATTCAACCATGGAAGGACAAAAACTGACCCAGTTGAAATGCGTGAGCCAAGAATAAATCCATCGCAAATGTTAGAAACAGCAGATAGGGCAGCTTGCAAGTTTGCTTGTTAATATTAACGTCTGCAGATCTACATGTCCATCTTTGTTTGCACTTATTCATGGTGAGTTGTATGTCTCAGAAGAGCATCAATGTCAAAGATGTGAATGTGAGTCCATGTGCAGAGAGTCTCATCTCTCCTGTCCTGGGAGCCTCGAGATGAACTGTCCTCTGCAATATTACAGAACAAAATCAATATCAGTGCCGGAGCCTCCTGGATTCAATTTCAAAGCAGGAGAAAGCAAAGAACCCTAGATGTTACGCCAGCTCAGATTCACTCTGAAGATGACTGAGACCAAGTCCACTGTCTGATGTTTGCTCACTTTTCCCGATTGTATACTATGCATCTTTGTTCTTATAAAGATGTAATATTAGTGCCATTCTGTACAACCACAAAACTATAGTCTTGTTGTATTTAGGATAAAGAGTATGAATATGACAAGGTGAATAGCAATAAGACTCTTCAGGTTAGTAACTGCTATACACCTCTAGCTCTACATACACTGACCAGTCATGCTGGAAATACCTACCTTACACTTGCACACAGTGGCAAAGTTCACTTATAATTTACAGGTACATTTTTATCGAGCATACACTTACAAACTGAAGTCCATTTGTGTGCATGCTGCCACACTCTCATCTGTTCCTCACTGGTCATCAGTTTATGACCACAGGACCATTGATCTCTGCTGTTATTTGGATGGCCGGCCATTCCCAACTCAGCAGGGATATTAACGCGGTGTGCTGCTATGAGTGTGTCCTTCAGAGCAGTGTTGCAGAAGTGTTTACCTGCATCAGTACCTCTGCTGGGTTTTGAATGGCCTACCACTTAAAAATATCCAGACAGCAGTGGTCCCACAGTCAGAAGCTGAACACTGACGAAGACCTGGAAGCTTGTTAACAAAACCTGGGCATTGACGCAGATGGCGTCTAGTCTTTTTGTGTTCTTCTAAGTAAGAAATGTTGGTAATATAGTGAGTGGTGGGTTTATGTAGCTCCATTCCTGCTTTTATTTCCTATTCCATCTTGATTGCACCAAAGCTGACCACAGGATGGATGTCTTATTGCTTATTCTATGCAATTCTTTCAGACTTTTGAAAAGAAGTTATAGCCACAAAGGGTTAAAGCCAGGATGCACAGGGACATCCGATGGCCTATATTAGTGTGTAAATTAAGAACCTCTTGACCTTCTTCCCACTGACATTTTTTTCATGGATGCAGATCTTGGCTCATTCATTAACCAAAGATTAATATTCCTGTGCAGCATGAGGTCATTACCCTGCACGCTCCTGCAAAAAGCAAACATGAAATCTAAGTAACCTAACCATTTACTATCTGTGCTTTGTGTATGCACAATCTTGATCTTGCTTTAATATAAATGTAATATATATTAGATATGCATTATATATATTAATTACATGAATATATTAAAATTAAACATTTTATGTGTTGAATAATAATTGTCTTAAAATTTGTTGCCAGTAATATTTAATTATGTTATTTAAAATGCATTGGATGTAGATTGAAATGATGTTATGGAGACTGTAATATAGAACCAATATTGGTGTTTAAAAAAGAGCCGTACCCGGGAAGGATTACTAATATTTACAAATGCTGATAGTATGAGAAGAAATTCTTGAAGAAGTGCCAGGTTGTTTGTTTGCTTGTTTGTTTGTTTATTACTGGAGCATTTTCAAGTGCTGATGTCATCTGTTGGAGAACACTGTTCAGTGATTATGAAATCCAGATCAGCAAGTGAATGGGGCTAATGAGAGACGCGAATGTGGCTGGTCACGACTGCGTTTTTTTTAGGGCTGAAAGAGAAGTTTAAGAGCAAAAGAAGTTAAACTGAATGGTAAACATGAGTTATATTATAGGAGACAGAAATCCATTAGCCATGTCTAACTGCTCTACCCTTTAGATGTTAATGACAATTAATGTAGCACACACTCCCAGATTTCAAGGCAAGAGTATTGAGCTTTGCTTTGCCCCTGTTCGAGCTTGTTAATCTCATCACCTTTGGAACTAGAAAGTGCTGGTCAGCCTTGAACTATTTCTGCACATGCATTTGCCAAACCGATATTACTTTTCAATAATACCTAATTTCACCTGCTGGGCAATATAGATCCAGTTTCACTCAGGGTGGCCCTGCTTCTACAGGTATTTCTACTTGAGTTTAATTCCGTGTCAGACACAGTCTATATATGAGGACTCTCAAGAAAGCAAACAAGTCGTGCTGAGAGCAGAATGCCGGCTAAAGGCTTGGCAGGAGTGCTTACACGGCCTCTGTCAATAAAATTAGCCAGATAAACGAAATTGGATGGAGGAAGTAGAGTTCTTCTATCCAAATGCCAATGCCTCCCGACTGAAGAGCGTGCTTGTAATCTTCCAGCAGATACCACTTAATGTCCTCCAATCGATAGCTGCCAAATCTACATCACCGCAGAAGCGGGACAGGCCGAACCGGCCTGGCTGGCACTTCACACGTAGTTTTCGTTATCTCCCCCACTGCATCATTCTTCGCTCCACCTGTATGCCCCTACGCTAAACAGGCTGCTCTGTAAACAACTCCAGGCCCACGGGGGTTGTTTCGTCAAATAGCATTTGCGAGCAGACCAGTTTTCCGGAAGAGGCGGCGCGTTTTCTCTGTCTGGCGGGAGGCGGGCGTTCGTTTTGCGGAGGTGCTCCTCCGGCATGCACCGATGACAAATGTCCCAGCGCTTTCCGTGCTCTGCTCGTGGGCTCTGCTCACATGGGACAGCTCCACCCCGTCGACCCCCTTCACACGAAGCCACGTACCACAATGTATGCCAGCACGGCCCGGCTTCCTGCTTTACCTCGTCTGGTCCGTAATGAAAACGCCCCCCGCAGGCCAAACCATGCCAGAGGGAGTGTTGTTCCTCTCCAGCACACGACTACCCCCACCCCCCGCTGCTAAATAGCCTAATGAAAAAATAGACACCACAGTACCCGTGCTGTTCCACCGAGGGGGGTGCTACATCTCAGTGGTCATTTATCTTTGATGCACTTTTGGAGAAAAACTAAATTAATTTAGCTCCTGCCTTACAAGGAAACATTAAAAAGCAGTGCATTCAGAGGAGGTTTATAGCCCCTTTTCTCTGCTCCGCTGTTTCGTGGAGATATGAGGATCCCTGGAAGAGAATGGATTTCAAACTTTATTCATTTGTAAAAGAGGGGGGAGGTCATAAAGGAGCTGCCGCAATGCTCCATAAAGAATGATAATGAGGGGAAGAGCAACATATGTCACAGTTGGCCAAATATATGCACATTTTTTGGGCAGATTTATGAGTTGGAATAAAAGACAGGGGGGAAAGTATCTCCTATAAACTTTATGGGTGGTTGATTATGGCAGAAAATCACTCCAAAGAGAAGCATGATTTGGCAGTCTGAGCACCTGGTTAATAACAGCAGAGCAAACCTTCAAATTCTAATGAGAATTTGGGCTCTGTCTGAGGTACACAAACACACACATTCACACACAGGATTTAGCTAGGGTTCATTAACTGACAGTGGATGAGCACTGAACAGTGAGTGCTAAGTGTTAGTGGGTTTCTGTGCACTCAACCCTATATTATGGGTGTGAAAACAATTGTACAGATATTCTGGTTCTTCTAAGTCCCTCTAATGGATTGGATAAAAATGTCTTTTTTTTCCACACCACCTCCCAGGAGTCTGGAAACAATGAAGCCAAATTCAAAAATGTCCCCATTTGAAGTCTTATAAGGCTTAAAAAAGAACTTTTCAATTCACAAAGCCACATCAATGGGAAACCTGTCATATAGACCATTATAGACTGTAATATAGACTTAGACTGAGTGAATTTAGACTGAAGATATAAACCATGATATACTGCAGACATATTAGTACAGAAAAAAACACATCTCTCACAAACCTAATTCAACATTATAGTGCACTGCCGCACCTTCACGGACCTTAAATAACTGTGAATAAACAACCGCCAAACCTCTGTGGCCTTACTTAGCATTCTTACCTTCGTCCTGAGACGATCTTAACAGCTGTCGTGCACACAGCTAAGGGCCAGTTCAAAATAGAGGAGGTCATAGACTGCCGCGTTCAGAGGTAATGGATGCTGACTCCAACGTCCTCGCCTTGGGCTTGACCCGGCCAGCGCTAGACCAGGAAACCAAGGGCTGGTCAGAGGTGGCGCGGAAACTTGAGTGTGCTGTTTCTGTTTCCACAAGCAAGATGCCAGATTAATACTGCATATAGATCACCCTCGCAGGAAGGCATTCAAGGGAACTGGGCATGTGCGGTAGCCAGGGCTGTATGAATATCTAAACCCTACCCTGAGAGTTTGTGTGCAGGCAATTAAAACCTTGCTATTGGACACAAATTAAACCTTTGCTCAAATTAGGTGAATTTGTACTCACAAAGACAAGTAATCTCTCCTGTGTTTATTATGATCCAAATCGACTGTTCAGTGAACTAAAATTAAACTGTTAAAACACTTATACTGTAGTAGTGTGTGTAAATGCAGGTGTTTGCATGACAGGTTACAAATATGTGTTATAGAAAACAAAGCACCGACAGAACAATATTGTGTTAATCAGAGCCATGAGGCCAAACCCTTTGTGCAGCAATTTAGCAAGTGAAATGCATCTAAAATAAACGATGCTGCCATTGAGCGACTCGTTGGACTTGCTGTTCATTTGTGAGGTGCACCACTGAGTTCACTATCAGTTAATAGTCTATGCTCTTTTTAGCATCAAAGCTGTAACTTATTAGGTCTCAGTGGGTATCCGGGTCTCATGAAGTCACTCATTCCCCTTCGCCGAAGAAATCCACACAGTTTATGCAAATCAAAGCACACTGACAGAGAAAGGATCCTATTTTAATCACATCTTTTTTAAAAGGATAATGTTAGCATTGGGGAATGATTGCTTTATGAAACAGATGAAGCCAGGCCTGAATTCATCATCATCTAAGTAAAGTTTTAGAGGGCACGCAAAGTTAAAGTGTTCTTTCCACAAATTCGTCCTGTCATTTTCTTTTCTTTCATTCTCTCGTCCTTTTCTGCATTTAAGCGCACAACTTCTAAAGATCCCGTTTCCAGTGTGCACATCTAGAGAGTCGCGAGAGAATGCAAGTCTGAGGCACGCAATCCTTCCTCTCCTTGCGGCACGGACCCAGCAGCCAGCTAATTACATGTTAAGTCACACTGGGACTAACCTGTAGTTGTAAGTCACTGGCCTTGTTCTTCAGTCCAGCTGCCGACATTTGCACGTGAAGATTTGCTGGTGGTAGCAAAGTCTGAATGCTAGCACAGAATGCGGGTCCTGGAGTCCGTCTGGTTTTGTTTGCTTGTTTAATTGAATGGGGTTTTTTTTTTGTGGGTAGGGCTGTCAGGCTTGGCTCATCTATTCCTGCCCCTGTCCTCAATCTCTCTCCCATCAGTGACCTGATAGAGAGCTGCAGTGTGCCATATCCATCCCTCTAGGCGCATTTTTCATCAGCAAATCCCCTGGAAGTGCACCGGTTAGCTTCTCACATGCCCTGATGACCAGAAGCAAGCACACCTGGAAGCTTGTCTGAAGTTACTTTAAAGGGGGAGGATGGGCAGGGGGCATCTGAGCAGATTTCCTGGTGTTTTTGTGACCAGTGGAGTTGTTCTCTTGAAGGCTCCCATACAGCTGGCTGCAGGTTTATCTGGGTCAGCCACAAAATGAGCATATAATCCATGAAATTACTGACTTTGTAATACACATCACAACAAGCTCTCTTCCCAAGCTTTGCGTTGTGATGTATATCAGGAAACAAGCTTGGAGCTGGACTGCCATGCTTGCTGTGGAGGTGGAGGCCGTGACAGCGGGCAGAAACCGTCACTGCTTTAGCCGAAAAAAGGGGCCATAGGCTCGTCCGTCAGGGACAATGAAGATGCTCCAGGTAATCTTTGGCCAGCCACACTAGCGCATATTTTTTACATTTTTACAGTCTTTTTTGCCCAAATTAAGTGCTTCTCTGGAAGGCACCGTTCTTGCTTCACGGTGGCTGTCACCTCGAAGGTGCCTGGCCTGTCTGCTCAGAGGATGCCATGGGTTCATTAACTGACAGTGGATGAGCAGTGATCAAAGTTGCGTTAGTAGGGCTGTGGGTGCTCAACGCTATATTACGGGGATGAAAAGAACACAACAATTTCTCTGGCAGGGTGAAGAATGGCATGTTTAAAAAAAATATGCGTGACACCAGCTAATGAAACATGAATGACACATGGAAAACATGGAATAATTCTGATTTAGATTTTGTTTTAAACTAAGAACAAATGCTAAATTATATTTTTAATAAAATAATGAAACACTAATTTCTTACAACGCATGGCACATTTACAGCCACCTTGCATGTATTTTTGGATACGCTACACCATTGAAGTTTCCCAGACATCCGTACAGCCAATCATGCTGAAGTAAATTCATTCTAATCTCTCCCTTAGAGTGAAACGCTTACAGCAACTGCTCATACATCTGCCAGATCAAGTCAAGAGTTAAAAGTACTGTGTAAAAAAAAGAAGATTCCTGTAGAAATTTCCATGATTTACTGGTAGCAGAGCAGAAGCTATTTACCAAACTGTGACTGTAATCTGTAATTACAGAGCAGCACTATAGTTCTGTAATCAGGATTTACTGATCACATTTTGCAAGTTATTGTATATTAGGCAGCATGCCAGATCCGTAGCCTCATACTCCAGCCCCAGTAGTTCAGCCAGGACTCGACGAACTGTGTCATGGGTTTCCAACTAAACAGCACACTCACTCAAACCCAATGCAGAGTTTGATTTTATATCTAATATTTGCTCTCATGCTCATGTTCCTTGTCTTGCTGGATTGAACGAGTTTTGTCAATTGTATCAGTACCGCAAAAAAGTGGTATCATATGTTGTCTAGGTTGAATGTGGTCTAGTCTAGTGTCTTATTCCTGTGGGTTGAAAAAGTGGTGATTTCAAACTGTGGACGTCATTGATCATTGATTTCAGATAGCTGTGGTTCCTTCATGAAGTTTAAATGCCAGATTAGTGAAATACAAAGATGATAGATGACTCATGCAGCTCAGTGTGAGTATGCATACATGCTACAGTACAAAGGCTGCTCTACGTCATCTCCTGTCTGCGTAAGGCAGTTCATCTTTGGAGTGCCTCTCATATTACAGGTTGCTCTAATAACCTCTAGGTTGCTCTGGTAAGCCTCTCTAGTAATAACAGTTTATGATAGAGATACTGCATTGCTGTGTGAACAACAAGGAGGTTGACCAAGTAGAAGGATGCAAGCAATCCACTCCTGGGTGCCATTGCACAATAATTGCCTTTTGCTGTCTCATAAAGCTATGCTCATTAGTGTTAATTAGGCTGCTCTGTCACCTGACTGCTTGCATTTTTTCCTCTCAACATGTTATTATCTCCTCTCTTGCAACAGCTCTGGCTGTCTTGTTCCCCCACGCTTTTTCCCCTGATTCAACTCAAGCACACCAAAATGAACACACATACACCATACACACACTCACACACACACACACGCACACACACACACCGTTCCTCATTCTTCTTAAATATAATTTCTCAGCTCCTATCTTGCCAGTATTGATCAAAATGGGCTGGTCGATGTTCACTCCACTCTGATAAGACCTGTAAGATCTGTTTAGGTAAGACGGAGTCACGGCATCTCTATTGACGAACATTGATCATGGTTAGTGGGGGAAAATAATGAATTTTCCTGGACATCGATTCCGAATTCCGCCTCTGCTGGTACTGTTCGATCTGAAGGCTGGACGCCATCTGCTCACTGCTGTTCACTGCTTGAGTGAAGGTCCAGGGGAAAAACGGTATTCTGGCTCTTTCATCGTGAGCCTTAATGTCCGTAATCCATGAAATAACAAATATCACCTTCACCACGGCTCTTTACAACTACTGTTTTTTTTAACAAAGGAAGAGAAGTATGTGTGATTCAGGTGTATGTGAAAGGGCGCGGTGTCCTTAGCAGAGGCGGTGTTAGAGACCGTTCAGACGCCCATGGGGTCTGCAAAAAGCACACTGCGCTTCAACCTGCTGCCCCGCATGAGGGCAGCATCTCACGACTCACATCCTCAAGAACTGATCCAGGACCTGCTTCCCACTGTAACCTCAACCAAAAAGCCTGAGAAACCACGAACCATGCCACGGCTCAGTGAAATACGCCAATTCTGCAAATCCCGGTGGGTTCGAGCTGCGCTAAAAGGAAACAGGATGGGGAACCATTATCGGCACGCACCCAGAGCTCACGGCAAGCTGACTAGCCAGCGCCGCAGACCTCCAGGCAGGGCAGCCTTAGAGGCGCTCGTCAAACGCGGGCCTGCGGCGAAAACGCAATTATCCTCCCCACATTCCAGGCAGCTGTAATTAGCCTTGTCTGATGCGCAGCAGATCCATTATGTTTATAATTAAGTTCCTATCAGGCAACCAGAAATAATGGGATATTGCACATCAGAAAATGTGGCATTACCGCTCCTGACACGATTGCGTAAGTATTATGTGGCAATCTGCCCAACATTGGAGGGGGGAGGAGTGAAGGATCCTTTACGGACTTGAATAGGCTCATCAGAGGACCACTATCAGTGACTGAGCACAGGGCTATGCTCATTCAGGACTCAAGCAAGACTTATCTCCACAACACAGTAGCGAGACCCCTGTCGCACTCGCATCTATCTCATCAATACAGCCAGATTGTGAAAAAGGCTTCTCTCCCTCTACTTCCCCACAATACACCCACTTCCAATCTGGCACACACACACACACACACACACACACTCACACACACTCATGCATTCATTGATAGCGGCCTATGCAAGATGACGTTGAGGAGAGACAAAACAACGAAGGTTGGGATGTCATTCCATAGCCGTGGCGGTAGAGGAGGCCGTGAAAGGCTTTGTTTGTTATTCTGCAGGGAGCATGGCTTCTTATTTCAGACACAGACATTACCCCCAGCTGCTCTGATGCAGCCGCTGACATGCGGCGAGCATCCGGAGAGACAGTAAACAATGATGTCATCAACAGAACTTAATAATGCCCTCTCATTCCAGTGCTGTTTCAATTATTGATATTTCAGTTGCCTCAGAGACACAGAGCCAAGTTACAAAAGCAGAAAACTTCAGCACTTCCCAGGCAAGCAAGTCTGCCAAATAGATCATTTTCCTTCAATTACATTATTGCTAAAATTTGTGTCTACTTAAAGACATAACAGCACATGATTTTCAGGAAGATTTAAGGCAAAAGGTTTTAGAGAGTGAGGAAAAATGCAGTGTCTTTATACCAGAATGAATATGATCTGATTCTGATGTTAAATACCTCCGGGGACAAACACTTCATACACCAAAAGGATGAAAGCCTTAAACACACACACACACACACACACACACACACACACACAAAAAAAAACCACACACACAGTAAATAACAAGAACAAACTTTCCATCAAGAAAGCATTGATGGGGAAATACCACTGACACCACTACCTTATGGAGAAGTTCCTGCTTTCTAATCATGAGTGAGTGAGCAAGTTACAGTCCAGTTCCATGATGTTTCACATCTAAAAATCACACAAGCGGATCCAGAAAGAGGAGGAAAGTCAAGCATTTCAACCTCTTATGTTGTTGTTTGTCTTGTGCTTTTGTTTCTAAATATATACATTTTATGATCCACTATATACACAAGCAGACAAATCCATTCGTTTTGAATGGATGCTATATGATGTTCAGGAATTTTGCAATTTTTCAAAATTGAGCAATATTAGTAATGTGCTTTAGAGAGGAACATGACTACTTCTGAGAACAGCATGCCAGAGGTTGATTGCCAGCCTTGATGTCTGGGCTTGTGCCAAAGAGCCCTTGAGAATTAGAGCACAATGGCTCAGAAGGCTCCCTCCATTCAATACATACAGCTCATCAGTTTACAGACACATCTAATCAAGAAAGATGGGCCTCTCCAAGGGCACTGGGCAGCGGAGCAAGAGGTGAGAAGCCGCCAGTGTTACAGCAGACAGGAGAATTAATGTCTCCTCTTTATGACTTCAAGCTTTCAGAGTGCACACGTGCGCAAGTGCGCGCACACACACACACTTATACTGATCAGATCTGCTTGTCTGACCACAAATACAGCCCGCTTCACACCAGATGAAGTTAGTGAGGTGATGGAGGAACAAACTGTCATATGGCCTTACAGCACAGTAATGAGTTCCCCACCGAGTGTTGTCAGAGTGGGCCGCGCAGTCAGTTTAAACGCTTGCATTCCATCTGAACACACACTCGCGGGCAGGGCTCTCGCATGAGCTGTTGCGTTAAAAGGCCCTTACTCGCGGCAGGCTGGCAATGTGGGGGGGTGGGGGGTTGAGGCAGTTCATTTCGCAATGCTCAAGTCCACTTCTGAAGCCTTCTGATCTAAATTAAAAGGCTCCCCATGAACTCCGCATGAAGCCTAGAAGGCAGAGTGGGGAGCAGTACGCACTGGGGGACATTTATTCAACTGTCTGCTGAAGCAGAAATATCAGGGAGAGGCAGAGGGCCAGAGTGCCCAGGGACAGCCTGTGCAGCCAAGCGAAATTCCCGCGGGATAAGAGAGGTGTGTAACAGAGCCAGGTGAGACAGCGAAGACTAAGTGAACTCCATATCCCATGATCCCTGACCTCTAAATAGGGATGCTTAGTCTGATGCATAATTCTTTTTTAACACAGCAAAGTTCGAACTTTGCTGTGTTAAAAAAAGAGAAAAAAGTGTGCTCCATAATTTTGTAAATAAAATCATTATTACATTATATATTACATTATTATAGTGGGGCATTCGCTAAATAGAATAGATCCATAGAGAAACAAATATGCTTCAGCATTTGTAAAAATTATTCAGTTACTATAATACAGTGAGACAAGCAGTGGTCATGAAATACATGAAGTGTTACATAGCAAAACTTCAAAAAACACATGGCCTGATTCATATTCAAATATTTAATTTCTCTCATCTTGAGGCCAGCAGTCTGACTCAGGGCATGCATCATTCATGCCTGCAGCTAATGCCATCTGACTCACAGACCGATTGTCAGATTCAGCTTGCACATCAAGCCAGGCAACAGACCGTCTTTCTCTTTCTGATAGCGAGCGAGAGAACGACTCAGCCACACTCCTTCAGTACTCAGGATTTTGAACGATTAGGGTCTCATTCTTTTAGTATTTACCCAGAAAACCTATGGAAACAGCTGTTAATTATCTCCGCTGCAGAAAGTACAAAATCACACCTCACCCTTAATTTCTTATAAACTTTCTTTTGGCTCAATTTTGACTAACATATGTGAGATTTAGATCATGCACACTGTATTTAAACCTTAAATCTCATGCTTTAATCTCTTCCATGTCTGGTGGGTCGGGATATGTACCTTCCATGTTCAAAGAGATATGATTTTGCTGGCTTTTAAGTGTGTGCGCGCACGTGTGTGTGTGTGTGTGTGTGTGTGTGTGTGTGTGTGTGTGTGTGTGTGTGTGTGTGTGTGTGTGTGTGTGTGCGCGCACGTGTGTGTGTGTGTGTGTGTGTGTGTGTGCGCGCGCACGTGCATGCGTGTGTGTGTTCTCTCATTGCTGCATATGTATGTGTGTGTCACTGATGATGGAAAACATCAGACAGAGAGAGAGAATTTAATTTTCTACAGGTGTAGCCATGCGGCTGCAGCATTAAAAGCATGATTTGGCTCGTCCACGCTCCAGGGGTCGTGAATAAGGTCTCATCCCTGGTGCAGAACCTTATCCTGGTGCTCACTGGCTCTGACACTGAGTGGTGCTCTGGCCTTTGTGGACTATTGAAAGCCAAACTGCACGACAGCAAAAAAAAACAAAAAAAAAAAACCCTGCATTTCCATGTGGTATATTTCCAGGATATATGATAAACCCCACTTGATATCTATAACTTCTTGAATCTTGGAGATTTTTGTAAAGAAGTCATATTATAACTCAAACCCCAGCCACAGAGGGAGAGGAACTGCAGAAATAAGACTTTTACAAAAATTCCAACCTCTAGTTGCTTACTGGCAAACCACTGATGATCTCTGCCTGCTACTTCGCAGAAAGTTGAATGCTCTGTACTAGCCTCACGGGCTACTTTTACACAGTCAACCGTCCATTTGCGGAGAAAAATAAAGGCAAAAGGTTCCAATGTGCAGGAATAATTTTGCCATCTACCCTGCTAGAACACAGAGCATTTTTCAATGCCATGGCTGATAATGACACCGTGATTACTATCTGCCAAGAGCCCAGCGGCCTGATGATGCTAGCAGTCAAACTAGCCGTCCTGTCGGCCCCGGAGTTTCCTCTCAGCTTAGTGGCAGCTGTAAACAGAGCCGCGCACGTTCACATCAGCATTTGTCAGCGTTTCTATTAGCGCTTTATCTCCGCCTGTCATCGGCTTTTCCTCTGGCTCTGCTCATGATAATGAAGGCAACATCACAGCCGGCAGAGGATGCGTCTCCCCTGCAAACGCTACACGGGATAGGCCTCACCATAATTACACCCCCCCCCCCCCCCCGACTGTCCATGCAGGTATGTGATGAGTACTGTACTGGGAACATCTCTATTAGAAGGCTCAGCCTGCGCACGATTCAGACTGAAAGCCAGTTATGACATCATAAACGTAATCAAATATCAGTCTTTTTAAAATGTTAGGTGGGAGCAAGGTATACAGGTCCAAAACAATACTAAACAGTTTAACAGACCGCTTGGTTGAAGTTGGCTACAGACAGGTTCAATCTGGCAGAGTTGTGACATCAGTGCTATCATGTCATTTCTCAGTTATATACACTGAGAGCCGGCCAGACTGCCTCTGTTGAGAGAAATGCAATGCTAAAAGCTTACCACTCTTTAGCACTGACCCCTCTCGCCCTGACATCCATGTTAAACAAGTTATTACAAATACAAGGTCCTCGAAATAAGCTGTGTGGAAGGATGCTTTTAAATCAGTGCACTCTGCTCTTTGTGTGGTGCCCCCGCCATCTGTTTTATTGACTGTCCTAATGCTGGCTTAAGCAGCAGTGCATTCAGGTGTGAGGTCATCAGGAACTTACTCAGTCCTGAGAAGAATGTGGAAAAGCAAGAGGACCGAAGTACGCAGTGCCTGGGGAGAGAAATGCGTCATTACTGTCACCTCGTCTTGGAAACAAGGAACTTTGCAAGAGAACAATCTCTGCATCTTGTCCTGTTTGGGCCTTATCATCATAAGGCTTAAGGCTGTGCAGAGTAGATAAGTACTTCATTACTGTGGGTGTGGAACACAGGCATATTCCCAGTCTCTCCCAAATCACAGATGCAGGGTAACATGGAGTTCTTAAAGAAAGACTGAGAAAACAAGTACACCACGCTGTAATAAATCTGTCAGGGGGCATACAGTAAGAGTCTCTTCGCCAACTATACTGTCATTTTGCAAAGAATGGTTTCAAGTTACACAATGCATACACAGTAGCAATTATCTTTAGAGCAATGGGATGGGTGATATGTTATCGAGAGTACAATGAATGTCTATGAAAATTAAGACCTATTTTTAGAAGAAATACACTATTGTACATATTTGCAAATGCAGTGGAGGAACACTACATGTGTTTATCATGTATATACATTAGAGTACATGCACACAAACGGTGTTCTTCCACTGCATATATATATACACACACACACACATTTGAGACCCCCCAGATAAAGTCTCAAACCCAAGGCCTTAGTGCTGAGAGGCAAACATGCTAAGCACCAACCCACCATTTTGCCATATGGGTAACCCTGGTGGGTTGGGCTGTGATTTCTGATAGAGATGCTGTGTGCAAATTGACTGCCACTTCTCATTAGTGTGTGAGAGTGATTGTAAAAACATATATATATATATATATGTGTGTGTGTGTGTGTGTGTGTGTGTGTGTGTGTGTGTGTGTGTGTGTGTGTAAAGTGTACTTGAATATGAGAAAAGTGCTTTATATATATATATATATATATATATATATATATATATATATATATATATATATATATATATATGTATATATATATATATATATATATATATATATATAGAGAGAGAGAGAGAGAGAGAGAGAGAGAGGGAGAGAGAGAGAGAGAGAGAGATGAAACTTCTCACTAGAATATAAATGTACTTTTTGGTAATAAGAATAACTTCATAAAAATAAGAACTCAAAACATAAACTTTCACTAGCCAGCTTTAATTAAAAACCAATAGTAATGCTGCTTTAACCATCCTCTATATTCTCTAATATACAATTTATTTATTTTCATTGTGATTAATCGGACTCAGTAGCAACTCCTGTCTATGGAAGTGAGCTAATGTTGATTCATTTACCAAACATGGTCATCTGTTACTTAAGAAACTGCTCAAAGTATGAAAAACAAATCATGTGCCATTTCATTTTATACCTCATTTAGCAGGCTAAGCAGATAACCCATTACTGCCTAGTGGCAGAAGGAGGTTTCAGAAAAGAAGGCTGCTCTAATGGAGCTGGAATTAGCCAAGCTAAGTGCTTCACACTCCAAATGTCAAGGTTAGCAATGACGGCATGTTGGCAGGTATTGTGCAAATGGAATCAACTGCTGTTAACTTGTATTTGAAAGTGAGAAAAAAAGAGATATGTACTGAAATGCACTCAACGAGTTTTAAATAATTTTGACAGTGCTACAGTTTTAGGGATATTCTTAACTAATGAGTGGTCAAGTGTGTAATAGTGTTTTTATCTTGCAGTAATACGGTTTAATATTTTTACAGTATCACATAATGCTGCCCAAAGCATGACATAACATATTTGAGTTTTTGAATTTACATTTCACAGTTGTGTCCTCAGCACACTGTGGGGTTTGCATGCTTGCAGCAATAAAGCATTAAAGCATTTCATCGTAATGTAAACCTCAGTGGCCCTGCCCTCGTCTTCACCATCACAGTCTCAGGCTGGAGGCATCTGCCTTCAGCCCCACTACAATGAGAACAATGTGATCTGGGCCATGCTTGATAACTATTACCCATAATGACTCTGCCAGCGCACGGTCCAGCACAGTTCTAAGATCTCAAGGGCAGCTTTCACACCTAATTTAGTTTTAAGTAAACCTCAGTGGACAGACATTTTAGAAAGGCCATTTTCCCTGCTGAATAGAAGCCTCGGTGATCGTGGTCTTACTTTTCCAGGTTTCCAAAAAAGCGGCATCATGGTAGCACACTGGAGATGTTCCGTGGTGGGTGCACACTGAAGATGATCTATATGTGAGATGTTGGGAAGTGGTGTGTAAGCGCGGGTGCCTTGATCACACCTAGAGCTGCAGTTATAAATTACATTAGTAATTCAGTATCCCATTGATAAGTCCAACGATTAAATAATCAGATAATAGTTTTTGCTTTATTAAAGAGTATTACTAAATATACAAAAGAGAATATGACAGGTTTCTTGAAATGAACAACTAATTGTTTCTATTTTGTAAAACTCAACATTATTATTGCTTAAATTGCATACAGTATCTGTCAAAACTAAATCTAATTAAGTACCTTTTTTTTTTTTTAATAAAACATTTTCTGAAATACAAAAACAAACAAGTGAATAAAAAAATGTTTAATTTCAAATAATGTTTATAAAAGGCATCCATGATAGTTTTCACATGACATTTTTATTTTTCAGAATATGTGCTCAACATCCATTTGGCCAAGTCGTTAAACATTATTCTGACCAAGCAGGGGTAGTGATGTTAAGTGATTGTTGATCTGTACGGAAAACACATATGAAAAAATATAAACCAGGGAAAACAAATTCATTTGCCATTTGATACTTTCCCTACTCAGACCTCAACATTTGTGTGAAAGCAGAAAGAGTTTTTGAAAACAGTAGCTAGCACACAGAGCAGATTTTTACATCCCGTAATTCCCTAACAGTATATTTCTTCCTTCATTCAATTAATGAATTCCTTCAAAATATGACTGTTTGTAACATAACTTACTCTAGTCCATTTACTATAATGTTTGCTTCATAGATCCAAAAATGTAAAATTCAACATCTCTGCCAATAAACACGATCAGAAATCACTAGGATACAATTCAACAACCTCACGCAGTTAGCAAACTAGCTTCTCTGCCAGCTACCCTTTTTGTTGTTAGCGAGCCCAGTATTTAATTACTGAATCTGTTTTTCGGCTTGATAGATGTTTTGCACGTATTTTGCGCAAGGCACAATGAGGCATGGGAATATCATGGATTAAATATGGATTATGTGGATTAAAAGAACCTTCAATGAAAAGAATTCGCTTTGATGACTCTCACCCCTGACCAAATCCAACCCTCAGAAGAGTAAAGGAGATATCTCGTTGAAATGACAGCCACAGTGAATGATGTGTAGTCATTGGGTACCCACAGTGGCCAACAGCCCTGTGGGTACAGCCTATAACTCGCATTCCGATGGTCAATTATACCCCTAGCAAAATGGTATGACTGCATTAGAGGAGGAGAAGCACAATGAGTCATGACAGAAGCCCCCCAAGTACATAGATCTAATTCTCTAAGCCGTCAGTCTCATTGGCACGCAGGCTGTAAGTTGCCTGAGCAGGATAGGGAATCTCCAGCATAGGGGAAATAAAGCAATTACATGGGGAAAGGACACTCATTGCTCATAGTTACTTTCAGACTCCTCCTAGAACAGCTTGATTGGTTTTCTGTTAAATCAGGAAAATACATAATCTAAAGGCTTAATGCACTTGTGTACTTGTGCATGCACAGCCAATCGCAAGACCATCGTGATCACTTCATCAGATCACAATTTATTTTTTATCTAATATGGGATGTACATACTTGAGTATATTATCAATGAACAGAGTTTAAGATATCGCTATGTCATAAATAATACCCTATGCATGGTAATAAGAGCAAGAACACTCAGCATCACGTGTAGTGTCTAAAATTCCTTCTGACTGCAAATACATTTTTCACAATGACTAAATAAAAAATGCTGAAGCAATTTATCTACTTATGGAAAAGATACATCTTGATTTTACAGTAAGGGAAAAATCATACTTAACACATTTCCCATCAGTTAAAAGACTGGTATCTGGGACATTAATCAGTGAAATGGTACAATCCAGTAAACCTACTAAAAGCTTCTATCAGTAAATCAATATCCAAGTCCACTCAAATATGAGCAATGAAATGTTTTTTGAGGCCACAATATTACACAATATCTCCACTATTGCTATCACCTTGGCTTATGAGTCCCATCCTTCTCCTGTCAATGGGATATGGAAGTCCAAAGGGTCTCCGACAGTGCTGCCAAGACTTCCACAAAATGAAGGTCCATTGATTTCTCAGCCTTTCTTGAGTGACACCCTCCTGTCCCCTCCAATTCCCATAAAAACTGAGATTTAGCCATTCATCAAAGAGGAAACTGGATGCTTCTGGCCTGCACTTTGCCAGCCAGGCTAAATGAGTTATAGACCCATTTAGCCCTTCATCACCCATGGATCATGATGCAATGGCTCGTTTCAAATGACGAGCTCAATGGAACAACAGTGAAAACCTTGCCAGTGACCAGATCCAATATCCCCCTTCCCTGACCGCCTTCTGCCTGCTGCTGTCCTTAAACACATTCTACAAGCATTACACTTAAATTTTATTTGCGCAATTTGAAGTAAGTTGGCAACAAAGAGAAGAGGTCTAGTGAACCAGTCGCTTTATCTCTGTGATCTGCAATGCTACAGATTAAATTACAAATGTAATAGGTCTTACTTGAGAATGCCTGAATGCATGATATTATTGGAGTAATATTGTATAACTAACATAGTAACAGTTCCCATGATGTGTTATTCATGGAGACACAGCAAACACTAACCTACAATACTGGTATTAAGCTAAGGACACCTTAAATATACTTAAGTATACTATATATAAAAACAGATGAAAGTCAGATTGCATTGATAACATCTGTCATTCCTCCAGACCAGATCTTTAGCAGAAAACTCTTTTTCACATGCTAGTGCTGACTCCTCTTTGTCTTTTAGCATTTAGCCCCTCTGTGCTGCCTTGCCTCTCAGCGCTGTGACATTTGGAGGCGGTGGAATGGTGCGCTCTCCAGCTGGGCCGCACAGCATCCGAGCTGACCCTGAGGAGCAGCCAGGCTGCACCAGACGCCAACCGGAAAAGGGAGCGGCACGTCAATCAGCACTCCCCCGTGTAATTAAGGGAAAAACTCCTACCCACACCACAGATCTGAAAGAATGCACTCCATCCCTCTACACTCCCCACCTCATCCGGCAAGGCAAGCAAAACCTCCAACCCTCACCACCGCCAGGCGAAAATCGAAGCAGCACTTTGTCAATACATGCCACTTCCCATTACCATTAGCTATACGGTTGACCCAGAACATTTGTCAGGTCCCTGGCCTTTTTGTAAATCCTAAACCATTCAAAAACTTCATTACGGAAGCAGCCTTCCTCCTCCTGAGCCACTTGGTGGATGACGGCCAAGGGAAAGTGGTTTTTTTTCTTTTTCTTTTTTTTTGCGGCGGGGGGGGGGGGGGGGGGGTTTGCTTTTTTCTGTGAGGCCACAAAATCCACAAGTTACCAGTACTGACCATTACCTCCCACTCGTCTGCATTCCTGTCTCCAAACTCTGGGGTGAGGGCAAAGAGAAGCGACCAACCATACGCACAAGCAGATGCACAAACCTCTTTCACGCAGGTATGCATCTCCACACGGATCCCCTTCACTTTCTGGCCCCTAGCACAAAATTTCGCTTGACGTGCGTGTGGCAGACACGTCGTGCGCAGAGCATGCTTTGTCTCACAGAACGAGAAGGGGGGGGGCACATGAACACGGAGCTGCTTGACACATCTGTCAGTGTTTGGATATCCAGAGCGGAGTCAGCACTTGCAGAAACGCACACCATCAGCTGGGCCACATACACTGATCTTTGTTTGAGGCTTGTAACACTGTAACACCCAAAAGTGCTGAAAGCTCAAGAAGTGCTCATGACTTAATTGGCATCCCATGGTGATGTTCGGGAGAAGGAACACTCCCTGCAGGCCTCATGGCATCTCTCTCTGCTCTGAGGGCTTATACGCCCAGCCCACTTCACACAAAATGTTGCTATTAGCTACCAGATTGGTGTCGTTTTCAATGAGCGACACCTCAGAGCACCTCTGGAGCAACATCTGCAGCCATCTGTGCGTGAGAGGCACACAGCAGCTAATTCTCTATACCACCACGAGGATTACATCACAGCAGATGAGTCCCTTTTCCGAGAATAAGATATAATAAGCTATAGAATGCATTTATTAAGTATTTTAAAATTGTTACATTCTATGTCTGTATAGAAGGTATGGGACTTTGGAAGAAAAATGCCACGTTTGGTTAGTTACATTATGGCATTTAGCTGACACATTTATCCAAAGCAACTTACAATTATGAGTGAATCCAACTTGGCCAATTGAGGGTTAAGGGCCTTGCCAAGGGGCCCAACAGAGACAACTTGACAGTGCTGGGGCTTGAACCAGCAACCTTTCAATTACAAGCCAAATACCATAACCACTGGTTAGCTCTTTTCTGGGGGATTTTTTTAACAATTTTTTTTTGTGTGTCTTCATGAATGTTTGATAAGCTCTGCTGTGATTGGCTTGTTTACGGAAAAGCACCACAACGGCTCACACAGAAGCAATAGTTCAAAATCAATCGCTAGCTAACTGTGCGAGGTGGTAAACCACCGTGTATGTTTGAGCCAATGTGGTGCATCATAGGTTATTTCAGTTATCAAACAAAGCTCATTAAGGGTGTGTTCAGACTTGGTAGCTTTGGTCCGATTAAAACGAAACCTGGTGCAATTGCTCGGCTAGTGCAGTCCATTAGAATAAGTGTGAACATTTCCTTTCAAACTCTGTAGTACACTAAATAAGCAGACCGAGACCACCTGAGCAGGTGGGTCTCAGTCCGTTTCTAAATAAATTCTGGTATATATTGGAAAGTTACCTGACAAAATGATTATCAACGAGACATCATATTGTAGATTTATATGACAACAAAGGTTATTTCTTTGAATGAGATGCAGACAGGAAAACAAATTAAAACCTTTGTAAATAGGCTAGGCTGTCACATTCATTAGCTAGCTATTCACATTACCTGCTAGCTAGGAGCGAAAGTGAACTACTTGCTTTTCATCTCAACAACATCACTGTAAGTTAATCAATGTAAGTTGATTAACCACCAATGCAAGTTAAACCTCTTTCACTTTGGGACCACCCTCTTATTTTTAATCACGCCCACTTCATTAACACTCATTTTAAACACCTGCATCTTGTCCTTTGTGTCATTTGCGTAGTTAAATCTTTGTGTCAGTCATTGCTGGTGTTCATGTTCTTGCTTGTGCTTGTTTTTCTAGCTGTTTATCATTTATATCACTTTCCACTGGTTTGTTGTGTGAGTGCCATTAATGTTCATTGTTAATCCGTGTATCTTCTCCTTTTTATAAATGTTGGTCAATGTCTAGAGGGGCTTCTGCATTCTTCTTGCTAGTAGCTAGAGCTGTTGGCTATGAAACTTTAAATGTAAGACGATCTGAATTCAGGATAATATCACATAGCATGGATTGCTAGCTACTTACAGATTGCGGTCATGGTTGTGTTGCCTGCCTTTGTAGCTGAAACATTGTCTCAAATACAGATTTCAAACCACTGGAAAAGCTGAATGGAATGGCACAGAAACAGGCTCTTTGCTCTAATAACACGAAAAAGTAGACTTTTCAGGTTGTTCCGGGCACATATCTCTGCAACAAGAAGGACCAAGACTTAACGCCACAGAATGTGAATAGGATATGATAGGAGTAACTTTCTTGCACTTTGTTCTTTATAGTTGAGACTTGCAGTGATGCAGTGGCCTGTCTCATATGGACTGGCTCTGATCTGGGGTCTGGGCTACTGTGTGTACATCAGCCTGGGAATTTTGTCTCATATGGACTGGCTCTGATCTGGGGTCTGGGCTACTGTGTGTACATCAGCCTGGGAATTTTGTCTCATATGGACTGGCTCTGACCTGGGGTCTGGGCTACTGTGTGTACATCAGCCTGGGAATTTTGTCTCATATGGACTGGCTCTGATCTGGGGTCTGGGCTACTGTGTGTACATCAGCCTGGGAATTTTGTCTCATATGGACTGGCTCTGACCTGGGGTCTGGGCTACTGTGTGTACATCAGCCTGGGAATTTTGTCTCATATGGACTGGCTCTGACCTGGGGTCTGGGCTACTGTGTGTACATTTTAGGGGTGAAAGTTTTCATTGAGACAGATAACTAGCTAAGTATCAGCCTGGGAATTTTGAAGTTGGCCCGTATTACCACCGTGTTTGGCTTATGAAGGGGTTTGCATTTGAACGAGGTGACGGCAGTGTTTGTGGTTCATGCCCGTCAGTTCCATGTATGGAGCTCTCATTCAGTCATGCCGAGGTAAAGTGTTTTCCTTTCTGCGACAACTTTAATCCAGCAAAGGTGTCCATCCTGTTCATCCATGTTTCCCTTTTCTCTCTCCACACACGCTGTCTGCCTCTGGTCTGCCTAATTACCTAAAGCCTGACAGAGTCTCAGCCAGTGATGCCAGTGATGAGTAACAGCGCAGTGATTATAGAGAGTCCACTGCCATGTTTCTTTTCAGAGTTGACTCGGACATTGAAAAGTCCTGCTGCATTACGTATCATTCAAATTTTCAGACTCGTCCAGCGGTCATTTTGCCATATGGATATAAAGAGAAATGAAGGGCTACCACAGCCTACATTTCTCTATGCAAACATCCCCTTTTGAAAGCCTCGGCTTTTGTGTTTGTCAGCATGGCGTCCAGAGCCATATACTTGCTTTTTTCATTTACACTTTTAAAAGGCTGTCATTATCAGTTTAGAGGCACATTAGAAGGCAGCAATTTCAATGCATTTCCTCGTCCTGTGGATGTGTAGCAGGCAGCGCTCTGCACTGGAGCCTCGGGGGACCGCCCCCTCAGGGAGGCTATTTTTGGGCCCCCTCTGCAATTTCAGCCCCAACATGCAGGTTTGCTGAGAGCCTAGGGCCTCCCTGGGGCCTCGACAGAGCCCTACCCAGCAAACAAGCAAGACCAATAAGCCACAGATACAATAGAAAAATCACATATACACATAACCAGGTCTGTGTTAAACCCTCACAGAGAATAAATCTCTTAATATACTTCAAGAGCCCAAGCAGCCTCTCAGCCAATTAAGTTTAAATAGCAGCCCATGCACTAAATTACCTTGATTTTTTTTTCGTCGAAGGCGCTTGATTAAGTTCTTTGTATTAAATGTCTACCATGAGTCCAACATTACATCGTCCAGCTTTTCTGGGTCAGTGGAACAGTTGTGAAGGCCAAGCGTTCCTGCGCTAGCATCTACTAATCATAATAAGCCCATGAAGCAGTGCAATCTCAACGGCTGTGGCAGCAGCTATTCGGTCATGGAGACTATAAACAAGAGCTGTAAAGATGGAGTAAAGCTCCATATCACCATGGAAATGTTTTAGGTGAGAACCCTGAGAGAAATATACTTCTTTAGGCAGGCGGCATTTTTCTTGTTTTTTTAAACACACAAATATAGTTCCATCTTGTCCATGTGTTTGACTATTAATACACTATTCAAGGATAAGCCATTTTAGCAATAATGACCTAAATGCTACTGGAGGTTAACTTCCTCATTATACAAACTGTATCTTGTGTGAGAGGCTGGTAACAGTTCTTAATTGGCTTCATCTAAGACAGGGTCGGAAGCTTAGAAAACTCCACGTAAGAGGCTTCGCACTGTAGTTAGAGCCTCAAAAAAAAGTGCCTTTGCTTGAGAACATGTTCAACGTCATGATCTGTATGAATCAGTGTCTAACGGGGAGTTTGCTTTAATGCTGGCTCATATCCCTTGTGGGAAGGTGACAGAGTGACAGATTCGGTCATCTCTGTGCAGTCTGAGAGCTTGAAAAAAAGCAGGATTATACAGCCATTGCAGTAGAAAAAGGAAATATTGGGGGAAATGTACAATGAAATAAGAATAAGAAAGAGAGAGAGAGAGAGAGAGTTGAGCAAGCAGATGGTGAGTAATACAGCTAAGCACTCATTACCGTCTTCCCCTGCATTATTGTTTAGGAGAAAGATATTACAAAGGCAATAATGGTGCTAAGCAGCCAAGCCGGTGTAATTCTCCCTGTTGTGCTGCACCAAAGGCAAACATTAGGCAGCCTGAACAAAGACAGGCTCCCAGATAGCGCAGCCGTAGCTTGGGCCGCATCCCACTCGCCAAAGACGCACGCAAGCACCGCCGAACAGGACAGGCAGAACCAGAGATGCTGCAGTTGCAAGACCTGGCTGCTTGTTTATTTCCTCATGGGTGATGGCACGCTGCTGTAGCAGCAACACAAACACACTTTGCCCCCCCGTCCTGACTCTGTGGAAACTATTTCAGTGAGCTGAATTTATATCAGCACCTACAGCCACGGGGGGTATGGGTTCAAAGACTTTTAGACTTAACATCGAAATACTCCCAAAGGTGAACCAAAAATGCACTAGAACAGCAAAGCAGCTCTAAATGCTTGTAACTATTGATGTAATATGCAAAGGAGTGATGAAACGCTCACAATATGCTTCGAGGTGTTTTAAAGAGCAGGGAGATTGCTGAGAACGTCCTTGTGTTCTCCTTGACAGGAAACAAGCTCACAAACATAGAAGAGAAGGGGAGGGGGATCTCCTTTTCCATGAAACTAAACCAAATCCAAAAGAACCCGTGTTTCATCCTCAAACTACCATTATGATGCAGAAATACAGAAATATCATGACCTAAATATTTATGCCATAAAGTGGGAAACCCTTCTGCATAATCCACCCCCAAAAAAGGATGTATAACTTTAAATTATTGTTTGAGTTATAAATAGATCAGCAGTCCTTAGAATGCAGAAGTGGTGTATATGCTGCAGGCTAGCTGTTAGCCAGGCTTACCCCTCATAGTCCATCTTACAGAAGCTACATGCGTAACCTTTCCCATTCTGGTTTAGATTTATAAACGGAGTTGGCCAACCTGGCTGAATTATGGTGAGACTACTGAAGGGTATATATATATATATATATATATATATACACGACACACACACACATACATATTATATATATATATATACACACACACACACACACACACATACATACATACATATATATATATATATATATATATATATATATATATATATATTTATATATATATATATTTATATATATATATACACACACGACACACACACGTACATACATATTATATATATATGTGTGTGTGTGTGTGTGTGTGTGTGTGTATATATATATATATATATATTTTTTTTTTTTTTTTTTTTTTTTTTTTAATTTAGATACACCACAATGACAGTCTCACTCATAGTCACCATTTGAAGTTAGTTGGCTAAGGTAGCGTGTACATAGCATTACACGCTACCCAAAATTCAGTTGGTCAGATTTCCTGCTAATCAACTTACATGACAGAATCCTTCAAAATATCGCCACAAAGGGCACACAGACATGTAAACAAGCAGCAAGTCCTAACAGCCATACTAATGAACAATTCTGAACCACTCTGAGATAGAAATGTGTTATGTAGTAACCAAAAATATTTAAAGTGGCCTGTGTAAGTAGGTGGGTATTTTTTGTTTTACTTCACTTATGAAATATAATTATCTTGTACGTATGCTTGTATCATTTGTGTTACCCCTTCTCTGAAGGGTTAGACGGGCCTGACCGCACACCATGATATATATATATCATGTTGAGGTGCCAGAATGTCACTCGAAAAGAGTGAAATTCAGGCTGGCTATGACTCGCCTACCACATCTAAATTTGTTATAAAGGGGAGTGACTAGTCACACTGATGTCAGAAATACAGCTACCTTTTTGGCCCTTGGGGGCACCTGTACAGTGGAACTTTTGTTGCATGTGGTTAATCTCGATGCTGGGATTGATGTCTGAGGAAGAAATTCATTCTTTTGTTGCTGGCAGGCTGTGATGAAGCTTTGACAGGAAAAATGCAACCTTGATGTGTCCCATCTGTCTAAATATTCAAAGCTAAAATTATTAGACTGACATCACCGTATTTCTGCTCCAACCATTTTGCCCTCATTCACTGTTTTGATGAATATGTCATAGTTTCACTTGTATTTTTTACCTCTTTAAACTCTATTTGGTCCTTCAGTTATCTAAACTGTCCATCAAATGTTTACCCAATAGTTAAATTCTTATTCCTATTGATTGAAAGTGAAGAACAGCTGTTGGTGTATTTGAAATTGGGAAGCCTTCCAATGTGAAAGAGTAAACTGTATCCTGAATGAAACTATGCATATTAATATGGCTATTTTTTTCTCTGCACATATCCAGTGGCACGAAGCAAGAATCCAACGCTCTGCGCCATAGCCACAGTCACTATTTTAAATTTTATTTGCCAGCACAGCTTGGCACTGTTATTAATCACGATATGCACCGGAAAGGGAGGCAAACCAACTACGAGAACCACATTGTTACTTGTTTATATGCTGCATTAATTTCTCTCTCAAGCACACTCTTTTTTTAGGATTACAGATATTATTAGCCTTGGGTTAAAAATATTTATGGTGGATAATAAGCCCTATTTCCTTCAAGGGTGGTGTGCTAATTTATGGACTGAGACTATATGGATCATATTGTCAACATTTGATCATCTGAAGAAGAAAACTAAGGTTTGAAGTGGCTATGGGAGAAGAAGGTTATTAAAACAAAGCACAAAAGTATCATTGGTTATGTGAGTTAATAGGTTCAGGGCTTAGGCCTCTCTGAAGGAGTGTGACCTGCAGTTAATAAGTAACGCTTGACCGAATATGGTTCTTCACCCACGGGGAACCATGGTAGATGTCCTCCAGTGTGACACACATGACAGCCTAGCTCTAGGAGAAAAAAAAACAGACTTCCTTTTGTTTGTCTATACATGTGTTATGCAGTTATTAAAGACATGGACAAACATCTGGGAAATTCACCCAAAGCTTGTCTTGTCTCTCAGAATGTTGAATGCTTTTTTTCTAATTTGGTGCATGAGGTTCTCTGAGATTCTCAGAAAGAAATTCAGTTATATGCTGCTATGAAATGTTGCGCTGTATTTGTTTATTCAATATACTTCATACACATTTCCAGGAAAGACTCAGACTTTATTATGTGGCATCATTATTATCTTCGCCTAGTCATACTACAACTTATTCAAATACATTTTGAAATATATAAAGTCTTCAGTTTATCTATGTAACGCAGAGAGCCAACCAATGAAAGCATCAGAAAAATATCAGAATCAGAGTTTGTTTACTGGCCAAGTACATGTCCACATACAAGGATTTTTACTTTCTGTGAGTCAATCAGAAAAGAGAATACCATAGGTATAAAACTGCAGATAAACAAACCTAAACAATATACATATAAAAGGAATATTGCACGTTGCCCAAACTGAAGAGCTCACGGACAGCAAGTAACAAAATGTGCTATCTAATGGATAAAAGATGTGCAATACAATGAGTTTATACAATGTGCAGTGCAATGAGTTTATACAATGTGCAGTGCAATGAGTTTATACAATGTGCAGTGCAATGAGTTTATACAATGTGCAGTGCAATGAGTTTATGTCAGTGGGGGAATATCTTGAACAATGCAAACATGAGTTCACATGATGGCAAGCCAGAAGGGGACAGGATGCAAGTGTGAGCCATTTAAAGCTAACAAACGAGGTTTTTAATAGAAAACAAAAGTAAACACAGAGAAGTACACACTGCTAGCACAGGCAAACAAGACAAGGAAAACAAGACACGGCAGACAAACTAGGCAAGTACTCAAAATAACTGATACTAAAGGGTTGAAACGAACAGCCTTTGTAGAGGACGTGGTGAAGGAGAAACTAGGCACAGGTCTAGTGAATAAGGGGAACCACGGGACACCGTAGCGTTGCACTGACCATGCAAAAGATGTGGAGAAAAGAAAACAAACCAAAGTTTGTGTCAGGTGTCATTTGGTGTCAGGCAGTAGGGTCTGAGCTGAGGACAGGAACCTGGACAGGGACAGGTGACAGAGGAGAAGAACAAGAAGAAGGTTCACCAGATGAAGGGTGTGAACAGGACCCTGCGGACAGGGTGCTGACCCGGGGACTCAGGGACAGGAGGCCGGCCGAGCGGAGAGGCAGGAGCGCGGACCTGCAGGAGGGGGACCGGGTCGTATAAACAAAGGCAGAGACTGGGACAGGAAGGTTGGCAATGACTGGACAGGAACTGGGACAGAAGGAATGAGAAGGCAGTCTGGGAACAGGAAACATGTCCGGAGGAGCTTCCGAGCATAGGACCAGGAGACAGATGTATGGTACTGGGCACGTGGAGTGGTGATGCGGTGCTGGGAGCCGGGCATGATGCAGTCCTGGGTGTGGGGCGTGGCAACGACACTGGGCGTGGCCACAAAACGCTGTTAAGGCAGAGCCCTATGGTGAGCAGGGCACGGTGCCAAGGCACAGCAGGAGCGCTCGCTCCTGTTAAGGAGTCAGACGTGGGAGGACTGCACGAGACAAAGGGAAAACCAGGGGACACCTGTGTGAGCAAGTATCGCTGAAACGAAAACACAAAGAAGGCGGAGAAAAGACAACAAAGAAGATCTCGCCAGAAAGAGCATCCTGGTGAGGATCCGTTACAGTAAATATATTTCTGTCTCTACTGCCGTGTCTTAAATGATTGTAGTGGATGGCTTATTCAAACACATTACTGTATGACACTGCATTTTCCCTGAATAATATTTAACCAGGACATTGCACACGGATTAGCCTCAGGGGACAGGGTAAAGAAAACACGCAGAGACTGCCCTTGAATGATCGGCTCCTGTGGCTCAGAGTGGGAGCTGGCTCTTTTGTACTGTTCTTGGACCAGCTTACTCAACCTTTTTTTTAACCTTCATCAGATGAATCAAAAGCTTAACAACTGGCCTCAAAGCAGAAGCAAATGGCATTTGCTACTAAAATTTGCCCTATGGGCATGCAATTCTCCAGTCACTGAATATGAGCTCAATCACAGGACTGCAAGTACATGAAAACAGAGGGTCAAACTTACTGAACATGTCTATACTGCTTGTGTTGTGCATTAAGTGCTCTAATGTTTTCTTTCCCAGCTCACGGTGGTGATTTTCTGCAAAGAACACAGACAACAACAAATAGCTAATTGATGATACAAATATGACCTCACTGAATTTACCGTTTAAGCGACAGTAAGCAACCATTCCAAGCACTTATTTATTCCAATGTCCATGTGCAAATCACATTGACCAAGCCATAGTGACTTGACTGAAGCTCTTACTGACTTGACTAGAGTGGTTCTACACTGTCTAGTCTTGTGTAATGGAAGCCAGAATGTTTTTCTTTGGGAATGGCCAAAGATAGCAGTCTATAGCCAGCTGTTGCTCATATGAAGCTGGGATGATCTGATGCTATTGTCTGAGAGAGCCTGAAACAGGGAAAATCTGTCCTTGAGGAATAAGGGAACTGGAAATATCCAGTTCAAATGTCTAAATACCCAGAGAATAGAATATGACAAACAGAAGAAATGGAAACAAGAGTCTTATAGATGGTTTGAATACAGCAACCACTGTCCTCAATGTGCACCATGTTCAACTGATTAGAATTACATTTCACCAGTAATTACCACATTATTCAAGGTAGTCTATGTGGGCAACCTATTTAATAAAACTGGTTACATATATCGACACCATTTCACATCGAAAGCTAACAGCATGAGTGCAAACAGGAGAAGGCCTCTGGAAAAAGGTTTTATTTTAATACAGAGAGCATCACCTGGCAGTGTATGCAGAAAAAAACAGAGTTTCACAATTTCCTGGCAGTAGCAGTGGGCCGTGACATCGGCATGCAGCGGTGGACTTGGAAAAGATACAGAGGTATCCATGCTATCCAAAAACTTCCACTTTCAGTTCATCAGTAAAGAAAACTTTAAACATGCTCATTGATGGTGGAGAGTCACACCTGAACTCTGGTCTTCTTTACGTTCAGCTGGATGTGATTCAGTAATTTACTTTACTGTTGTCGTAAACATTAATGTTTAATGTGTAAAAAAGCAAAGTGAAACGTGTTAAATAAAAAAAAATATCAAAGCTTTGGTGACAGCTGCAGGAAAGTCCAATTCTGTTAAACTGATTACCTACAGATATTCCTGACCATAAGAGAATCGTAAAATCCATCATCTATGAGCAATGTGTGCTGTTACACCTGTGGAACATGAAATAGATATGCTGGTTTCCTTGATGGCACATCATCTCAGCAATGAAGGAGCAGAAAAGGATGAGAAAGCCTGTGTGAACCATGCCTCCCGTTCCAGGAGATGTAAAAATCATTTTACAACAAAACAACAAAGGCAGGTCATAGATAAGCTTTCATCAACTAGAACAACATCACACATTGAATTCTAACATAAACACGAGGCACACATTAGCTAATTCCTCACATCTTTAGCTCCTCTGGATACGGAACTCATGAATTCAAAAATAGGTGTCATTTTTTTCTCACCATTTTCAAAGCAGCACTTAAATGTTTCAGTGATGTGGCTACTTGCCATAGCCCCTTCAGTCGTGTCAGAAGTCCCCACCGTACTCTTTATTCATGAGATGTTTTCCACATGAGCTGCTTGAGCTATTTGTGCATATAAGTGAAGCCTAAGGGGTCGCGGTTATAGATTGCCATGGATCTAGCACACATCCTTATAAAACAAGGTTAGATGTAGGGTCGGTATGCATCCCACCAGAGCATAAATGAATATGAGTCTGAGATATATAAATATATCTCAGACTTTCTCTCTATCTCTCATATATAAATATATGATCAGTGGTCAGCAGTGGCTGACCATGTTCTGTGGATGGTGGGGCTGACAAGTTTACCAAGCACAGCAGGGCTGCAGGGTTTTTACATGTCTCAGTGTCAAAGTTGCATTGAGAGTTGAGGGTCTGCCTCCCGAACTGACATGAAGGGTTAGCACACACTGTGCAGCAGAAGAGCTATAGACTGCACACCTGGATTGAACAGCTACACACTGTTTTCAATAAAGTGGCCAATGAAAGGTGTGTGTGTGTGTGTGTGTGTGTGTGTGTGTGTGTGTGTGTGTGTGTGTGTGTGTGTGTGTGTGCGCGTGCGCGTGTGTGTGTGAAAAATATATTTATAATATATTTAATATATTTAAGGGCAAATAAAAAAAGAATACTTTCTATACATGTTCAATTGATGCTTGGTAGTAGGTATGTGTTGACTTGCAAGAGATGGGTGTTATAAACATTTTGGAATTCTAATCAAGTTACAATAACTTAACCCAAACAAACCGTTGCCCACAATAACTATGGGCCTCTGTTTATGGTGGATGTGAATATATTACTTAAATCATTGCCTGTTGTCAACAAAGAAGGCAAAAAATAGCAACAGTACAAGTAACTGACAAATTTCAGTGATCATGATTCTTAGGGAAAACATGTACACCAGACACATGAATCATGAAGTGTTTGTGTCTCCTCTGCTCAGATAAAGGCCCCTCTGATTTCCTGGTCGAGTTGGACTTGCTTGGGTGACTCTGGCGCCCATCCCCGGATGGACGTCTCCGTGCAGCGCGGTCACTAGTCACACCCAAGCCGAAGGCAAACAGTCAACAACGCGGCCTCTTCCTAGCGTGGGCTCATCCGCTGCCGCCTAATTACTGTGCTGCCGGGGCGGGAGAGCAAGCCAGGGGCCAAGCACAACAACAGGAACAACGAATAAGCTACAGGGGCCACGCCAGGGTTTTCCGCAGGCCATTGCTCTGCACTCCCCTGTACTGCCTCCCACCCTAACCCATATATAAACACCAGGCCAGGGAGACAGGAAGCCACCCACCAGAGGACCAGGCCAGGCCTCTTTAACAAGCGGCAGCTGCTACGTGCCCAGCAGGAGGCCTTGCAACACCAATCCAGGCCACATCTGCCAAGAGATTTGACCTCCAACTTTCAAGCCCCCCCCCCCCCCCGAGCTCTGCTATCTCTCCTTTGCTCACCTTCCCCAGACAGCCAGTTGGCCTCTTTTCTTTTTTCTTTTTTGGTCAGGGGGAATACTATTTTTAGAGCTAATAGTTTTTGTTGTTGTTGATTATGGAGATCTAGGAGAAAATGAGGAGAGGTAGGTTGAGGTTATGCTTCAGGTTAAGGTTCAGGTTAAGGTTAATGTGCTCTGGCTTTGGTTAACCTGACTTCAAATTAAAGGCCCTACTACTTTTGACCTCTGAATGTTACTGCTTGGGGCAGTGCTTGAATAGCAGTCCGAATCCTGCTGTCTGATCTCAGTCAAGCAAAGAAAATCTAACCCAGCAGTGGCTTCCCTCATGTCCAGAATGATGGGCCTGGAGGCAGTAATCTCCAGGGCTTCTGTTTTGAAACTTCCCAAGCCTGTTGTTTATTGTCTTTTTTTTAACAGTCCTCCTCTGTGACCCAAGGCTGCTTGCCTACTGTCACCCAGTAAATGGCAAAACATTCTTAACATTTTAAATGAAAACTGTTTACATTGAATATTCATGCTTCCCGGGAAAAAAAAGGATTTCTATTCAACCATAGTGAATAAAAATCCCAAATATTTAGCTACACATTTCTTATGCATCCAGATTAATGTCAGCGACCTTGGTGCAAACAAATTGCCCCTGGGTGGGCTGTATGCTGAGAAGACAGTCTTTTGGTACAGTCTTACACAGCAGCTGTCCCGGGGGAAATCTGAGAAAGGTTAAAGTGACAGGATTTAGTGAAGGCTGAAGGGATTTCTATACTTTTCTTTATCCAAAGCTTCGGCAAAGACAACATGGAGGGGGACGTATCCCTACTGTACCTTCTCTTCCTGAGTCAGCAGTAGAGCAGGACCAGCTGCCCATTTAATCCACTGCAGGAAGGATGCACCTTGTGCTGGGGATGTTCGGCAGTATTTGGATTATAATCTAGATTTTTTTTTTCCGAGAACATTTACAAGCAAATTTCTTACAGAGTAAACAGCAAATAATTGCTACATTCTAAAGTAAATTTGCTGCATTCTAAAAAATCTTGCCTAAAAAATAGATGCTTCGGCTTCTGTCTGTAAACTATTATGTATTACATATTTTGTATTCTGTACCACTGCTATAGCATATATTAGTAGTGCAGACTTTTCAAACCAGTAGTTTCCTCATCAACCACTTTTCCCATGACTGCCACCTGGAGCATGCGTTTTCTTACTGACATCAGTCAAGGGGATGCACTCTGATACCATCTGACCTGACTGCTCCTTTTCTAATCCTGTTTAGATCCGCCCCATCGCTGTGGCTTGTGATCCATATGCACCTATCTCCTACATTGCTGCCTGCCCATCGGCTGATATTTCTAAGAGAACAAATCCTCCCCTGTCAGCAGAGCTATCAGAGGTCCCTGTTAACACCACGAGAAGATCTGCTCGCCAAATCTGCCATGTCTGGAGTGCGGTTTGACGTCAGTTGGCTGCAGTGTGAGGCAGGTTAATTGTTTGGGGGGGACTCGGCGGAGGGTGGGGTGGGAGGTAATACAACAGTAGAGCCCATGAGACAATAGCGTGTGCCCTGTAACCACATGCAATGACACTCCGCAATGCAGAGAGGGGGCAGCCGGCACAAGGGGTCTTTGATTAGTTTGCGCTGGGCTCGGGTAGCTGTTCGAAAGTTCCCTCTGGTCACAAGGTGGTGGGCCTTGCGCTCAATAATGCCTGGACAAGCTCTGGATGCAGACCATGTGTAAGTAATGGCCACACGAATGGGACACCCAGAGAGGAAAATGGCTATGATACGTCTGGGACCCTGCCACGTCGCTGGCACTTCAGCATTGCATGACAACTGAGCCCCGTTATGTTGATGAGTGGAGGGGAGATGGGCTGCAGCTTATGAGCGAACACGTCCCCCATGATGGACGAGCATGTGAAGGGATGTTGTGTTGACAAGCCGTGATTCACGCGTCCCCTCTAAGCAAGAGATTGAACCTTGTGTCTGCCACCTCCATATGAGAGCATATGTATTATTGATGCAAGTTAAATGTATTTGCCCAAGGGAAGCAAGGTCACTGGCAGACAGTGCTAAACCCCTTCAAACATCTCATGCAGATCCTCTCACCTGCACTCCTGGGGGGTCAATTTAAGAGGTGATACTCCATAAAGTCTTAAAAAAAAATTATATATATATATATATATATATATATATATATATATATATATATATATATATATATATATATATATATGTGTGTGTACATACATACACATACATCATTGATATGACCTTTACCACAATGACATGTCTGGATGAACAGCTGCAAAATGGGTCAAACGTCTTTTCTTCTGAGAGGCCATTTTTGCCTGAGAGACATATTCATTAATATAATAATACTCATGACCGTATTTCTCATGAATCCAGACAACACACGCCGCACTTGGCCTGACATTAATAATTAAAGCTCAGTGGATGGTGTCCATAAGCAGGTAAAAGGTCAGACACTGCTCAGCCATCAATAATAGAACGAACTCATCTGCCTCAGGCAGAAGGGAAAGTGCAGATTGTCATTTACAGAGAGACAAATAAATGCCAAGCCAGGGGGATTTAGCTTTTCCTCTTCTCTTCTGCAGTCAGTAAATGAGCACAAGTGTCGTCAGATTCAGACTTTTATCTAAGTGAAGCTCAGTTTTGTTTGGCTGGTATTGTTTTTATTTTCCTTTTCTTTTCTTACTTTCCGCGAGGGTGCTTTTTCCAGGACATCTATGAATTGCTTTTATAGAGCAGAGATGCTATATTCAGATTTGTGTCTTTATCCTGTTTGGTGCATATTGCGCAATGCCATCTGTCTCATTCTCACTTCCCTCTTTGCTTCTGTCTTCCATCAGGCTACGTGGTCGCATCCACAGGCCAGCTGCCCTCCACCCCAGGATGGCCCTCCCGGATGGCTCCCCACATTAAACCCTCATTAATCATCGCTAATAAATGTAATAACGACAGTCTTTTGTTAATGTCAGAAAATGAGCCACAATTTGAGCCACTGACTCAATCAAGTTGTCAAGCTGCTCACATAAGCACCTATAAATATCCCAGAATGCTCTGGCCCCGAACCGCGAAACCCGCAGAGGGAGGAACCCTCTTCGCTGTGTGGCAGGAGCACAGAACAAAACGAGGAGAAGCCATCCCTCACAATGCTGCAAAACTAAACGTTCCTCGTATGGTTGCACAATATGGACAAAATGTCCCATTGTTCTTATACGGCTACGCGTCGTAGTTAGAATGAATGACACACTGCAAGCCGATGAAACATATGCATGACTACCCGATGTGATATGGGCTGCATGGTACTGAGAGTCAGAACGCTAACAGAACGTCAGCAGGAGCATCTGATCACCAGGCTCACACAACAGAAATGTCTGATCATTTCATATAGAGCTTTTGTTTATCGCAGTCTTTATAACAGAAAAAAATACTTGATGCACCATGTGGATTGTATTAAGACACTTTGCAGCGTCTACTACCAGTATTGTGACAATGGTCCAATAAATACGGTGGAGCCCTGATTATTTATGAGTGTTCCTATTATTTCTGCTTTTATAGTGCTGCAACTGGCTTCCTAGCCGCCCCCTGCAGTCAGAAGCCCCGCCGAGCCTACCGTAGGCCAGTCAGGCCCCACAGTCTGGAACAGACATCGATTTCCCTGACACAGTTTACCCTCTCTGCCGTTGCGGTTCTTGAAAGGCCGAAGCCCGAAACACATCCCCAGCTCGGCGCGGATGGTGGGTCCAGCTGCGCGGATCGATGTCAGGAATAATGCGCCACACTCCTGGGCCAAGTGCACCACGCCTTTGGTTCAGCTTCGGGGCCAGAGGTCATAAAACTGACAACGATGCAGAGATATTAGCAGAGGACCAACAAGCAAGGGCTGAGAGGAGGACCAAAATGTTAAATCTAACCTCAGTGAACTCCTCAACATTCTCCTCTGGAATGTTGTTTATCTCAGCCTGATATAAAAAGCCCGCTGGCATGCATAAAAGATATCCTGCTTTTGTGTTTTTTTGTTGTTTTTTTTCTTCATAAATTCACAAAAAAAAAAAAAGAATATTGTGGTTCCTGTGTTTCTGTTGTTCATCCAAATTCAAAAAGCAGGCTCCTTCATTACTACATAACCCCACTGGGCAAGCACGCATTCAAGCCTACACCTTATTGTTCAGGCTTATCATTCCCTGTCTCTCAGTATTTGATGCCAGTGATGACAAGTTTGTGGACATAAAGTATGCTGACAACAACATAAGTAGCAAAAGGCTACAGCAAAGAAAGCAATTGCACTTGTAAGTGGTTCAGAAAAGCACTGATATGCACAATGTAGGATGTGTGGGTTAAGGGTCAAGTCCTAAGGCCCTAATCTAACCTTTTTAAACACTTACAACTGATCTTAGTTTAGTTTTATGGTAAGAAAGTTGCAGACACTAAGAGTAAATACAATGGTTGGTTGAAGTCACATTATTGTAATACAATATTCAAGGTTGAAAAATTCCCATCAGTTGCCTATCCAAGAACAAAATAATCAGCTTGAAGCATGGTTGTGAAAAATTGACTTTCTGTTTGCCTTTTGAGAGACCTCTCAGTGGAGTTCATGAAATATTTTGGGGACCCCTGGAACACAGGCATTTACCTGCCTTCGGAAAATCAGGCAGCACACTGTTTGATTCTCAAAACTTTTAACACATTTTGAAAACCTTTTACCATGTAACATGTAATACAATGTGAAATAATTATTTTCTTGGTTATGTTGAGTTTAAGATTTGAGGTCAAAAGAAAGGTGCAAAAGAAAATTTCAAGCTTTTGTCCCACTTGCTTTGAATAACTATCAATAAATCTTTTTCTCCTGGGTTTGTTTGACAAACGCACGTTCTTATGAGCTCGCAAATTTCTGTGAATCATGTGAGGCGGGCAGTCAAAGCAGGCAGTTGAGGGAGAAAAGCGAATATCTTTGCTGCACTGCAGCCTTTGTTATTCCCTGAATGGGAACAGAAAATTGGCTGAAACTAAGGTAGCCTTACAAAACTGCTCAGTGACTCATTAAAGCAATACTGTACTGAGAGTTGTACATTTGAACATGCGAAAGGCCAGGATTCTATACATCACAGAACACATATTCTCAGTGCTGGTAAGGGGTTAACTGCTGTTTGTCTATATGTAAGGCTAACGATTAACATTGATGCGTGTTAGCTTTTGAAACGGTCTAGTCTGAGTCTAAATGGAGCTCCAATACAGGATGCTATGCTCTTCCTCGCAACTATAAAATAGCTTATTATTTATTCATTCATCGTAGTTAAATTGAATGTAAATTTTATTAGTTATTTAATGGTTATAGTGTTAGCACTCCTTTTTTTTTCTTTGAATATGAGTAGTGAGTAGCATGTGTTCTCTCCCTCCTTGTGATGTTGTGTGCTTTCAGTTAAAAAAAATATAAAACGTCTGAAGGATTACTTGCATGTTTTATAGAAACAAAAGATAACCAAGTTATTCAGTTGGGAAATACATTTCATTCGTCTGGCACATTTAAGGGTATCTCTCTCTTTCTGCCGACGTGTGCCTTATTCGAATACGGCTTCATAGAGCCAGTGTCGGCCAGCGGTTATGCTGAGGGGACTGGGCTGAGAATAAAGAGGCTCTGTACAGTAACGCCCTCTTCTTGCTTAGACAGGAGTTGCAAGTTGCTGGTGTTTTCAAAACGGTATTCGTAGCTTTCCTCAAATCTCAATTGCTGCTTGCATGTAGACGCAGCCAATCTCGTCCCAGTGACGCGCGTCTTGAGAAGGGCTTCATCGTGATATTTAACACACCCACCCCGAAAGAGCACTAGTGCGACTCGGCTGTGCGAGGACTGACCTCGGGACAGGAGTGCGTGGATATATCGACACCTGTCACGGCGCTCTTTCGGGGTTTCGCAGGCGCACGACGGTGCAACGGCGTTCCGATCGAGGCGGAAACGTAATTACATTCTTGTCCATATTCACAAAGATTTCCCACGCCATTATCTCTTATCGGACGACTTTTTCTTGTGTTTTTTTTAACCCCTCTGTACTGGGACTTGATTCTTTTGCCTTAGCGCAGTTATTTACTTGGACATTGGCGGTACCGAGTGCATCCGCGGCTTTTACCGCTCAGCGAGGAACTGGGCTGCACTGATCCAGTTTCGGTGTGAGCTGGGCTGTGCACGGGTGTGAGATGGCACGCGGCGACGGGTCCGCAGCCCACTGCCTCTGATTTCGGCGAGCACCCTGCGCGTGA
The DNA here is from genome assembly GCF_041902795.1 of Electrophorus electricus. Taxonomy (NCBI): domain Eukaryota; kingdom Metazoa; phylum Chordata; class Actinopteri; order Gymnotiformes; family Gymnotidae; genus Electrophorus; species Electrophorus electricus. The sequence continues at coordinate 35,977,508 of NC_137499.1, forward strand.
GACGTGGCTTCCAAGCGCGCCGCGCGCGACAATGCCGACAGGGAATATTTCTTAAGTGATCATTCCTTCTATACTAGACGTGCATGCGAAGGAGGAATTCTGGTCGTATCAGAGCATGCCCTAACACTGCGTGGATTACGCTTGAAATGAAAACGCCACATGGTGTTTTTTTTATTCAACATCTTTAAAACGTTGATAGTAATGTGGTGCTCAGACGGGCAGCAACCCACGAAATAAACCACACCAGCTTCTGTTTAGGATGATGAAGATGATACTCTTCCGTAAATTCCGAGTGTTGATTCTCATGGTCTTTCTTATAGCGTGCACCATGCACATCATGATAGACCTGTTACCGAAACTAGAGAAGCGAGCGGCCGGCTCGAACTCCGGCGGTGGAGACTGTACCTGCGCCAATAGCCCGAGCGAAGAGCCGCGCAACTGGGCGAAACAACGCGCAAGATCCGCCGCGGATCCCGGGTGGCCTAACAAGCACACTTTGCGAATACTGCAAGATTTCAGCAACGAGCCAAATTCCAATCTCACCTCTCAGTCTTTGGAGAAGGTCCCGGTCAACGGGGACAAAGCGGAGCCTTTCAAAAGAGTAAAAGCTGTCGCACCGGGTCCTGAGAGCCAGCGAAACCTGATCAAGGACGCGAGCGGCGGGAAGCAGCCTGCGCAGGGTGCCGGGAGACTTTCCGCTCTGTATGAGCACCCCCTTTACAAGACTGAGCTGCCGCCGCTCACAGACGATGACACGTTGTTTAACGTCAATGCCGACATAAGATTTTATCCGAAAACTGCAGGGAATCAAGAATGGTAAGACACCTAACAAATGGATATTTATATTCCACGTTGATCCGGCCCCTTGAATAGTAAAAGTCGCATTATACTGAGTGTCAGGTGCGGTGTTGATCGTTTTACACTACACATGTAGGTTGCTTGTAATCAAACGTCTCTACTTTCCGCCTTAGACGTGTAAAACACGTAACTACGTTAAAAGTAAAGTTTTTTTTTCCCCCTGAATAAAGATCATTCATGCTTCTATTACTTTCTTTGACTTTTTCCGCCCTCACTACTCGGCTGTGTGATCTGTCGAGCTTGTGACTTGTCTTTTGTTTCCGTCGGCTTACTTTCTGCTTTCACTTCACCCAGAGTGTCTGTCTGTCCACCTCGGATCGCTCCAGCTCATTACTCCGGCTCCTTACGCTCCTTACGGACAGCTCCATCTTACTACTCCGCCTCTGCTACTCTACTGTCTCTAAATAAAATAACCGGGGGCAGCAGTATGTTCATCGAATTCAGTTTAGGTTAATTAACAAGTCCGACCGTGAAGGCTATGACACACGAAGGGTCTTTTATCATCCTGATATTCATGTGTTTTGTAGAATAGTTGTTGTCTGTTCTGGACATTTGTACATTTTGGTGTACAAGGAAAACCAAATTAATATTACACCTGTTACCTTTATTTCATAGATCAGACATCAATATTTAATATTTAATTCATATTTCAGTCCAAAGCTTTTCCCAGTGGCTATATGTTACAGCAGGGGGAAGATGTTGAAAAGAGACAGAAGGTACCAAAACAACGCCACCCATGAAGTCACTGCTTATCAGATCACCCACATACTTTACAGTGGTATGAAACAGGTTCAACACCTCAGCAAATATTATGGTTATAGCACTTTGTGAATCGCCAAATGACAGGAAGAACTGAACCTCAGGCATTAAATCTTCCAAGCACTGTAAGTTTTCTGATATTTTCTCTGCCATTAATGTTGAACCATACTTTAAAAATCCTCTATATATTTGGTTTTGCTTCTATTTCCTCAGCACGTCTTTGCATGAAAACATCACAGATCATCCTGAATCCAAACCACATGTCAGTGACTGAGGTGCTATGCAGGTGTCTTAAAAAAAGGTGTAAACTCCCTGATAGCACATGCCCTTCCAACCGCAGTAGCTGCTGTACGCTGTCGGTGTGCTGTTGAATAAGGCATGCCCCCCAAAGGTGGGATGGAAAGGCATTACATACAAGGGCCCCTCTTTTGACATAATTCCTAGGTGGAGCCTTACACAGAGGCGTGACTGCAAAGCAGGTTCTCCAGTGGAGCCAATCTGGGAAGCGTGAACGGAGAAATAAATGTAGTCATCAAGATTAACGTTGTGAAAAAAATATACATTTGAAGGGGAAGCTGAAGTGAAATGTGGTCCAAGCTTCTGCAGAACGGGGAAGGAATCTGAAAAATGTAAGGCAGAAAAAAAAAACAACATCAGCAGCTTTACGTACAATAAGCGTCTTCGTTTTGTATCATTTGCATTAATCTAAGAGGGATGAAGTCAAAGTGGGATTTCAAGTCTGGCAATGTGGGCTCAATAACTGAATGTAATGAATTGACTAATTAGTGCAGTGTGATGACACGTCAAAATTGGCCAGTGGCCTGCTGGAAAATTATACTTGGCATTGTACTGTGACAGTTAAAGTCAACAGAAGTGTACATTAACAAATCAGTCAAAAACAGTCTATGAAGAAAGTCTGGAATTACTACATAGGTAAGCTTCAACAATGCTCCTCATTGCCTGTTTGGATGAAATGGTCATTACCATCACCACATGGATCCTTCACACTCCAAAGAAAAATGATGGCTGCTTTTATTGGTGTCATTATCTCGCTCCCTCCTCCATGGTGAGAGCATCAGGTGCTGCTATCAGAGCCTAATGCCCTGCGCTGTCCTTCACTCCCAGGCACAATGACGGGAACGAAGAGGAGGAAGAGGCATATAGCCCGACAAGGGAAGTGGCTGCAGAATCGTACCCCAACTGGTTGCGCTTCCACCTGGGCGTCAGCCGCTATGAGCTCTACTCTCGACACAGCCCCGTGGTGGAGGCTCTGCTCAAGAACCTGCAGACCCAGCGAATCACCAGCGTAGGTGAGGGTGCCACGGCACGCGTGTGCAGCTGCTGCATCCTGTTTACTTGCTTGTTTGCTTGTTTGTTTTTTTAATATTGTAGTGCTCAAGAGAGTAATTTTTGCCAAGTGTTTTAGAACCATTAGGGTATGGCAAATGCCAACTAGGTCACTTCTGCTCCAAGTGGAGCTGAGGGTGAATAGCAATGAAATTTCAGAGCTGTAGGGCTAATGATAGTAGCTTGTACTAGTGTGTGTGTGTGTGTGTGCGTGTGAGTGTGTGTGTGTGTGTGTGCGCACATTATGGAGAGCTTGATTTGGAGTGTAAAATTGAGGAATGGGTTATCTCCTTATTCCTGTGTGTGTGTGTGTGTCTGTGTGTCTTATGGATGTGTGCGCTTTTGCAGTAACCACTGAATACAAACAACCATTAAATAAAGCTGAGTACATACATGGCCATAGTTCTGCGTGAGTGCCAACGCAATCACTCTCTGTCTGTCAGCAGCATGTTCTCACTGTCCTGCTGCACCACACATCAGTCCCTCGATCAGGGAAATCAGACTTCCCATGCTAAGGCCATTCAACCATGCATCTTAAAGCTAGTCACTGTTTTAACACATTGTATGAAGCCTAGAAAAAATGCAATGAATTTTGACATTACAACACAGAGTAGAATTGATTATGGTTATTGAGACTGTGTTATAATGACACTGGAGATGATTGGAATAATGAATTCTCATTTCAGAGCAGCAGTTGATTTTCTGTTAACCAGATACAACTAGTGAACATCCAGTTAATACCTTTGCCGCAATAGTTACTTTTTGTGCACTATTAATAGTTTACCTATTAGTGTGAAAGCCTTGTTTAGTGTGCACATGCGGGGCCAAGACATTGCACTTTTGCGATGGCTTTTTTTTCAGGGCCATTGTGAAAGAAGAGCTTGTGCTCAGTACAAGGTGTTAATGCTGTTGGACTGGGTAATCTGCATACCACTGCTTTAAGTGTGCATTGCACAAGACGGTGACTTTGTAGTATGCGTATATAAAGGAATTAAAGGATCAGCCAAAAAGCCATTGCAAGGGCAGGGTGTATATGTGCCATGGCATGCCCTCAGGTGCTCTACCATGTCCTACCTATGCCCCACCCCATTCCGCTACAGCCCCGCCCTTTCACTTAATATTAATCTGCTTCCCCATCTCCCGTCAGTCACTACCTGAATACAGACAATGTTTTTTGCTCCTGTTGTTGCTCCTGTTTGTTGACATAGCTGTGCCAAAAGCTCCTAGATTGCTGGTCTTCTCATCTTTGCGGTCTTTGTGTATCCTGGTCCTTAACAACTGGAACTAGAGCAAACGCCAGTGAGCACTAGCCTCTGTTTGTCAAGTCTTCTCTTGAAGTACAGCTGCCTGAAAAGAGATGGCCCATTCTCAACATAAGCTGCCCTGTTATCAAGATTTCTACCTCATGGAAGTTCTTAAACACCCATATTGTGCGATACACGATTTTACCAATGTGGTGAAATATTATGTCTACTGTAATAGACTACAATCAACAAAACTATTTACAGATCACTGACAATATATTATCTGTAAAATAGGACAGTCACAGCCAAGGAGCACAACGGAGTACAACACTCATGAGAAGCCTACAACGTTGTTGCATCTCCACTGATGGGCCAACAGAGACTTTATTACCACGGCTCCAGCCTAGATACCGGCAGATGTCCGCTTGTCTGCATGTGGAATTAGACTGTATATTTATGAGTCAAGGCATAACTTCTCACTGTTAGAGATTGTGAAGAGGTTGGAAAATATGCAGTGAAAAAGTCATTGTTTGTCTACCAGGATTCTTACCAGCATGGATTTAGTGCATCTGTGTGTACACAAATGAGTCAGTGAGAAAAGCATTTGGCATGACTGATGTAGAGAAAATGGATTTGTGTGTGTATGTGTGTGTGTGTGTGTGTGTGTGTGTGTGTGTGTGTGTGCGCGCGTGCGCATGCATGTGTGTGTTTGTGTGTGTGTTTGTGTAAGCATACTGTTAAGTGTATATTCTCAAGTATGAGTGTACGTGTGTGTGTGTGCATTAATCTATTCTCTGCTACTCTTGTAATAATAAATTTTGCTCTTGTCACTGAAGATACAACCTTAAAAGGGGTTTGTTCTTCCCAACAGCTATGAAGTCTGGTGGTACTCAGCTAAAACTCATCATGACATTCCAGAACTATGGACAAGCCCTCTTCAAGCCAATGAAGTAAGTAGCACAGAAGGCACAGGTTTATCATCTCTAACGCATGTCGATTAGTGTAATCCAGTGTTTCCACACCAGACAGGAAACACAAAACATTTCACAAGCCTGCTCTGTATACACAGACAGGAGCATATCCAAAACTCTATGCCTGATCCCAAGCAAAATACGGAAGTGAGTATGTACTGCCTGCATACTCTTAAAGACCCACTGATAGAAGCATTACACTTAAGCCCTACATATGAATGGCTTGCTCTCAGATTGTATTTTGCTTAAAGCACTTCCTGTAAGAGCACTCTCCATGTCCGTGCTTGGTTCGTCGTGTTCAGATCCGCCCAAGCATCCGTATGATCTTTCCTAGTGGGTAATGATCAGTCTGTTTTTAATTAACATCGCCGGGCCTGTGTGATAATTAAAACGAGAGAGGAGCCGTCATGAGCTCTTGGGGATGTTTGCCAGCGGAAGAGGGAACCGCACATATAGCCATGCTGAATTAGTCAGTCTGTGTCAAAAGACTCGCCCAACTGAGACCAAACTGCCACCCTGCTTACTCACGAACAAATTGCTCCGGGATGCTTGATTTCCTTTGCCCAGAGACTGTTGTCCACCCCTTTTAATCAGAGTATCCTTTACCGCAGCAACCAGACCATCAAAGTTGTGTTTTCTCTCACACTGCAGGGCTTCGGAGTTGATAAGTGTTTCTGGTTTTGTTTTGGAGGTTTTTTTGTTTGTTTTTTTGTCAATTGTTGTAACAAGTTTTATTAAATTAGAACAAATTCTTCCATTTCCAAAATTCTGAACTCACATCAAATCTGCTGGACCATCATCTACAAAATCTCAACCAAGCAGATAAAACAAAGCACCAATTGTCCTTTTGTATACAGAATTTATAAATAATTTACTCCAAGTAGATTATGACTCATTACGTTTTATTTACCACAAATGCTCACTGGTGTAAACAAACTAACCTGCATTGCTACGTTTATCTCGGTGTCTGCTGTTATGGCCTTGTTCATTGAAAGTATACCTGATGTTCTCAAACTTCAGAAAAAGTAAATACCCTCATCCTTTTGCTTTTGCATGGGTGCCTCGGTGCCCAAACATTTGGGTTGGGTTGTGGTTGCAATGAAAACCATAAGAAGACACATCTCGCAGGCCTTTGTGATACAGAACCACAGAAACATTCTCTTGAATCTCCTTCTTTTGGAGAAGTCTGTCTGTTGACTTCCGTTTTCCAGTTCACATTCTCCTCTTCTGTTTCGTGCCATTACACATTACATGCCTAATGCCATCACATACAAGCAGAGCGCCAGCTGCGAAGGTAAACATCACCAGAAGTTCACTTCACGGTGTTTTGGAATTCAGCTCCAGAATGTCTTGTTTACTCCTCTTTGGAAATGTTGAGTGTGTGTTTGTATCTGTAGTACATGGCTTAAGGCACTGCATTCAGATAACTCCTTCTGTGAGAACTCAAGCACTGCTGTGACTACAAAATCGGACCACGAGCGGTTAACTCATATCTCCGTGCGACTCCTGTCTGGCTTAGCCCAGAGTGCTGAGGTGAATGCCACCACACCATTTGGTTCAGGGGCAAAGGCTGACACAGAGTAGCTGCAACATTGCCAGGTCTGAGCTGCCCATTTTACTTTAATTGCTTTTTGTTCTCGTTTGCTGTTGTTCCGCGTTGCACCTTTTTGTGTGCATTTCACGTTTTCAAAATATAAAACAAGTGCAGTAAGAATGTATAAATAGTAAGTGATAGGCATTTAGCTGACGCTTTTATCCAAAGTAACTTACACTTATGAATGGGGCAGTGGTAGCTCAGTGGTAAAGGTACTTGAGGTTGCTGGTTCAAGTCCTGCCACTGTTGGGCCACTGAGCGAGAAAGACCCTTAACCCTCAAGTTGTACTTAGTCATAATTCCACTTTGGATAAAAGTGATAGGAGTAGGAGCTTGTATCTTACCTAGTTAATTCATCCCCTAGTGGTTAACCAGACTTTCCCCCCTGGTCACTATTCTAGTGCTCCTGTGCATTGATAGCCTGTTGCGTATGTCTACTGATGGCCCACCCTGGCCTTTTTTGCTATGGTGGAATCTGTCATCCACTGTATGGATTGACATATCGCGATGCAGTGATATCCAAGCCTGATGGAATGACATCACTACCTGGCAGTGATTTTACATACTTGTAAAAGGTTGTTTACATACTTGACCAAGTCACTGTTCCTTTTACCATGACAGCGAAGCAGGTAACATTCATTCTGACTTTAGCTTCGCTGCCTTGCCATTAGCTTTGATCAGTGATGGTGGGCCTCATGCAAGAATCACTCATAGGAACCACTGCCATAGCAATCTAAATCTCGAAAACAGCCGTTAGTCTAATCTGCTAAGGCCTGCTACGCTGTGATGTAGCACAGGCCTATTAACTTTATATACAGTGGAATAATGGCATCCACTTAAAATTAATCTATGCCATTTAACACTTCGTGATGTTGGTATTTACATTTGCTCTCCAGGGAGTAGTTCTCAGTTGTTGAGCTTGACAGTGCCACATGACTTCTCATGACACCTATTCGCTCATCCGTCTTCCTATGACGCCCTCCTATTTTGATCATGTGACACCTTGTTTTGGCTAGATTTTTATTGATCTAATTTCATATCGAACCAGGTCTTCTTAGTTCTGTTATCTTATGTCACAGCGTAAACAACACCAGCAGCCTTCGTATCCTTATTGTTAATGCTGCTATGTTTTAATTTACTGATCTCAAAGCAGGAAAGTTGCTTATTTTACCCCATTTTTACACTCCCCCCTTACATGCTTGGGGAGAGGGGGTTGGTCTCATCTTTATAAGGTGTTTTGTGGCATTGCTTATGCTACTTCACAGTTCTCATGAACATGTGCTCTCCTACAAACAGAGCTGCTTACGTAGGGAACTCACAACAGTGTGGTAAAGTTACGGGTGATTACTCAATCTGACATGGCTCGCTCATATGAACTAAATTTATGAGAGTATGAGAAATGGCGAAGCTCCTGGCCGGCAGAAGTGACAAAACACCTGATAGAAAAGTGTTTTTGAAGTCTGGTAGTGTTTTTGAAGTCTGGTAGTGTTTCTGAAGTCTGGTAGTGTTTAGTCTGGTAGTGTTTCTGAAGTATGGTATGTGGTGAGGATCAACAGTTGCAGACGGGGATGTCTACTGCCACTCGTACAGTGGTGGAGGTATCAAGTCTGCAGTAAAATCAATATACAGATGTAGCTGTTCGCTATGGGAAGTGGTTCTGGGGTACCTGTGAGCAGAGGATGCATCACCTTGGATTCAGTCCTGGATACGTTTAGTTCAAAAATGGCCACCAGCATGAAAACACATGAACCTTTGTGTGTGCATAAATTCCTGTGTAGCGACTGGGCTGGGTCAGACGAGGAGGGCATGCGCATGATACTTCGTTGCTGGGTCAGGATGCAGATGAGTAGAACGCTGAATTCAAACTCCTCTACTGTGTCTGTGTTTTAATGGCAAAATATAATCACAGAAACAACAAATGAGGTCATATTAACCAGGAGAACCTGCAAACATGGGATGTGGGCACAGAAACAAGACCTGTCAAACATTCTTTCCTATTTATAGCACAGCTTGATTGGAAACAGTGATAAGGAAGAGGTGTTCAGCTTTCGAAAGTGGAGTGAAGTCGGACAGATGCAGGTTGTAGCAAAGGGAGCGTGACAAACAGATTTAAGATGACTGCATCCTAGATCTTATTTTATAATCTGCACACACACACAGCCCAACAGAAACTGGAGGGAAAAAACCTGCATATTACAAATGCGCACAAGGAAAGTGTACGCTTGTTGAAAAGAGCATACGTGACACGATGGCGCCTTTAATGGGCCTTTAAGGTCATTTTAAAAGTAGTAGCTTTGTTTTTCACCCATACGTTGAATAATAGTAGGGCACTCTTACCCACATGTTTAAGTAATGCTCATTGTCCTAATATTTAGCCATCCTAAACCACCAGTGTGTGACTGGATGTAAAAGCTGTTTATGTTACTTGTAAAGTGACGTTGGGTTCCTCGAAAGGCGCTATATACATATAGCTTAATTCACTCATTCATTCATTCATCCATCCTAATAGTTAGTCATCCTAATGAGGTCTATACACCTGTAACAAATTGTAGGCATGTGCATAATACCTGCAGTATTCGATATAAGACAGAGATTTGTCTGCCAGCTTGTACATAGTAAAACAGTAATTAAATACTTTGACTAATCACCAGTGCAGTGTTTCAGTGTTTAGTTATACTCACTAAGTAAATACACCTTGCAGGCATAAAGC
>NC_137499.1:35989490-36019490 GCF_041902795.1 Electrophorus electricus
CGAGAGCAAGCGAGTCGCGCCTGCGACAGCTGAACCTTGGAGTCCGGCGCAGGGCATCCGGGCCCTGATCAGCCGTCCCACGTGAGCAGTCTTCACGCGACGTGCGACACCCTCTCTGCACACCGCGATCTAGATTGATCCCTCCTCTCTGATAGCCATCGCTGTGGCGGCCTAGTCGAGCTTGGGCGTAGGGTCAGGTTTCACAGTGCGCTCTCACACACACACACGCACACACACAGCATCCCTTGGTGCCAGGAAACTAGGACGCTCACAATAGACTGTCTCAGTGCATCAGGCATCAATTTGTTAGATCAGGCTGTGCTGGCAGCTCCATGTAGCCAGCGCAGTTCTTCCAAACACTTCCTCACCAGAGAAGCAACAAGGTTTAATGAACTTTCATCAGATTGGTTAAAGTCTGTACAGAAGTTTGATTTCTTATATCCTTTTCTTGGCTGTTATGTAAGGATATGAATAAATTCTCGGCTGAAATATTAGACACTGTGAATGCAGGGAATTACAGAGTGTGTTTGTCAGCTTCAGCACGCCCGTAATGTGTGAAAGATAACAGGGGAAGTCACATGCGAAAGATAACAGGGAAAATAATTTCTGTCTTTGTGGCATCAGAAACTCGAAGCGCGTGGATTGGCTGGCTTGGGAGGCCAAAGCGAATCAGAAGTGCCAGATGATGTTTCATTTTAGAGAGTGGTGCAGCTCCCGCCCCTATCCCCAACCTGGAGCCCAGTGGCACAGGCTGTGTGTGAGGCTTTGAAGACATCTGCTCCACAGCTCAGACTGAAACGATCGCAGCTCCGCTTCCTGAATCTCAACAGCTATGCTGCCCCCACCGCCCCACATTCGTTCGAGTGGCGTGGATTGCGCATCTGAAATGACCTCTTCTTCCTCCCCTTTCCCCAGTCTCACCCCTCATTCCCTGGGCAGCCATTCTGTCCTCAAGATGGCAAGCAGTCAGAACACATTTTGATAGCAGCCTCTCGCTCGCTTCCTCTCTTCCTCTCTTTTGTGCTTTCTCTCTTTTTCCCTCTCCCCTGCCTGAGCTCTGTGGCTGACATCCTCTCGTTCTCTCACTCCACCCTCCTTCTCTTCAGGACCTGCTTCCTTCGCTCTCAAACCGCTGAACTGTTGATGACAAAGTGAAGTGCGTCACAGAAGCAACTGGTACGGTTGTATATTAAGAACCTCAGTGGTCCTACTACCAAACCAATAGCTGGCTGAAGGCCTTTGTTTTCAGGACATTCTGAGGATGTTTTCAGACCATTTGAGGAACATTTCGGGACATTTTTGGAATTTTTGCTTTGTTTTCCCATTGACTCAGTTGTAGTCAGCTGTTTGAAAGTGTTCAGACTATGCAGATCACACCAGAAAATGTTGCTAAACATACTAAATAAGAATATGAAAAGTGATCTCTTTTGTTTTGCCTTTAGTCAAGCCTGCGATGTCGATCATTTTTAATGGGAGCTGTCAAGTTGTCTTGTGCTGGACAATCATTGCCATCTGTGTGTTCCTATCCACTCCGTTGATAACGATAATGAGCTGCTAGGTGTTGCTTCTATTACCATACTTGTCTCTAGCTTGTCTCTCCACACTCATCCTGAAGGCAGTAGACTGTGGCGGAGGAGCCTCCTCTCCACTGGAACACAGGCCTTCCCTGTGGTTTTTGTTAGTTGCCAGGCTGTTTATGAGTGGAGGTGCCCCTCTGCATGGTCCATCCATTCTGTGGTCCCTCCAGTCCTCATGTGTTGCATGTTCTCAGTGCTTTGACGCCCTCCGTCCAGGGCCAAAGGCACCGTGAGTATCTCACAACAGTCCGAAACACCTTAATCCTGCTGCAGCCTTCAACAGGTGCTGTAGTTTCTGCCATTATCTCTGCCTGATATCTCACGCAGTTTGGCCCAGTGGATGCATCCCAGGTGGAGATCAGATGGCTGATGGTTCAGGAGTGCTTCATATCTCGCTGGGCCTCTGGAGACTGGGTGCAAGTGCCCCCCCCCAACTGGCTGATTCATTCATTTTAATGTCAAAAGCAGACAGGACAAATTGCACTGACAAATTGTGGTGTCTGCAGAAGCAGTGATGGGCTGGACCATATGATCAGGAACAGGAGTGTGGCTCTCTGGAACTCACACAGCCTCTCTCTGTTGGAAAAACAGTTATGCAGAACATAACCTCCTCGGTAATCGCTCTGAAAGCTGCTTTGGTGGAGAGGCAAGACTTTAGAGCACTGTATTTAACAGAGAAAATTGCAAACCTTAATTGCCACCTAATTGATCCAGGGGATTTAATGTCTGTGATAATGACACCCTGTTTTTGCAATTAATCATGCACAGGTACACACAATGCAACGCATGCAAGTCAGCTGGTGCTAATGGTTTACCCTTTCAGACATGCCATTTAAACGCTAGCACTCTAATCAGTCTGATTGTTATGGATGAATAAATTCAAATTAGGAACTTGAATGTAAATGCAAAAAAATGGAATCGTTCCTGCACTTTGAATGATCAGTTAATGTTCAATATGGAGGAAGGTTTTTATTTAATCACCTATGAATTAAAAAAAAAACATTTAAAAAATAAAAAACCCACCAGAATATCAAACTATTGACTAGTTTCAGGCAAAATGGAAAAAAAAAAAGTCAAACAATACAGGTTTTCTGACTGTTCAACAACTGAATCAAAACGATGTGAATCCACATTAGAATGGGAAAATTGGACGATTTGAGTGACTTAGAACAAGACATTGTCATGAGTGCTAGCCAGGTCCAGTGGGGGGGGGGGGGTTCTCATGCAGTGGTGTTGAAAGTATACTGAAAGTGGTGTGATTGAGGAAAAAGATCCAGTAAAAGAAACAACTCGGCAATGAAAGGAGTCAGAGGACGATGTCAAGAATTGTTGAACAGGTGGTGCACAGTCAGACAAATTGCAGCCAAATGCAATTTTACCCTATGGCAGAAGGACATTTTTAGTGGGAAAATGTACCATGCCACAAGTGTTGGATAGTCATGGATTGGTTCCAGGAACATGACAGAGCTTTCCCATCATGCCTCCTGCTTCCCTGGCCTTCACAGTCCCCGGATCTTAATCCGATAGAGTGTTTCTAGGACAAGGCAGAACAGGCTGCTCAGAGCATGTCAGTACCAGCATCTTATTTGCAGCAACTGCGAAAAGTTACCCTGTCCACATAGACCAAGATTCCTGCAGAACTATTCCGAATGACAAATCACTGTGGTTCTGAAGGCCAAAGGAGGTCCAACATGCTACTGGATGGGTGTCTAATATAATGGAGATTCGGTGTATACAGACACTCCTTCTGCCTACTGGGTACTAGGGCAATCAATAGCAAACACTGTAGCCAAAGCAAATATGTTCTGATATGAATTGCAAATATTAATTGAATTAATTGATCAACAGTACAAGAAACTTGTATAAAGGAAACTGGTAGTGTAGACAAAACAGGGAAAACGTAAGCATTTAACTTTTATTGAACAGATCGAAATGTTACTACAAATCTCCTTTGAAATCCTCCAAAAATATGACAAAGTAAAATGGAAAAAAAACCAAAACAAGAATATGGTTATAACAGAAAAATATTTGATAAAATAGTGTTGCTTCGTGTTGTTGGATGGGTTCAGGCCAAAGGGCTCATCAACATTGTGTGCTATGTCCCTTCTAGAGAGTGTGGGGGAATATCCCCTATTGTAGAGAGCCCACCCCTGGAAGGACCAGCAATACCACATGCCATCACCATTGTGGGAAGCAAATGTTCTTCATACATCTTCCACCACCATGTTGAGAATAATACCTCAATAGGGTTGAAGAATGGAGAATAAAGTGGAAGGAACGAGATTGTGAATCTAGCATTACTTTCAAACCCTTTACAGACTTCAGTAGTCCAATGGAAACTGATGTTTTCCCAAATGATCACATAAGACCAGATCTCCCTGTTGGTGATGTTCCAGTTCTGTAAGTTCATCTCTAAGGTCTTTGTGAAACATCAGTTGTTTTGCAGGGTGTGTGGTCTTCTTACAGAAGCCAAAGACATAGATAATAGCGCTGCAGCCAGTGATGTTATGGCCTCTTCTCTTTGCAGGGTTAAAACCTGCCTCAATGTAAATTCCTGCAACGTCTCCAGCTCAAACACTCGGAAAAGATAAATGACATTTTACTACACATGTATAAAATAGTGCTGTGACTGTGTATGGAATATTGCAGTATATATAATATTACATATCAATTCATGAAAGATGTTACTTGCACATATTGGAAGTTCTTTTGCTCCATTACTGTTGCATTGGAACAGAACTCAATAAATCGGTTTCATATGCATTCTGTTGCTCTGGGGAACACTGAAGGCTATATACATTTGAAATCTTGAATTTCTTGGAAAACATCTGTCCTCTATTGTCTTTGTACTTCCCTTACATTCAGAGAGTTGTTGACACAGATCATGTCAACAATAGCATTCCGTTTGTCTTGTGTAAATAGTTGTCTTCCTCGGCAACTAAGTGGATACCTCTCAGTTCTAGGAAAATACAGAAAAAAACAGTTGTGCCATCACCAAAGTCTTCTCTATGATGAGACAATACCAGGGCACTCACAAGTAGGTTATATTACACAGAGAAAGCAAAGCAAAACTCACCAGTGTTCTTCTCTGAATGCTGTACTCACCTGTGGTGTTCAATGAATGTCCTAATTATGGATGCAACTAAGAAGCATCTTAAATTTATCTGGACCCGCTGGCCAGCTTCTCTCAGTCATGAACTAGTACGTGGTCAATAGTTGTTGTTCTGAAGTCATCTGTAGTCTGGTGTAGTCATCTTCCTCCTCACCCTTTATTTCTTGTCTGGTTGTTGAGCTCCATTTGACCTAATAGCGATGTGTTCGCAAACGGTTATTTTCAACGGCTCTTCGGTAAGAACCGAGAGAGCAGAGTCGTACTTGAGAGACATTCTTTTTTCCTCTTTTCTTAGAGCCCAAATTTCACTGCCTGCCCCAAATCCACTCCATTCCCCACGTGAACAGATAGATGTTGTCACGCTAGTTTCCTTAAAGGCAGAATCTGTAGGATTTGTCGGCCGCTGTATAATCCCGCCGTTCCAAGCTGACCCCTCCGGCTTAACGAGCGAGCAGCAGTGGTCAGGCGAGCTAGAGAGTGAATGAGCAGAAGACGCGACCACATGAACAAAGTGGTACCACTGTTTTCTGGCTGTTTCACAGAGGCTACATTCTAAAGTACAAATAAACATGGCAGCAACCCCACCTCATAGCCCCATGGGAAGGATTCCATGTAGCGGGATATGGCGTCACCCTGTGTGATGCAGCTCGCTGACATTAGGTCAGGCATATGTGCGATATTGTGCTGCTAAACCGATTTCATACATGTGAAACGGAATTATATTGGTGGAATGTCTGTTTTGAATCTGATCCAAATCTTACCCTTTCATTATCCTGGGGCTTCTTGAAAAGGAACAGAGCCATGACCGCCGGTTCCATTCACAGCGCCATTATCCCCATCCCGATTATCAAACATAGCACTTACCTGAGAGTCCTTTTTATGCATTTTCTTTGCATAGCAGTACCCTCATTGGTCGATTCGACAATTAAAACCATGTGCTGAGAATTCGGCTTGTTTGTGTATAGCCAATGGGAGCTGTTTGTTGTTTGTGTTGAAGGTAGAAGAGTTCGGGTGCTTTGAGTGGCAGCACTTTCCGCAAGACAGAATGAGGTTATATGTTTTGTTGTAACACTTGGGTTTAAAGAAATGAAAAGCTTTTTACATTTTTTAAGCGTTTGTTCTGCAAAAAGAGTTATCAGCAACGGCAGTCGGAGTAGAGCTTTGAAGAATTCCGTTTGGAGTATCAATTTTAGTGCGTTAGCATTTCAAAATAAAAAAAATGCAAATAACAAACAACACATTTACAGCACTAAGCCTGCATACTTTGTCCAAGAGAAAGATAGAGAAAAATAAGCACCTCCTTTGAATGAGGACGAGTCGTCGTAGTATCGGACAGCGGTTTTACCCGTGCATTAGCTCAACATCCCTCAGAAGGAAAAAAGTATAACAGCAATCATTATCTCACTTCTTGCATGTTCCTTTCAACTCCTGCTTCCAGAGATGGTTGGATTTTGATCATCGGGTTATGTATCATTGGGCTGAGTGGCTGCAGCAATCTGCGAGCACAAACACGTTTCTTATTTTCCCCCACTCTACTTACCTTGGTTGCAGCGGGAGTTTGCACAGAAGAAGCTCTGCGCTGTAGCTCTTCTCAGCATTCCGCCATTGTCCCTGCCGTGACCAGCTGCACTCCAAGGCCGAGCTGAACTGCCTTGGGAGAGGGACACTTGTTCATCCTCTTTCTTTCTTCTCCATAACTCTCTCTCTCTCTCTTTCACTCTCTCTCGCTCTCTAATCCTCCATATCAATACAATACACCTGCCTCTCACTCTGAAGCTCTAATATGATGTGTTATAAAGACACTTCCCACCTTCCACAATCATTAAAAAAAGCACCTTTATTTGTGACCAATTTCTCTGCTCAGACCCAAATGCCAGCATGTTCCTCTGACTCGACGCATTTTCCCATAACTGGGAACCCCAACCCCCCCCCCATCTAAACACCAGTGAGAGGCCACAGTGAGTCACCGCCATTCAGAGGCAAGCCGAGCCATGGCGAACCTCACGTCAGCCAGACAAACATAGACCACCGCCAAACAGCCCTCGAGTGTGGCGCAGAAGGCCTCGGACAGGCGGAGACATGACGAGAAACAACCGAAGTCCAGATCAAGGAGGCTGTTTTTAAATCCTTTTGGCCTGGACAGGCCAGCAACCGCAATCCACTAAGTGTTGTTTATGCGTTTGTTCCATTTAAGGACTGGATACACAGCAACCGCTGCTGGTTCCGGGGATGCTGACAGATTTTTTTTTTTAAAGAAAAAAACACTACACACAGACTCTGGAAACTTAAAGCGCTCTCGTCCCAAGAGGTCTAGCTCCAGCGGCCGGGCCGAGGCCGGTATGTTGTCATCCACGGCGCTCTCAACCGAGAGGACCCTGGAGCGCTGCTCTTTCCCAGTGGCCACTTTGACAGCAGCTCCAGCCCTCCAGATGACACATTTCGAAGGACGTAACCGATGGTCACGCAGCCGGAGCGGAACTCAAGCAAACAGCTCCTGCCGCGCACGGGAGACGTCAGGGCTCATGCGGCAGCGAAAGTGCGCGTTATTGAAGTAATTAATAAACACATTCATTAGGCGGCTAAATAAAAGACAGCACTTCAACCGCAATTCTATTATCGCTCATGCACCGCTGGAAAATGGCATTTTAATGAGCCTCACGTTGCATTAATTAGAGCCGAGGCAGGGACCATCGATGGCGGCAGAGCATTCTGAGGCTGCTGCCGAACTCTGCAGATAGAACCCGAAACCCAGTGCTCCAAAGGCCTCCCCTGTTGTGGCTGTTTCTGAGGCTCAAACAGTCTGTGTAAGTAGACACAGATGGCATATGGAGACAATGTCCCCCCTCCCTCTCTCTCTCTCTTTCTCTCTCTCCCTCTCTCTCTCTCTCTCTCTCTCTCTCGCTCTCTCTCTTCCATTCTCTCTGCCTCTGATGCCAGCAGCTGCCAGCATCCCGTGATTTGGAGCTCTTTCTTAATCAGGCGCACGGGTACGTTTCCCCCACGGTAAGCATGGGGTGTCAGTACTGGCCTCAGGTATAGATCAGCTCAAAAAGTCAGCTGGAGCATGCTTTACATTCTAATCACATTAAAACCAAGATCTTTGTTCTAGAAAATTTAAACCAGGATCTTAATTCTAAAAAAAATAAATAACATTCAGATGAGCAATGCTGTCATGACAAATGCTTTGTATGTTCATTTGTTTACTTGTTTGTTTGGTTTTTTTAGTGTATAGCTGCTCTATTAACTAACCAGATTCACTTTACACAGACTGGATTATATTCACCCATCCCTGTGGAAATCATGTCAGCTAAAATCAAGGCTGGTCAGTGTTAAGTGGGATTTAAAACGATGATTATTATCACTGTTGAGCCAGTGGTAAAAGCGCTGACTGAAAGGCTCAGACAAGACCCAGTTTGTTTGTAATTGATGTGGTCATGACTATTGCAAAATAATCTAATTAAAAAATGCATTAATTACAATGAACAATTAAAACCACTTTTTAATACTAAATTAGTACCCTCTACACTTCAGTTAGATGACTAATTTAGTGATTTTATAACATTTTGCTACAGTTTATGTTAACCCCTTAGATATAAAATATATACTGAATTAACTATACCATTTGAAAGAAAAAATGTGAATTGCATTTTATGAAATAGGACAACACATGCTGCAATTTGTAAGAAAACAGTCCAATTCATTCATTGTCATAAATTACAGAAATGTTTTCCTGTCCCCTTACGTGTAGTTTCTTAAGTTCCCCTTTCACTCATGTTGGATTTACATGAGTGTCAAAAGGTGAAGGATCTGCCTTTAGCTTCAGTGGCATGACAGAGTAATGAGGGCTTGTACTGAGGAGATGACATGCTTTCAGTATGAGCCCATGTGACTACAGACTCCAAACCGCATGACACCGTACCAAGCTGTAGACTTCCAAACCGCATGACACTGTGCCAAGCTGTAGACTTCCAAACCACGACTGCTCTTTTGGAACTTGAGCAGCACCTATGATCTGAGCATTAAAGATGTGAACTCTGGAGTTGGTAGTGCAGTCCAGCTGTGGTTTCTGACCTCGTTTAATGATTTTTGAGAGGTGTTTTTTCCTTCCTTCCTGTGCAGATCAGAATGGGTGGGTGGCCCTTAGACTCCAGGTCCTGGCTGTTTTTCCACCTGTTCTCCATGGCAGTGGTATTGTCCCAGTGGGGCAGCGCGCGAGTGCTGCGTCTCCACGGCAGCTCGGTTTCCCATCGATGGCTGGGCTGGCTCAAGGCACATGCTAAAAGGCCACGGCTCGATATGCCAGACTGCCGAGGGATGAGTGCTTGATAAATACCAATTGATTTGGTGTGCTGGGGAAGAAACAGGTAAAGTGCTTAAGATCCCTATCAGGGTTAAGCAGCAGAAAGTGTCCAGGCTTGTCTTCATTACCCCTCTGCGCCCTTCGGTGTTTTGTTGTTCTCGGTGTCACAGAAGGAGGCGGCTCTCACTGTTCGTTTCAAGGCCAGGCTCCAAAACCAAAAGGACCCGTATTTCTCCATCCGCCCATATATCCGCCCGATCCTCCGTCCCCGTCTCTGTAGTCCCTTAAGGAGCTGACGCGTCTGGCTTTCATTCCTCTGGACGAACCTGTCTGGATGAATTCCTCCGACGGAATGCCCTGTGATGAATTCTTTTTGAATGAATTCCTCAGGAGTGCGCGCATACTATTCTAGCTAGTCTGTGATGTAAACAAAGGGAGGAGGCTTTGGGTAGAGAAAGAACAACCAATCTGAAACCCCGACCAGAGCTTCGTTATTATCTGGGCCTCGACACGGCCCAGTCATGCGTCTCTTCGGTGACGAGTGGTCCTCGGCTCGGCCGACAACCATGATCTATTAATTCTCCAATAGAACTTCTTATCTGGCCACTGTGCTGCACAGCCAAACTCATTGTTGGGTGTGATAGCAGACAACAAGTGCCTCTCCTTCAGGTGAAAGCACTATCTAATGATAACGCAGCCAGTGGAAATCCAGCACATAGGCTCGAATGAATTGTGGTCTTTACTCTAGACATTTTGACTGGAGTAACCCAGTGGAATTGTTTAGCCATTTCACATTTATCTCAACTTGTTTTTGCCTTTTACAATTCCGATTTTTTTTTTCCTTACAGTTCCTCGGGCACGGAGAGAGTTCACTTGTTTATTTTTCCGCTCGAGCCGATAGTTAATCCTCTTGTTTGTAAACACGGAGAAGCATAACCTGATGTTTGAAAAGAGCACTTTGATCGCTGCTTCACGGCTCTTTTCTTTCTTTTTCCCCTTTTAAATGAAACTGACAGTGCAGAGCAACCATACAGGAAATGTGCGATGGGGAGCTAATCGGTGTGTTCAGCCCTCTGAGAGATAACGCCGAGACAAGCAGCCAGACTCTGGTGGCAGACCCTGCCGAGGTCCGTGGCGGAACGTGCGGCTAACGCTAATCGCGGCCCTCTGGGGGGAGGGAACGGTTCGATTGACCCGAGTTTGACTTCTCAGCCTGGTGAAGTTAAACTCAAAAGCGAGTCGGATGCATTCTGTCCACATTCATTTGCTACGGAATGTTGTGAGGAGGCTTTGTAGAGGCCCACACTCGCTGCCTTCCTGTTACCCCACACACTGCCAGCTTGGGGGAAAGAAGCAGAATCACTCGCATTCGCCTTCCAAGCAATCCCTTTAAAGACAGGGATTAGGAATTATGACGCAGGGTGGCAATTTACCACGCAGCATCTCCTTATAGACAGGAAGAGCAAGGAGTACCTCCGTCTCACACACGGGAAGCTTGACTTCATTAGATAAGCAAGTCTTGATGATACAATTAGGCACAGTTCTGAAGATTTAAGAGGTGTGATGAACAAACAATATGTGAGAGACAATGATCGAGACATAAATACTAACAAAAAAAAAAAGACATTCAAAGAAAAGTTTCTTTAAAGGTCTGACTTTGATGTTGTTTTGACCAAACAAAACACCTCTTTTAATTCAGAGATGTCTTTTCAGTTTGTTTCATCTTATTATTATTAGCCTATTTTTGGGTCGAATAAAGTGCAGAAGAACTGGAAAGAGCACAGAACAAAGGAGGCAGGCCGGTGTGGAACGTAGGCGATAGGAAGTGCTTTGAGGTGTTTTCAGTTTTATCCATAAGTTCCAACTCATTAGTGCTTTGGGACCAGGGGATGTTAGGTGCTGAGCCCAGGCCTGTCTCAGCCTGCGAGGTTTGGGGAGTTTGCCGTAGAGTGGAACCCTCAACCAACTCGCTGCCACAGTAATTAACAGAGCCATGAGAGAGCCATGAATTAACAGAGGCAGAGGGGGTGTGGAAGGGCGTGGTCTGCTAACTGAGCCCCTGCTGCTGACCCGGTTACCCAACTGCCTCTAGTTGACCTCTTGGCACCAGTCTGAAGCTGTGCTCGCGAGTCCGCTTTCCACAGCGTGGGCACGGCACCCGCTCAGGCCGAGGAACGCAGCGGCAGAGGGGAGTGTCAGAGGACCCGCTGGGAAGCGCCAGCTGTGCGCGGGCATCCCAGAAAGGAGCCCGCAGCTCGGCGGCAGGGGCAGACCCTTGGCCTGGGGACAATGTCAATTACAGTCAGAGAGAGAAAGATGCGGAGCAGCAATAGAGCGGCGAATTAAATCGATGCGCTGTAATCTTCCATCCGGGGCCCTAGGGCAACTCTAATTAAAAATCACAATGACCCTTAATTCTCTGAACCCTGCAATATAATTACTGCTGCATTCTGCACTGTTTCCAATTATCTGACATGTCTTAATATATGCGAGAGGCACAGAACAAAGTGATGGTGACAAATGCGTTAAAGAAAACGTCAGGCATTAGGCCCCGGGCCCCTGGTTCGCCTGAGTTAGGTGCCCGTGCTGCTCAGCTCACTGGGGATTGTGAAGCTCTATTGAGTGTCCCTGTGGGGGCCCTTCAAAGTCACATTGTTCATAACAAGAACTGCTTCCATCTCCACATGTGCTTTAAAGATTATTATGATGTCGCTCTCCACTTCTGTTCCTTTCAACAAGGAAAGTGGACAGAGCTATTAAAGAACACATTAACTGCCTAAATCATTTTAACCTGATGTGTTCAACAATACCCGACTTCTGAAGGCGAACTTCAAAAACTCCATTTCCAACCGTTCTTTTATATATATATATATATATATATATATATATATATATATATATGTGTGTGTGTGTGTGTGTGTGTGTGTGTGTGTGTGTGTGTGTGTGTGTATGTATGTGTGTAGACACACACACATACATCAGGCGTCACAGTAATCAAATCAGTAATCAAAAATCTATTCATTAGTTTAATTGGAACAATTAGGAGTAGGCCAGGACAGGTGAAGTGAGGTGATAACAAAAACTTTCACGTACACAGAAATGAGGAAAAACAAATTAAGCACAGCAGTGAGTAAGATCTGGTAAGCTAAATCAGATTTGGAATCTCATAAACAGATGAAAGTGTATAATATTCTTACCCCAGGCTTATGTAAGCCTTGTCTAAGCTCTCACGCGGCTCTGCGCACTTCCTCCTGGAATTTCTCATGCTGTTTGAGCACGGCAAACCATCACTTTATGACAATCCCCCTCTCTGCCTGGTTTACTGAGCCCGGCTGGATGGACACACGTCTCTGTGAAGGGATAAAGATCAGAAGGAGTTCCTTATGACCCCCCCCCCCATGCGTCTACTCTTCCTTCTCTCTGTCTTTCTCCTCCAGACTCCTTCTTGCTCTGCGTTTTCTCCCACCTCCCATTTTCATCCTCCGCCCCCCACCTCCTACATCCTCCCCCAACTCCATCTCCCTCTTCGCCAGATTTCACTCTTGTCTAGGATCTGGTCCCGCGTCTCCCCCAGGCCTGTGCGTCCACGCCTCACACCGGCTCTGTGACCTCAGATAACGGGCTCTGTCGGCCAGGCCGTAAACCGGGCTGGGATTGCGTGTAGATGACGGAGCCCGTTCTCACCGACGACTCCCTGTCCTGGAGGATACAGTTGCGAGGTCACCCGCTACTGTTGCACGTGTTCGTGCGCAGGTGTTGATGGTAGGGGCAAGACAGCACTGCCTAACTGTTAACTCCTGGCTCCCCGACATCCGCCAGGGTCGCAGAGTTCAGCGACGCAGAAAGTCCTTTTAAATACTTGTGGGAACAATCACTGGTCAGATGGAGCTATGGGTTAATAAGCTTTGTAGAAAGAGGGAGTTAAGGTGAGAGAGAGAAGGTGAGAGACAGAGAGACCGGGACCTTGCAGGGCTCAGTGCTTTTAATGACAGGTTTTAGGTTGGCCACCTGGACTTGCTGAAGTGTAGAGCACCTCATTGTAGTCTGCGAGTGCCGGCTCGCGTGCTCCACACCTGTGAAAGCAGCTGTCTGGGGCTGGTGCTCGCCGCTCGAATTCCGGTCACGGCATTGACCAGTGCGCCCCTTCGCCTTTACCTCACTCCCTCCAGACGTCTGCGTCACCACCCCGCTCCTTAGCACGCAGACTGCCAACAGATGTTCCTGTGCATTGAAAGTCCACTGCTAAGCTAAAACACCGCTCCCGGCCTTGCGGGCCCGCTGCCGTTAATTGCAGATTTGGCTCTCACATTTGCTGGTTGAACGTTCCCGGAGATGCCGACTTCATTTCTGCCATCCTGTGGCATGTTCAACCGGAACGTCCACGTAAATAATAAACACACTGTTAACTGCAATGGCACAAAAGCAATCAGAGTGACACCTTCAGTCTGCAATCCCCTCCCTAAGCACAGAAAGCCCATTACGCCAACGCACACGGACAAGACTTAAGTCAGTCTGTAAGCAGTCTTTATGTAACACAAGAAAGGGATTTTGTCACTTCAGTAATGGACGTTGTAGGAAAGGTTTGAACAATCAAGCTTGTCCTCCACCCCCCCCCCCCCCCCCACCAGAGGAAGTCAACACACAAGCAGCCATTAATACTCATTAATAATCCAGCTACAGTCATGGCATTCTGCCGTGTTCTTTTCACTTTGCCCAAAGGGCATTACTCAAGTTACTCTGGTCTTTCTGTCCTCAAAGACTTACCGGCTTTCAACACAAGCACTGGCAGATACATTAGGGGTTTTTCTGTGTGAATGCGGCAAATTGTTGAAGCAAAACTTTGGACCAAAACCTCAAAACCGTGTCAAAAGAGATTTTTTTTCTGAAACATCTGATCGAGATGTTGGACATCTGTTTTCCCACAGTTACTGGACAAAGTGGGCTAATGGGTTAGGCTGACTGAAGAGTGTTTCATATTCATTGCAGGGCCAATTTGCCTTGCTATGGCAGCGTCCTCCAGGCCCAGAAGGCCTGTCTGATTGCTCTGCGTTGTTCTCCTAGTCAGGTTGTTAGAATACAAATCCTTCACTTTAGAAAAATTCAAATAATGCCATATGATTCTGTTAAACATGAAAATAGTTTAGAAATGCAGCAGAGTTAAAGTATGAAATATGTTTTAAAACTACTTCAGGAAGAAAAGTAAATGTAATGTTTGTAAATTCATAACCAATTGGATAAATGTTACATACCTGAAGGGTAAATTTATTTGTGACATGCAGCAGAATTTTTGTGAGATGTTTTTTTTTTTTTTCCTGTTGACTCAACTGCACATTTTTCCAAATTATCCAATTTGGTCATCACTGGTTGACTTCTCTGATCAGTTCACTTTAAAGCATAGGCACCTATGGAACTCCCCAAAGGAAGCTGTCAATTTATTTCTATTTCTCCATTATTGGAGTTGAAGTGGAGTAGAAGCTCAATCTCTCCCAAACAGTGACTAGCTACTAGCTGTTATTGTTCCTGGTGATTTACAATTATGATTGAATACAACTTGAGCAATTGAGGGTTAAAGGCCTTTCACACATGACAGGGCATGTAAATATAACTTTACTTTTCTCACCAAACACACCATAACAGAGGAAGTATCTTAACTCATAGGCTGTGGTTTCATGCTTTAGGATTCTTACTAGATAATAAACTCTGGTAACTGCTACCAAGGCAGCAACACTGAAGTGTTGTTAAATTGTGTTTGTATTTCTATTACTCTGCTGTAAGATAATGACTAACCTCAGCTACATGACTTCCTCGCTACATTTTGAGGAGTGTTTTGCCAGCCGGAGTGTAGGAGGCATGACAGTGGTTTGGGGTTTACCTCACATCTAGTACATATTGCAGTGTCCAAATATTCTCTCTCTCTCTCTCTCTCTCTCTCTCTCTCTCTCTCTCTCTAGCCTCTCAAAGGACATTTAAAGAGGTCTGATATTCTACTAGTGTTGCTCTCTGGTTGAGTCTCATTTTCAGGCTTTTGGAGCACTGAGGAAAGCAGGCTAAGCTTACAGTAACCCCATTACTGAGACATTGTGCAGGAATGTGCCAATCATTGCCAGAGGGGGCAGGGGGGAGGCAGCACCCTGGGGTGAACCCTGGGAGTATGTGATGTAATGATGTGATGTAACGACATGATGTAATCGCCCTGGAAGTACGTGACGTGATGGCGTGATGTAATCGCCCTGGAAGAACATGACGTGATGACCGTTGCAGCCAGACAAGTTTAGGACGCAGGCCCAAGTCCGTTCTCTGTGCCCTACCATGACGTCTCATGTTCCTTTAGCCTTTAACATTGATCCCTGAAGGACTCCTGTCTACAGGGACTTGTTTAGATATCAAGAGGACGGCATCGCTGTATGCTATTTATTTGAAGCCTAAGGCGTATCACCTTATTTAACTTCTGACCACACTGCTCTCAGGAGGGAAATGTTTATCTGAGAGGTGAGGCCTCCATCATTCACCCCACTGGACGTGGACTTTGGAAGGCGTCTTGAGTGACACTCACCGTGATACGTCTCTCACCCGTGCATACAATAATCAGCCTGCCTCCCCCTTTACTCATTATCTTTCTGTTTCAAAGTATATGCGGGTAATTACCCCAGCCCTCCTCTCTCATTCCACGCTCGCTCCCTGGCCGCAAGGGCCACATTGAGAGCTGTCAGAAACGCCATCGAAACGGCGGACAGGCTCCCGGAGACGGTGATGGCAGTCATCGCACAGCAAGAAACAGACAGAGCCAGGCAGATCTTGAGCACAGTGGTGCAGCGTCCCAAAGTGAAAGAGAAAGGATCTGTCGGCACTGTTCACTCTCCGCCCGTTTGTTTCCCCGTATATAAGGTAAGGGGCGCTGTAGTACAGAAGCTTGTGCGGTATTGCGGTATCGCTCTCCTTCCTGTCCACGCTGGTTTGTAAGTCACTCGGTGTGCGTTGATCTGGCACATTAATGCTGTCACCTCCATCGCAGACTTGAGGTTGGGATGCCATCTTTGCCTTTTGAGCGAGAGCTCTGTGCTCCGAATACACCTCCCCCCTAGTGCCCGCGGCTCCGCGGGATGAATGATACGAAGCCGCAGGACTCAGGTGGGCGCCGCCTACTCGATGCCACATTAAATTCTGGGTCAAAAGGCGTGCATCTCCTCCCCGGGGAGACGGCAGTGCCTTTTTATTCCTCAGCGAACCAGCGCTACACCTCGGCCCGCGCCGTGCAAATAAAAAGCCATTAGTTCCCTTTTGATCCGGGAAATTGAATGGATCAAACTGGGGATTTGTGGCGAATCCCTCCTCCCAAGCTCTTCCCCCTGTCGGAGTTAACTGTGGGTCTTGGTGGTGGGGAGGCGGGAGGCGTCGGAGAGGGAGGGAGCAGGATGCGCTCAGGTCTAATAGCAGGTGGAAAAAAGGGAGGGGATATTCAGATAAAGAAAAGCCACTCAGTTAAATGGAATGTTCCCGCAGGCTTCCGGGTGGGGGTGGGGGTCGAGTTGCACAGAGAGAGGGAAAGAGATAGCGAGAAAGAGATGGACAGAGAGAGGGAGAAGGTGAGGGAGAGAGACGGAAAGAAAGAGGGAGAGAGTGAGAGATGAGGAGCGATAAAGATGGAGAGAGAGGGAGAAGGTGAGGGAGAGAGTGAGAGAGAGAGAATGAAGAGGGGACGGTTTATAACGGTGTCTGAGGCGTGCCTCGGTGAGCCTGCAGCACACACCTGGGGCACCCTGAAATCCCACAGTCCACCTCTGCTGCCACGTCCTGGACGTCCTGCTGAGAGGCCTGGACAGACTGCAGTGATGGGTCATTAACGGCCTGTCACACCACAGTGGTTCCAGGAAACGAGGCTCTGTTCAGATCCGCTTTAGGGAGGAGCACGAGGAGATGGGATCGTGCTATGCACATTCTGCAGGGGATGACAAGGAAAACAACAAGGATGACAAAAAATAGAAATGCCAGACAGACACAATCCATTTACTACACCGCCAGCTTGCTTTCCCTCTTGGTCTCTCTCTCTCTCTCTCTCTCTCTTCCTGTGTCTCTTCCTTTCACACACACACGCTCTCTCGTATGCCCGTGCTTTCTGGAAATCTGTCTGAAATGAGCGGGAAATGATGATAAAAAAATCAGTGTCCACCTGGAGGTTTTTATTTGCCAAAATTCCAGGCCTCCACTGAATCAGACAGTAAGTAGACAGACGCTGCCTGCCTGTCTGCCTGTCTGCCTGTCTCCAGGGACGTCTGATGGCACAGATTGCTGCCAAATTCCCATGAAGTCCATCCAACCCACTGCTTGATCAGATCTGTGCTAACTGTAATTTCACAGTATCTCTAAATTGTGGAGAGTATCTTTTCTCTCTCTTTCATTCTCTCTCTCTCTCTCTCTACAGTGGTAGTTATCGCTCTCTCTCTCTCTCTACAGTGGTAGTTCTCTCTCTCTCTCTCTACAGTGGTAGTTATCGCTCTCTCTCTCTCTCTCTACAGTGGTAGTTCTCTCTCTCTCTCTCTCTCTCTCTCTCTCCAGTGGTAGTTCTCTCTCTCTCTCTCTCTCTCTCTACAGTGGTAGTTCTCTCTCTCTCGCTCTCTCTCTACAGTGGTAGTTATCTCATTCTCTCTCTCTCTCACTCTCTCTCTCTCTCTACAGTGGTAGTTCTCTCTCTCTGCAGTGGTAGTTCTCTCTCT
Organism: Electrophorus electricus; assembly: GCF_041902795.1. Lineage (NCBI taxonomy): Eukaryota > Metazoa > Chordata > Actinopteri > Gymnotiformes > Gymnotidae > Electrophorus > Electrophorus electricus. The sequence goes on from NC_137499.1 coordinate 36,007,191, forward strand.
CTCTCTCTCTACAGTGGTAGTTCTCTCTCTCTCTCTCTACAGTGGTAGTTCTTTCTCTCTCTCTCTCTCTACAGTGGTAGTTATCTCTCTCTCTCTACAGTGGTAGTTCTCTCTCTCTACAGTGGTAGTTCTCTCTCTCTACAGTGGTAGTTATCTCGTTCTCTCTCTCTCTCTCTCTCTCTCTCCAGTGGTAGTTCTCTCTCTCTCTCCAGTGGTAGTTATCTCATTCTCTCTCTCTCTCTTTCTGTCTCTCTCTCTACAGTGGTAGTTCTCTCTCTCTCTACAGTGGTAGTTCTCTCTCTCTCTCTCTCTCTCTCTACAGTGGTAGTTCTCTCTCTCTCGCTCTCTCTCTACAGTGGTAGTTATCTCATTCTCTCTCTCTCACTCTCTCTCTCTCTACAGTGGTAGTTCTCTCTCTCTCTGCAGTGGTAGTTCTCTCTCTCTCTCTCTACAGTGGTAGTTCTCTCTCTCTCTCTACAGTGGTAGTTCTTTCTCTCTCTCTCTCTCTCTCTACAGTGGTAGTTATCTCTCTCTCTCTACAGTGGTAGTTCTCTCTCTCTACAGTGGTAGTTCTCTCTCTCTCTACAGTGGTAGTTATCTCGTTCTCTCTCTCTCTCTCTCTCTCCAGTGGTAGTTCTCTCTCTCTCTCCAGTGGTAGTTATCTCATTCTCTCTCTCTCTCTTTCTCTCTCTCTCTCTACAGTGGTAGTTCTCTCTCTCTTTCTCTACAGTGGTAGTTCTCTCTCTCTCTCTCTGCAGTGGTAGTTCTCTCTCTCTCTGCAGTAGTAGTTCTCTCTCTCTCTCCAATGGTAGTTCTCTCTCTCCCTCTCTCCAATGGTAGTTCTCTCTCTCCCTCTCTACAGTGGTAGTTCTTTCTCTCTCTCTCTCTCTCTCTCTCTCTCTCTCTCTCTCTCTCTCTCTCCAGTGGTAGTTCTCTCTCTCTCTCTCTCTACAGTGGTAGTTCTCTCTCTCTCGCTCTCTACAGTGGTAGTCATCTCATTCTCTCTCTCTCTCTCTACAGTGGTGGTTCTCTCTCTCTCTCTGCAGTGGTATTTCTCTCTCTCTCTCTACAGTGGTAGTTCTCTCTCTCTGCAGTGGTAGTTATCTCATTCTCTCTCTCTCTCTCTCTTTACAGTGGTAGTTCTCTCTCTCTCTCTACAGTGGTAGTTATCTCATTCTCTCTCTCTCTCTCTCTCCAGTGGTAGTTCTCTCTCTCTCTCTCTCTCTCTCTCTCTCTCTCTCTCTCTCTCTCTCTCTCCAGTGGTAGTTATTTCATTCTCTCTCTCTCTTTCTCTCTCTCTCTCTACAGTGGTAGTTCTCTCTCTCTTTCTCTATAGTGGTAGTTCTCTCTCTCTCTACAGTGGTAGTTCTCTCTCTCTCTGCAGTAGTAGTTCTCTCTCTCTCTCTCCAATGGTAGTTCTCTCTCTCTCTCTACAGTGGTAGTTCTTTCTCTCTCTCTCTCTCTCTCTCTCTCTCTCCAGTGGTAGTTCTCGCTCTCTCTCTACAGTGGTAGTTCTCTCTCTCTCTCTCTCTACAGTGGTAGTCATCTCATTCTCTCTCTCTCTCTCTACAGTGGTGGTTCTCTCTCTCTACAGTGGTATTTCTCTCTCTCTCTACAGTGGTAGTTCTCTCTCTCTCTGCAGTGGTAGTTCTCTCTCTCTCTCTACAGTGGTAGTTATCTCATTCTCTCTCTCTACAGTGGTAGTTCTCTCTCTGTGTCTGCAGTGGTAGTTCTCTCTCTCTACAGTGGTAGTTATTTCATTCTCTCTCTCTCTCTCTCTACAGTGGTAGTTCTCTCTCTCTCTACAGTGGTAGCTCTCTCTCTCTCTACAGTGGTAATCTCACTCTCTCTCTCTCTCTTTACAGTGGTAGTTCTCTCTCTCTCTACAGTGGTAGTTCTCTCTCTCTACAGTGGTAGTTCTCTCTCTCTCTCTACAGTGGTAGTTATCTCATTCTCTCTCTCTCTCTCTCTCTCTCCAGTGGTAGTTCTCTCTCTCTCTCTCCCCAGTGGTAGTTATCTCATTCTCTCTCTCTCTTTCTCTCTCTCTCTCTCTACAGTGGTAGTTCTCTCTCTCTTTCTCTACAGTGGTAGTTCTCTCTCTCTCTACAGTGGTAATTCTCTCTCTCTCTCTACAGTGGTAGTTCTCTCTCTCTCTCTCTCCAGTGGTAGTTCTCTCTCTCTCTCTCTCCAGTGGTAGTTCTCTCTCTCTCTCTACAGTGGTAGTTCTCTCATTCTCTCTCTCTCTCTCTACAGTGGTAGATCTCTCTCTCTCTACAGTGGTAGTTCTCTCTCTCTCTCTACAGTGGTAGTTCTCTCACTCTCGCTCTCTCTCTCTACAGTGGTAGTTCTCTCTCTCTCTCTACAGTGGTAATTCTCTCTCTCTCTCTCTACAGTGGTAGTTATCTCATTCTCTCTCTCTACAGTGGTAGTTCTCTCTCTGTGTCTGCAGTGGTAGTTCTCTCTCTCTACAGTGGTAGTTCTCTCTCTCTCTCTCTACAGTGGTAGTTATTTCATTCTCTCTCTCTCTCTACAGTGGTAGTTCTCTCTCTCTCTCTCTACAGTGGTAGCTCTCTCTCTCTCTACAGTGGTAGTTATCTCTCTCTCTCTCTCTCTCTCTTTACAGTGGTAGTTCTCTCTCTCTCTCTCTACAGTGGTAGTTCTCTCTCTCTCTACAGTGGTAGTTCTCTCTCTCTCTCTCTACAGTGGTAGTTATCTCATTCTCTCTCTCTCTCTCTCTCTCTCTCTCTCTCTCTCTCTCTCCAGTGGTAGTTCTCTCTCTCTCTCTCTCTCTCCCCAGTGGTAGTTATCTCATTCTCTCTCTCTCTTTCTCTCTCTCTCTCTCTACAGTGGTAGTTCTCTCTCTCTTTCTCTACAGTGGTAGTTCTCTCTCTCTCTACAGTGGTAGTTCTCTCTCTCTCTCTCTACAGTGGTAGTTCTCTCTCTCTCTCTCTCCAGTGGTAGTTCTCTCTCTCTCTCTCTCCAGTGGTAGTTCTCTCTCTCTCTCTACAGTGGTAGTTCTCTCTCTCTCTACAGTGGTAGTTCTCTCATTCTCTCTCTCTCTCTCTCTACAGTGGTAGATCTCTCTCTCTACAGTGGTAGTTCTCTCTCTCTCTCTACAGTGGTAGTTCTCTCGCTCTCTCGCTCTCTCTCTCTACAGTGGTAATTCTCTCTCTCTCTCTACAGTGGTAGTTCTCTCGCTCTCTCGCTCTCTCTCTCTACAGTGGTAGTTCTCTCTCTCTCTCTCTACTTTGGTAGTTCTCTCTCTCTCTCTACAGTGGTAGTTCTCTCTCTCTCTCTCTCCCCAGTGGTAGTTCTCGCATTCTCTCTCAGACCTCCTGCAGAGATAGAAGGAATGTGGCGATCTCAGTCAATGTGTCTGTGTGCCAGTATTGCCTTTGATACCACTGGCAGCACTTTACCTGCCATGCTAATCTAAACTCCCATCTCTCTCTCATTTTCTCTTTCGCGTTCCCTCTCACTCTCACTCTCTCTCTCTCCCTCTTCTTTTCTTCAGGCAAACCAGGGAGCAGGAGACACCCCCAGATTTCTTCTACTTCTCTGACTTCGAGAGGCACAACGCGGAGATCGCCGCATTTCACCTCGACAGGTAGGCCGGCCCATTCCGCACCGCTGTCGGGGCGAAGTAGCAAGGCCTGTTCCGCTGGTCTCTCCGCTTTGCCCCCCCCCCCCCCCCCACCGCGCAGCCGTGCGCGTGTGCAGCAGCTGGAGGCAGCGTTCGCCGAGTTTCCGCACTGTTTCAAGAATCCGCCCGCTTCGCTGCACTCCCACACATAAAAGCTGAGCTGAAGCCTGAAAAGAGGGGACAGCACATTATTCTCCATATAGATAGCAATGCTTGCCAGTCCACAAAGGCTCATGATTCCACAAACACCTCCAATGTTTTGTTGAAGTGGTGACGTGGCATGTGCAAGGCATCCATTTTGGCCCGTAAGAGGTTCTGGCCAGCCCTGAAGAGCAGCCCGGACCTCCGCTCACGGCGCTGAGCTCCCCACGCCAGGTCCGATTCCGCGCGCGTCCGCCAGAACTCGTCACTCCACCCCCTGGCCAGCAGCCGCAGAAGCACTTAGCAGAATTGATTCGATCCACTTCACTCCTGCTCCGGGTCTCGGGGGAGGGTAACGAAGCGCATATGAGAGCAATCAAAAGTTGGGAGAAGCTCCCTGCTGACTTTAACGAGGAAGCCCAGAGGAAACCCTCCGCACGGGGTCCGGCGTCGATACCGCTTGTTATTGCGCTCAGGTGCTTTTTTTTTTTTTCTTTCTTCAACGCCACACCTGAACCTAACACCTGTGGACTCGCGCATACTTCACAGCCTGTGACACTATGAAAGAAAACAGTGTGTGACTGCTGAGCCCAGCGCTGTATGTGAAGAGGCAGCAAATGAGCAGGGCTGGGTTGCAGCGGCGTTTTACGAGGTCGTTGTAGTGCGTGCATCACATCACCATAGTTCAAGCTTGAAACAGATTTTCTCTCGAGGAATAATATTAAATGCTTTGTAGTCGTTACATTTTATGAGGCAAGTTAATTGCAAACACATTCTCATAACGCCCCGCTGCCGAGCCCACAGCATGATGTATTTGGGATATTATTTTTATGTACTGCTGTTCAATAGCACATAACCACCAAGGCAGAATTAGTGAGAAGTGTGAGACACACAAAGCACAAAGGGGCCAAATACTAATATATATGTAGTAGCCCTTGGAGTCTGACGTGAAAGTCTCCACTGTTGCTCGATACGTCTCGTCTATGCTCTGGACATCTGCGGTCAGCACAACGCTCAAACACAGATGTGGTCACCGTGAAAACCACATCAAGACATAAAAACACAAACATTTTCCAGATTTGATAAAGGCTAGAAAACATCAAATCACATAAAAGCTCATTCAACAAATTAGCAAACTAATTAAACATAATGAATAAATAATGCCAGACCTTGCCACACTCACAAAGGAACGCATAGTATGACAATAATCCTTCTTCCATCACAGTAAAATAAGCAAAAGTACATTTGAATTTGTGAAATGCAATAGAGTCACCATTGCCAAATAGACCAAGGCAATATTCGAAATAATCTTCTCTATACTGTGTACAGCCTACTGCACTCACTATATACCGGTATATTGCATACTGGTCCCCATAGTAGTATGCAGTATAGTATCCAGTATGCGACAAATGCAAACCACACTACAAGGTCACATGATCATCTAAAGGTTCTGCCTGATTATGAAAGCTTTTCTGTTGCATGATGGGATGCAGTACACCACAAAGATGCTCTGGTCTCTGGAATATATGCCTGGAGTTGCACGTCATGCAGGTATCTGTCACATACGGGTTCATGTTCGCACATGGCATACTGATTTGAGACCCAATCAGAAGGCTATTTTGAACACAGCCCGAGGCTACGCGCAAACACTGAAACCTGCCAGCCATTCTAAGTTGCTCAGTGGTCGGATAACTGCCGAAGGGGAGGCTGTGTGCTTCCCTTATGTGAGGATGGAATATAGCACAGTGTTTCATGTCCTTCTCTCTGCACCATATGCGCCATTCTTTATTTCGTGGTCCCGCACTAGCACGGCCATGCGGCTGACAGGCTGTTCACGGAGGGCCGAGCCTTAACACTGGCCCCTTTGTCAGGAGCCTCCAGCGTGGCGTGGCAGTTTCGAAGCCCCCCTGGGTGGCCTAGCCTTCAGGGCTTGGGTTTCCGTCCCCCCGGGGCCCGGGGCCCAGACACCTCCGGAAGGCCGGGTTGTCAAGAGTTCACACTGGCTGAAGGAAGTACTGACAGAGATAGGCCGCTTCACACACGCGCAAACACGCACACATGCACTCACACACAAGAGTAGAGGTGTGTGAGATGGAGGAAGATTGGAGCGGCCCCCGGGGGCCTCATGTGGCTGCGCAGGCAATAAGCAGACTCTAAAAGGCCAATAAGTAGCAGCGAAGGAGGTGTCACAAAGCAGATGAGTTATGAATGGCCCCGTGCGCCAAGACAGGGCTGAGACAGCAGCTGTCGCTGACTGGGAGAATTATTAAATCATTATGCAGTCACTTCGAGGAATCGTTCCCTATTTCCATGCATCGTCTACACTCTGCAAAATTTGCTTGGTTATGACTTGATGAAACCTGTACTGAGATGATCTGTGTGACTGCTGTGTGATTAGTATGTTGATCTTCTTGTTTTAATAACTTAGATGAACATCAGAATTATCACTCGTAACAGCATCAATCAATAGCTTTGATAAGCCAGCCAAGGGAGAGCTGCATGTGGGTAAGGATGGTCGTGATTTGGTGGGAGAGAAGACAGCGTGCTAAAGTCTACCTTTTTTCCTTACTTCTCTTCCAGAATTCTAGATTTCCGACGTGTCCCACCGGTGGCCGGCCGGCTGGTGAACATGACGCGTGAGATCCGGGACGTGACCCGCGACAAAAAGCTTTGGCGGACCTTTTTCATCTCTCCAGGTACTGGCGCAGGCTGTGAGGTTCCTGTGTGTCAGGTCGATAAGCCTCTCTCTGCCCTGACCCCACCCACTCGTCCCTTTCGCACTTAGTCCGAGCTAAGGCCAGAGCGGGGGCCCGTTTCCTACTGCAAGGCGGGCATTTCATGGCTTTTAGATGTAGAGTCACAGACACACATAGCTTTGCCTGCCTCTGGCTAGGAAATGTATTTTCAGGTACGTAATCAGTGCTGTGTTTTGCATTGAGGGTAAGAGCCATTTGCCAGGCTCAAAGGCAGATTTTCCTTCATTAAGTATGCTAATAAACATTAATTATCATTAGCATACTGTGGTTACTTTTTCACTTTAAACTTTTCCAGAAGTAAAAAGGTTGTCATAGCCCAAGAGATTTAGTGACATAAAATATTTGCCAACAGTGAGCCGTTGACAGAATAATTAATCATACACTAAACTGAAGGAATCACAACAAACACCATGTGAATAAACACAACCGAGCTTGGTAACATCAACCTACATGTTTTATACAGGTCAGAAGTTACACTTTCAACATTTCTCACAAATATTTCTTGAGCAATTTATTGAGAAAAGGCCTCATTCTCGACAGTGTAACTCTATCAGATTTCTCACTAGAATCACTAGGAATCACATACCAGCCTAGAGTCATCCTGCACCTAATCACCTCTAGCCATACACCAGTGTTACTGCTATATGACTGACAGCAGTGAAACCACCTGTGAAACCGTCTCTCCCATGCCACCAGGTTCCGGTCTCACTGTACTCTAGTATCCCCTCCTCACAGTCTCTCTGTGTCTGTGTCTCCTGGTTTTTTCGCCTGCCCAAAACAGGTGGCTCAGTTTCCCAGCCCCGCCCCCCATCCGGCCCCAGCCCCGCCTCCCATCCGGCCCCAGCCCCGCCTCCCATCCGGCCCCAGCCCCGCCTCCCAGCCAGCCTGTCCCTCCTCCTCCCCTGCTAAGCTGTAACAACGCTCTCTTCCTCCCACCTGCAGCCAACAACGTCTGCTTCTACGGCGAGTGCTCGTACTACTGCTCCACCGAGCACGCTCTGTGCGGCAAGCCCGACCAGATCGAGGGCTCGCTGGCGGCGTTCCTGCCCGACCTGTCCCTGGCCAAGCGCAAGACTTGGAGGAACCCCTGGCGCCGCTCCTACCACAAGCGCAAGAAAGCCGAGTAAGCCCCCCCCCCTGCCCCTCCTCAGTTCTCCTTCACATCCTCAGCACCCCACGAACTCACTGAACCTCGGTCAGCATGGCCCTCCCTGGCCCTTTGCTCCGCCGGACTGTCTGACACAGATCGCATCCGGCGAGATCTGCTGGAACGGAGAAGAGCTGAGTGACTGCTGCTCTGGTTAGAGGAAAGGAGCAAGGGAACACATTATTTATTCTTCCCTAGTCCTGCCCCTCTGTGTTAATGAGAAGAGCTCCCTTATCTCTCAGTCTTCTGTCAACACTTCCACATGGCATGCACCTAACTCCACGAGTGACAACTGTCTCTTAGGGGATCGGTGTATAAATACAATAATACAGGGAAATAGAAGCCTGTAGTCTGTAGATATCTGACAAAAAACCCATATTTGGTTCAGGGTAGGGTAGTAATCCTGCTCTGCTTGTCCACGTACAGGTGGGAAGTGGATCCCGATTACTGCGACGAAGTCAAGCAGACTCCACCGTACGACCATGGCACGCGCCTTCTGGACATCATGGACATGACCATCTTTGACTTCCTCATGGGTAAATCCCACGGTCGTCTGGCAATGCCGTCCAAATTCTACCCACCTGCTTGAATGACTTTAGATTCAGTGTGTGGTTGTTGGATTGCAAGATATGAGATGGAGGATGTTTTTGCAGATTCATCACTGTTTAGATCAGTGTGACCAAACGTATAACACTCTGAAAGACTACTGGTCAAAATCAGTAGCATCAACTGCAAAGCTCATAATCAAAAGACTTTAACTGTCTATGTATTTGTTTCTCTCTCTCTCTCTCTTGCTCTCTCTCTCTCTCTCGTACAGGTAACATGGACCGTCACCACTATGAGACTTTTGAGAAGTTTGGGAACGAGACGTTCATCATCCATCTGGACAACGGCCGAGGGTGAGCCGTCGTCAGCGTGCACCCGAGCGTCGGCACTAAGCCCCCCCCGCGCTGTGCATCCCTCCATCTCGCAGCTATGTCCACAACACGGTCCGAAACCATGGAAACGGGAGCTTGCATAAAAGGAGCACGAGTGCTGTGGGAGAAAGGTCAGACCGGGCTGGCGGGAAGCAACGTATCTCGCCTGCGAACGCGGGCCGTGCGGGGGCCCTGGAGCAGTGCGCGTAGATTTGCTACAACGGAAAACGCTTTGTGCCACAGCGAGCACAAAGCGTTTGTGCAGCTTATTATGTGTCAACACAGAAGGCAATTTTCACAGTGTTAAAGTAAGCCAAATCCGAGACCGAAGGGTGCTTCCAGTGGAGATTTCGTTATTCCAATAGCTCTCCACTTCCGAATTCGATTATTGGGGCATCAGGGAGCCCTTTAGCCGATACCAGTGCTTTTCATGGCTATTAGAGCTGCAGAGGATGTAGACCATACTGGATTTCTCCTAGACCAGCCTGGGGCGGTGCACTCGCCTCAAAGACACAAGTAGCTTTCAGAGCCAGAGAGGCTGGAAATGGTCATGTTTGAGCACTGCGTCCACATGGCTGAGTGCCTGCTATCAGATCTGAAGCAGCAACCCCCTGGTCCACAGGCTGAGGCCTCTGAGCTACAGCGACTATTTCAGCACAGGCTCATCTGTTTGAGTTCCGATTCTTTTGCTTCTCCCCTCAGGTTTGGAAAGCACTCCCATGATGAAATGTCGATCTTGGTGCCCTTGAGTCAATGCTGCAGGTGAAGTCTCTTTGTCTTGTTTGTCATCCTAAACGTGTGCGTGTTTGTGGGGCCAAAAAAAAAAAAAACTCCTTTGAACACCGCTCCTCTTCACCTGTCACTTACCACTTTCTTTCACTCTCTGCCTCTCTCTCGCTTTCTTTCACCCTTTCCTCCTTCCCTCCCTCTCCTTCTCTCCCCTCCGCCCCAGGGTGCGGAGGTCCACCTACCTGCGGCTGCAGCTCCTGGCCAAGGAGGAGTACCGTCTCAGCTCCCTGATGGAGGAGTCCCTCGTGCGAGACCGCCTGGCGCCCGTCCTCATTGGCCCACACCTGCAGGCGCTGGACCGCCGCCTGCGCCTGGTCCTCGACGTGCTGGCCGAGTGCGTGGACAAGGAGGGCCTCGCCACTGTAGTGGAGGACGACCTTGAGCCCCGGCCTGCCGGGCCCTTCCACCAGGTGCCTGGGGCCAGGTAGTGTTGCCCCGCAGCTGGAACCAGAGCGCCCCTCGCTCCGTCAGGCCTCACCGGCCGCGACCCCCACGTCATGAGCCTCGGGATGGCGCACTCCAGTCGCAGCTTTGAATTCAGTGAATTCCAAATTAGCCGCCGATGCGTCTGACCCCAGCGTCCTGCATACGTGTGCGTGTTTATGCCCATGCCAGAAGAGTTTCTTCCAGAGGCCTCGGACCAGCAGCACTGCATAAAAGAGATCCATTTACTTACCTTTTGGTGGCACCCATGAGCAGCTAGGACCGCATTTATTTTGGTTTTCTTTTCTTGTTTTTTGTTGTTGTTGTTGTTTTGTTTTTGCCTTTGAAAGCCAAGGCTTGTACTTCAGCCATGATGGAAGACGCAGAACATACTATTTTGTTACATCCCGCTGTTTCGTTAGATGACCTGTCCCGCAGAAAGAAAAAAAAATATGAATTTTGCATATTTATATTTTAAAGTCACAGAGTGACCAAACTGCACAGCGACTGTGCAGATGAGATGGTCCACGGCAGATGCACAAAGACAATAGAAAAGAGAGATGAATAGTTGATGTACTACAGTTAACAGAACACTTACAGATATATGTGTGGCTGCCGTTCGTTTCGTATATATCCACCTGGTGCAGTGCTGCTTGCGTGCAGAAGGGCATTTTCAAGCTTTAAGAGGGGCTCTGCAGTGCAATGCTTCTCCCGCGAGGACTCTCACAACCCCTCTACGCTTCTGACCGGAATTGCTTCTCCCAGCCTCCCCGCCCCTCGCCACCTTTCAGACTCATTGCAAAATTGGATATTGTGCGATCCGACATTAAGAGGGGTTTTTTTCCCTCTGTGTGGTGAACCTCACACTTCCTCTTTTATTTAGAGTTATTCAGCGTTGGAGTGCGCGCGTCGCTTCGGTTTATTCAAAAGTGTATCCTGGGTGGATACTTCGTGCAGAAGTACAAAATGACGCTGATTAGTGCTTCTGGGGTCCCGGGGCGGTCCTGACTGCAGTCTTCGACCCCCTGCAGGACGCACGGGACTCCAGCGTCCTTCTCTTCGCCACACGCGCGCGCGATCTGATCCCGTCTCTGCGGCGGTGCTCGCGGCGGTGAGCGTGCGGTGCAGTCGCAGAGAGCGGAAGCAAGCGTCCCGGCGTACAGTATGACCCAAGGAAACAGCCAGTAGTCCCTTTTTATTGTAATATTGGCCGTTTTCATGATATGGCGCCAATCGTTTTGTCTACTCTTCGATTCAGTTTGCCGTATAGAAATTATTAAGCAGACACAGTTCTGCGCTAGAGTTTTTTACGATTAAAAATGTCTTTTTTTTCTCTCTGCTGGTACTGGAAATTTTACGACTACACTACATCCTACGTCAGTGCAGTCATTATAGTCCAAAAGCTCTCTTTACAGTTATTTCTTTTCGTTCCGAATCACGGATTTTGGCTTGTGAATCATTTGGTAAACAATGGCCAAAAAAGGCAAGAGAGTACCATTACCATATCCACGGCAGCCGCTGCCTTCCGGTTCACATAACCCACTTCACATACATACCAGCCTTTATTTAAGAACAGACGTGTGCTTTTACGATACGGTCCAGAGCAAGCTATTGCAGAAATACTCGTTGCAGTCGCGTGTTGTATTTTGATTATTTATTGACATCTAAAGAATATACATTAGTGCAAATGTTCTTTGTTGCTTTTCCTTTTATCGTTCTTCATGGGCTCCGTTTTTATGAGGTTATCACTTTTAATGAACACATCCACATTATCTAAAACGGTATCATTTGGTCACGAATCTACAAGACTGCGTACGATGAGAACGGTGAATTGGCGTACGCGAGCATTTTCTGCGTAAACTCAGTGCCTGTGCAATGCTAGATACTTGAATGTTTTTGGGACAAATGAACCTTACGACCCTTCCGGACAAACAATGAGCGTGATTTCGCAACAGGGGAGACGCTGGGACCGTGGTGGACTTCAGGATGTCAGGCTGGATGGAAAGTCTCCCTGCTCGTTCCATGTGTATGTGTACATATCTATAATTACTATACGTTCAACCCAAGAGGCTGTTGTTAACGGCCAAAATGCTTCTGTCCTCGACCCCCTTATGCATTGTTACTGTGAAGACTTGTTTGCAAAATGATAAAGATGTGCAATAAAAGAAGCTTAAGCTGTTTGTGTGTGTGTGTGTGTGTGTGTGTGTGTGTGTGTGTGTGTGTGTGTGTGTGTGTGTGTGTGTGTGTGTGTGTGTGTGTAAAAGAGTGAGGGACCACAGATCTAGACATTTCTTACCATGCTGTGGTTATTCCTTAAATACAACTGACATTTATTACAAAGATTGCAGGGAACAGCCATACTGCCTTTATGATAGGAAATACAGACAAATTGGCACTGTTAACGCTGGGTTTAGAAGAGCTCAGTGAGAGTGATCTCTGTCTGCCAGGTTCAACCCACCCAAGTAGGCCAGAGCCATGGGAAGC
>NC_137499.1:36021990-36029490 GCF_041902795.1 Electrophorus electricus
AAATTCATTATCATCTTCTGAATGCATTGCTACGTGAGTTGACACATATAAGGAATATTCATGACGATATAGGATTTATATCGCTCTCGATCTCTCGCTAAAGCCAGAGTCTCTCTTACTGTGGGATGACTACAATTTCGAAAGTATTTAGGCAGATATCTGACAAACTTTCCAAGCATAGGCTCCCAAGACAATATTCTTCGATTGGCTGCTCTACACGGCCAACACTTGATGGCGCAGTTGTTATGTTATTCGAGTCTGGTAAGCCCACTCGCAGTGCACACCTATAAACATGACTTTACCGCCTCTGAATGACACGCGGCTTAAACAAAAGTAGCAGGCAGCGTGTCAAACCTAATATAGCTAATATTCGCCTTCATGCATTTTCGGTCTAACGCTCATCAGTGTCAGTACCTGGTCTGTAAGGTGGACCGCAAGCCCTAAGAGGAAATGTTTGTTGTTTCCAATCTCCGCCGTTTCATTTTCATGCATGCCAATGCATGTAACCTTTCCGGTGCTTTATGAGCATTTCATCTTGTTTGGTAACAATGGTCTCTGCCCGATGACCACTGTCCTCCGCTCGTCTCTATGGCAACAGCGAGCATCCCACCACCCCCACCCCCCACCCCCATGCGTACAGGCAGATACCTTTCTTCTTCACTGATCATGAGCCGCGGGCGCTCGTCAAAGCGAGTGACCCAGGAGCACCCTTCTTTGCGCAGGACCTGCACAAGGTCGGTCTGCTCGTTAAGCACTTTGCGTTATCTAGGTAATTGTGCACTAAAGCTTTGGCTCGTACAGTAAGCAGAGGAGAAAAAAACATCGGTAGACGTTTTAATTGCTGCGCCGTGACCTCATTAATGAATTTCAGGCATAAACAAACATCGTACAAAAGTTTTAATAGGACAATCTATTCATCGGTCTACTTCTTTATAAACGTGGGTAACGTTTACCGTAGTATTGCTTCTCAGATGTCCCAAGCAGCATTCTTTCACTATTTTGACACACCATACCAACTTTTTAGAGAGGTTCCTTGAACCAACAGAGGGCAAGGTTGGACTCTTCTCGAATGGTGCACCAATCACGTGTATTGAAATAAACAGTCGGGTTTTTTTGTTTTTGTTTTGTTTTGTTTTGTTTTGGGGGGGGGGGGGGGGGGGTTACAAGAAAGCCCATGATGTTTGTTTTTTTTCTTTAGTCTATAATCTAGTTTGGAGATTAGACGTTTTCGCCACCAAGAGTGTAGAGGTTATTTCATTTAGCTTTAGACTTTGTAGAATCGATTCACGTAGAAGCAATACCAAAATACCAATATTCAACACCCTCATACATGTGTTTCACTATCACAGACCCATATGGAATGATGTGGCCTACATGCAGACCACAGCTAGACTAGAATGATTTTCAATAACTATTTGTCTTTGACCCTTGTTGAGTAAGTGAGAGAGTATGGGTGTGTGTTGTTTTTTTTTCCTGGCACCAAGACGTAGCCGCAGCCGTAGATTCTTTAAATCCTGTAAGCTGCGATGTGGGGCCTCCATGGATCTGACTTGTTTTTCCAGCACATCCCACAGATGCTCAATCAAACTGAGATCTGAGGAAACCACCGTGGAACAGTTTTTGCAGTGTGGCAGCAGGTGGCAGGACACACTACCCATTAGGGAATACCGTTGCCGTGAAGCAGTGTGCTTGGTCTGCAGCAAGGGTTTGGTAGGTGGTGCATGTCAAAATAATGTCCGCATGAATGCCAAGTCCCAAAGTTTCCCAGCAGAACACTGCCCAGAGAATCACATGGCCTCTGCCAGCTTGCCGCTTTCCCACAGCTCATCCTGCTACCATCTCTTCCCCATGTGATTTTAAAGGAAATATGATTAATCAGACAAGGCCAAGGCTCTTCTGTGGGATCAGACCAGACAAGCTAGCCTTGAGCCTCGGGTGCCCACGACCCTGTCACCGTATCACCGGATATCCTTCCTTGGATCACTTTTGTTTCACCGCCACATACTGAAACACTCACAAAACCTGCCATTTTGGAGATGCACTGACTCAAGTCGTCTAGCCATCACCATTTGGCCCTTGTCACAGTCGATCAGTTTCTTGCACTTGCCCGTTTTTCCTGCTTCCAACACATCAGCTTCAAGAACCGACTGTTCACTTGCTGGCTAATATGTCCCACACATTGGCAGGTGCCACTGTAACGAGATAATCGATGTTATTCACTTCACCTGTCAGTGGTTTTAATGTTGATCGGTGTACGGTTGCCTGTTATATGCGGCCCATTAGAACAGGTTCCCCCCAGAAGACCATTCTTGGAAGTGCTCTAGCATATAGGCAGCATTGTTAAAAATGATAGCGAGCACTTTTTGTTCAGAGCTGAGGAATTATGAATGGAACTATTGTTACCTTTTTTTTGCCTCACTTTTCTCAGGGCTTGTCACCGCTGCAGTGATAAAAATAACATCTAAGAAGTGAGAGTGTCATTGAAGAGCGCCGGCAGTGCACTAGGAAAGTTCTCTAATTCATAACCGCGCCGTCTTCACCGTCTACCTGACTGTGCTAAAATCCCACATTTACGCGGTTTTCTCTTGCTTCGCTGCGTAAATTGACAAATTACGTGACAAAATTCCAAATTTTAAACTTTTTTCTTTTGCGTTTCTTTTTAGAGATCTGACACAGAAGAAAAGGCTCCGTTAGAGGGGTAGGTTGCGAAAACCTAAACGGCACAACATAACTACATATAACCTCTTCTTTTCTACACATGCCGGTGCGTAGGCGTTTACTACCCAGCCTGAGCCGACGTGGCTCCACGCAGCCCCATCAGCATCACTCCCTGCCATCTCTGACGGTTATCGGCGTGTATAGGCTATTTCGCGCATGAGCAGAAAGTGTTTTCCTTCGTCCTAAACCCGAGGCTACTCCGTCATATCTACGACTACGGCAGCCTGCGTCAGATATAGGTGTTATATACTTCACTAAACAGCAGTGATAACAGAGCAGAGGCTCTCTGCCAAGGTCAGAAGGCTTTGCGTCTTCTCGCGTCAAGGGCATCAGGTAATACGTGAAATCCAAAACCCAGATGCCCATGACCTGCTGAACTGGCCAGATCCTCCTAGAGGAATGAGGCTTGATGTCAGAGAAACCGTGACCGTACGAGTAAAACGGCTCCAGACATCGTGGAGCGTTCCTGTAAAGATAATGACTACAGAGACAGTCTGTATAGGACGGTTCGATGAGGAGCGTAAATATTAACAGGCGCCCAATGTCCAGCTTGCACTACCGTTAGGCAACGTTACACGTCATCTTTTACTTTATTCTGAAGATGAACAGAGGAACGGAAAGAACGTCCATCTCTCAAGTTCACTGGGAGCAGTGAACACGGAGACGCGCGGCTGACGTAGGCAGGGTAGCCGAGGATTGAAGCACTGCCTCCTTATTTTCATTCATGACAGTCTCTCACACACACACACACACACACACACACACACACCTTTGTGAGTACACTCACATTCTCATAGTCTCTCCAATTGCCCCCTTTCTATTTTTCTCAATCCCTAAATCACTGAACTCTCTGCCCCCACCCACGAGTGCCACCAGGGCTATCACCAGGCACGCACACACTCACATACACAATTGTATTCACACATACACAAAAACATATAGCTTCAGCTTTGACACCTTCACTGATGAGAGAATTCAACCTGTGAGACAGTCTTTGAAGCATCCCCCCCTCCCGACTTGGTTGACAATGTAGGAGCGGGTGGCCCCCAGCTTGACTGACACCCCCCTTTCACTATCACAACTGCACACACACTCACTCTCTCTCTCTCTTGCTCACTTTCTCCACTCTGTGTGTGTGCGTTGTATAACACACACACACACACCGGCGTGTGCGGACGCTGGCTTGCGGACTGGCTGCGAGACTCCCCAGCAGAGGCAGCCCCCCTTAAGCTAATTCCATTATACATTCCGTCTGGAAGTAAGAGGGCTGCCTTCTAATTGCTTTCTTATCCCCCTGAGCCCCCCCTTCTCTCTCTCTCTTTCTCTCTCTCTTTCCCCCTCTGCTCTCCTCTAATCCCCCCCTCCAACCCCCCCCCCACAGCAGCACCCCCAACCCATCTGACACACGCCCACCACACCCCCCCCCCCGCCCCGCAGTGAACATGGCAGCGGCGGCAAGGAGGAAAGCAAGATAGAGAGAGAGGGAGAGAGAGAGAGAGAGAGAGAGAGAGAGCGAGGGAGGGAGAGGGAGAGAGAGCCACGGAGAGAGAGAGAGAGAGAGACAGAGACAGAGGGAGAGGAGCCTGCCGTTGACAGGGAATAGCTGCTGCCATTTTTCGCCTTGCGGGAGGCTGCGGGACCAGGATCTGGGCAGAGTGCTACAGCAGGTAGGCATGCTCCTTTCCCGCTCACGCAGAGGGCGAGCAGCCAGCCGCTCCACGGCACGGCGCACGCAGGGAATGTGGGACCAGGGGGGTGTGGGGGGCACCGCTGCCACCGCGCCACGCGCTCCTGCCGGGGAGGGGGTGTGTTGTGTTGGATACCGAGGCATGCGTTCACCGCTGCTGACTGGCCGCCGATCCAGGACCAGTTTCCTTCCTTTGCGGAGTGCGTGTCCCATGCCTCGGGCTGCTCTCATATCAGCTGGAGGAGCAGCCGCTCTAGAATTAAGGTGAAGGCTCCGGGTCGGGGCATGCGGGACAGCTGCCTGTTGCGGGAGAACGCCGCGGCGTGTTAGCCGAAAGGGGCAGGACGGGGAAGAGGAGTGGAGCGTGGGATGCTCCGAGCGTCCGCTCCCAGGGCTGACAAACGGCTCCGCTTTCATCTCGCACTCAATATGGACTCCTGTTTACATGGATGAGGCATAACCTGCGGGCTGCGGATCAGCGTAACAGTAAAGCGGAGGGAGATCGCAGAGTGTGTGGGAGCACGGCTGGGCTCGCAAAACAAGCCATGTTGTTCAGTTTTCTTACTGAGGTCTAGTACTCATAGGCGGCACTGTTGCAGTTTGTGAGCTGTTTTTATGTTGTGGCTGTGTTTGTGTGGGGATGTTTTTGTGTGTGTGTGTGTGTGTGTGTGTGTGTGTACGAGTACGCACATGGACGGTGCCCTTGATATGTGGGGGGGGTGAACAGTAAGACAGCCCTAACCTATTAAACACTGCACTGAGACTGCAGTGTCACAGCTGAGTGAAATTGATGCTCTGGACATCCTCCCTCTCTGCAAGAATGCATTCAGAGTGAGAGAGGTAACTCTGTGTGTGTGTGTGTGTGTGTGTGTGTGTGTGTGTGTGTGTGTGTATGCACGTGTGTGTGTGCATGTTTGTGTGTGTATTTGCGTGTGTGCACATGTGTGTGTGCGTTTGTGCGTGTGCGTGTGCGTGTGCGCGCGCACGCGCGCGTGTGTGTGTGTGTGCGTGCGCGTGTATGTGTGTGTGTGTGTGCGTGCGCGCGCGTGTGTGTGTGTGTGTGTGCGAGAGAGAGAGAGAAGTACAGAGGGAAGACAGAATCAATGTGTGAGTGAATTAGAGAAGAAGGGCAGTCAGAT
This sequence comes from Electrophorus electricus, assembly GCF_041902795.1. Lineage (NCBI taxonomy): Eukaryota > Metazoa > Chordata > Actinopteri > Gymnotiformes > Gymnotidae > Electrophorus > Electrophorus electricus. Next base: position 36,027,535 of record NC_137499.1, read on the forward strand.
CCCAGCAGCAGGTACACACAATATGTCAACAATAAAATAAATAAACACCACCACTGTGCATTAAAAGCAAAACCTCCCACACGAATCAAGCAAGCAAGTGTAAGCAGACCACACACACACACACACACACACACACACACACACACACACACACACACACACTCACACACAAGCAGGCACACATGCAAACCCCAGAGGTTTTATGACCACTTAAACGCAGCAGTGGTGTCAGTCTGTGTTTTGCCTGTCCGCAGAGGCGGTGGGGATGAGAGCTGATGCAACACCCGGAAAGCCAGGCTCACTGCCACAGAGCTGAGGGTCAGCAAGGGCCAGAGAGAGAGTGAGAGGGAGAGAGCGAGGGAGAGGGAGAGAGAGGGAGGTAGTTTGGAGGGCATTCTAGAAGGGAAGAGGAAAAGGAAACGGGAGATTACTGCGAAAGGCAAAGGATGAGGAATGGATGCCGAGCAATAGTAAAAGATGACAGGAGAGGGAGGGAGGGAGGAAGTGGGGGGGGCAGAGGGAGAGAAGGAGAGAGGGAGGGAGGGAGGGAGAGAGAGAGATAGAGAGAGTCCTGAGCGGGCATGCTGACGCACAGCTCCGAGCAGATCCATAAGGTCAGGACAGGGCAGCGTGGCGGGGGAGGGGGGCGGGTGGGGAGCGACGGAGGCTGATTCCTCTCCAGATGCTCCCTGTGCTCCGCTGGGCTCAGTGGCCCCGCTGCCGGTCACATGGATGAGGGAGCAGAGAGGAGAGCAGCGCCAAGCAGCCTGCTGGGGTTGCGGCTCAGCAATCATACGCACCGACGCTCCCAAGAGCAGCTACCCCACACGCGCTGGCACACGTACGGCCGCGCCACGCACAGGAGGGGCTGGCCGCCGACACACACACAAACACACACACACACACACACACACTCACAGATCTGAAACTCCTGCTAGCAGCCAGGGGTTTCCAGCTCAGGGAAGGGCACGCAGAGGCCATAGCGCGTGCTGGAGTCGCACAGGGAGCGCTGATCTGGGAGAAGACGAAGTGAAGCACGAACTCGGCCAGCGCCGCGGACGCTACGCACCGCGACTGACCCAGGAGCCCGTGTCCAGGAGATTTAGGTGGCAACCCGGCCCATCCCCTATAACCCGAAGAGGGCAGAGCAAAACGACCTCCACATCTTTAGACCGGGTGCACAATGGGTAGGGGTGTGCGTGGGACACTTTTAAAGACCAGCTCAGGGCCCAGACTCCCCCACAACTACTCGTGTAATGCCCCGGCAGGCAGGCCCAGACTCGCCGGTGACGGCTCCTACCTTTGGCCATCATTGCATCAATAAAGGCCTGTCTTGGGTGTGAACAGATATAACATGGCAATAAAGAGGCAAATTGTAGGGGTTTTTTTATCACTGTACTCATTTCCTGTGTGGACGTTTTATGGTGTGCTGTTTATAAGGCATGTTGCTATTCGTAGTCAGTGATCGGCAGCTATTGCATTATTAATTGATTTATTTAAGCTGTATTTAAGTCAAGATGATAGGTCCTCACTCTCTGTATTTATGTCTGGGTTTTTTTATTTGTTTTGGGGATTTCTGTGTCCAAAGGGAGGAAAGTTTTGTTCCACTCTGAGTGATGCGCTTGTGGTGGGTGTGTGTGTGTGTGTGTGTGTGTGTGTGTGTGTGTGTGTGTGTGTGTGTGTGTGTGTGTGTGCGTGCGTGCGTGCGTGTGTGGGTGGGTGTATGCGTGCGTGTGCATGCGTGTGCGTGCGAGCGTGCGTGTGCGTGCGAGCGTGCTTTTAGCATGCCGGTGCATGCCGTCAGTGACTGCGTATGGCGCAGTGAAATCACTTGGATGTCATCCAGCTCCGTGGAAGGTCATGAGCGCCGTCTCCAAATAGATCCAGCCTTCATTTCCTCTCTGTAGCCTGCTGTATTTACCGGCTCAGTGGCCCAGAACACCAGCGCTGGCTCCT
>NC_137499.1:36034490-36039490 GCF_041902795.1 Electrophorus electricus
TTGCATTTCCTAAATGAGTCAGCATTCATAATTTCTAAATGCACTCTGAACTGGACTGTGTTTTGTGTTATGTATGCAGTCAACTACATTTCTTGGTACAGATGTACAATTGGGTTAGGATGGGATGTACTGCTTGCTCCCAGCACTGGAGAGAGAGATAGAGAGAGAGAGAGAGAGAGAGAGAGAGAAGTGAATCTGTCAGCCTGTCCACTGTGTGTGCGCACACATGTGTGTATGTGTGTGTGTGAGGTAGTTACTGTGTTAGTGAGGTAGAGAGACAGAGTGCACTCAGCCTCAGTGTACTGCAGAGAAAAGTACCCACTTCCACAGACAGCCCTCCCACATCCAGCCCAGCTCCCACATCCACAGACAGCTTGTCGTTCTCGCTCAGTCTCTCTCTCTCTCTCTCTCTCTCTCTCTCTCTCTCTCTCTCTCTCTCTCTCTCTCTCTCTCCCTCTTATTTATATTCTCTTTTCCATTCTCTCACTCTCTCATTCTCTCTCTCCTTTGCTCTCTTCGCTCCATCTGCAGAGTCTGTCTATTTTAACATGAAGTATTTTCTTTTTCCCCTTCTAACCACTGAGCCTTTCACCCATTCCATGTTTTGCTACACTATTTCCCTCTCGCGCTCTCTCTCTCCCACTCTCTCTCTCTCACTTTCTTCATCCTTCTCTCTGCTTCTGTCTATTTTAGCACTAAGCATAAGGGTTTATCTTTTTCGCTTTCTGCTCTCTTCCGCTCTTTGACCCTTAGCTCGCTCGCCTGCATGTTCTCTCTCTCTTTCTCACACACACACACACACACACATACAGAGAGAGAGAGAGTCTCCCTTCTGTTTATCTCTTCACATTTTTACATTCACCTTGCTCTTTCTTATCTATCTATCTCTCTCTCTCTCACTTTTTATTTCACACACACACACACACACACATCCAATCTCTGCTTTGGAAATGTAGCCATTTTAAGCAGCATTGCCCCAGTGAAGCCCAGTGCTCTGAGCTATGTTAAGGTCAGAGGTTATCCGCCACGTCACAGACTGGTCTCAGACGAGACGGTTAGGATTTGGAAGGGGGAGCATCTCATCACCAGCAGCACTGCTCTCAGTAGTAGAATGCGGCACAACACCGGCATGTACCGAACCGTGGAGGCTATAGGAGACGAGCCTGGATCAGGCCATCCCAATCAGGCCACCAGGGCCCTTGCATCCTCTCTTCTCCTATATCATTTCTCAGATGGTTCTGGATGGAATTACAGAGCCGGTGTTAATGTGACCTTGTAAGCGCTACATTTCTCCATTGCTTCGGACAAGCGTGGCCAAGTGTTCAGAAGCACAGACAGAGATGGCATGCAGATGAAGTCAATAGACTGTAAGGAACTTTCTTGGAAATGGGAAGACAAATTATTTATCCCAGGAGGAGGAAATGATGTAAAAGTTACTTAATAATGTTTTTAAATGAAAGGGATCCAATTAAAATATGATCCATTGAGCTAAGGCATCTCAGGAAAGCGCCTGTGGACGAGGGTGGAAGGGTGAAGGGGTGAAGAGGTGGAGAGGTGCGTGGGGTGGAGGGGTGGAGGGGGTGTTCCCTGTTAAAGCTGCCAGGCCAGGCTTTGTTGACAAGGGAAGCAGAGTGTTGGGGAATTTATAATTAAAAATAGAAGGATTTATCAGCGACATTGATCAGCCTGACTTTGTGCTGCAGGGCGCAGGACGCAATGAGGTGGGATACATGTTTATTAGCAGGGCTCTGGGAGACAGCAGCTCTCTGGGCTTCTGTACTCACATTGTGAAAATGGGAGTTATTCTTATACAAAGGCACCAAACTAGGAGTTAAAAACCAACATTTTGAGCACGGTGCTCAAAGTTACAGGTGAATTACAGGTGAAAACAGCTCTTGCTATTTAGAGACTGCAGACATGTCTGTAGGCATCTATAGGTACGGCCAATCGTATCTGCGGTTCCCTGTGTTTATGTGGTAAATCTCTTGCTAATATTAGGGTGTATTAATGTGTGTGTGCAAGACAACTCAATCTCAGTGCTCTCATTAGGATCTAAGCATTTCACGCTTCGTTATACTCTAACTTTCACTTTAATTATGTCATTTAAGAGGCGTAATGTGGCCGCGTCCTGTTTGGCAGAGGTCTGCGAGGGCTGTCAGTGCGAGGCTTTTTCTAGAGCGCACCGACAACACAGACGTGAGCTAAAAGGCTCGCCACACATGAAGATCACATTGTTTCACCTCTGTCTGTCTGTCTCGCTCTTCCTCTTCCCCTGCTCTGTCCCATCCCCCCCATCCCCACCTCACTTTCTCTCGCGGTGTCATGTTGTTGTGTCCTTCACTGTCTGTAGCCAGCTGCGTCTCTTTTAGCCATCAGCGCGATTTCTCCCCCCCATTTACTTCATCGCTGATTCCCACAGACAAGACCAACGATTCACCCCCCCCCACCCCCTTTACACACACACACACACACTCTCCATTCTCCCAGCTCCCTGCTTTAGCACATGTGCTGTGGGGAGGCCATTGCCACAGGCTGGGATAATAATGCTGTCTGATATCGCTTGCTTTCTGCAAAATATGACACATACAAAACACGCAAACACACAGTGCACTTCTAAACGCGCACGCGCGCACCCACACATAGGGGAAGTGCCCCTTGCTTTTTGCTGGATTTCCACTTTGTTCAGGCTGCCCTTAATATGTCAGAGCTGTACTGTTACAGTAGAAAGAGAGAGAGAGAAAGAGAGAGCAAAATTCAGAGAGAGAGAGAGAGAGAGAGAGAGAAGGGACGCGCAAGAGAGAAAATACAGAGAGAAGCAATTAGATTGTTGAAACATACCTTGTGCAGGTCCATTGGTGGTGCTTTTTGTGCAGGCAGTGTGTTACTGTCCCTCTAAATTGGCCCCCAGCCCCCAAACTCAGAGTCCTGCTGACCTCGCTCGCGTTACGTCTCGTCCCGTCACTCAGTCCACTGGAGATGCTATCAGCCAGGCCTGCTGGACGTGATTGCTTCTGGAGTAGGTAGTGAGATGTCTAAGACTCACCCCAGTTCTGAGCCCAGAGCTCTTTCACTGAAAAGTGAGCTGTGGACAGGAACACAGCAGAAATATCAGTGCATGTTTGATGCATTATATCATGGCCATTATGGTACATACCTCAGTCTAGTTTCTTGCTCTCTCTATACCTCCTCCCTCAGTTTTTTTCATTTCAAAATGGCTTTATTGGTATTACTGTATCAGGTACAATTTTTGCCAAAGGATATAGAATTTGGAGCTGAACTTGCTTTTGTGGAAATAACAATAATGTTTTAAAGATAAAGGCGATGATAATGGTTCCAATAGTCATAACTGACAAAACAATAATAAAAGCAAAAATAAAAATGCAACAATGTAAAAAATGTGATAAATTCTAATTAGATAAAAGAACTCTTATAAAAAACAACTCATAATAATCTCTCTCTCCCTCTCTCCATTCCATTGATTAAATCTCTTGAGTTTTCCCTGTGCTGCACATAGACACCAGGCTGCACTCGAATATGGAGATGAGGTAACTAGGTGGTCCACAGCCCCGCCTCAAAAACACCCCCCCCCCCCCCCCCAGAAAGAAAGGCAGGGGAAGGCGGGGCTTTGTGAATATGGAGATGAGGTAATGAGGTGGTCCACAGCCCCGCCTCAAAAACACCCCCCCCCCCCAGAGAGAAAGGCAGGGGAAGGCGGGGCTTTGTGTACAGCCTCTCACATTTGGGACTCACAGCTGCCTCCTCCCTAGCACGGCGATGCAGATGACCTCACTCCCCTGGTAGAAATGAGAGAGAGAGAAAGAGAGAGAGAGAGAGAGAGAGAGAGAGAGAGAGAGAGAGAGAGAGAGAAAGCACTTCACTTGTCAAACACTAGCAAAAGCAGGACTCCCTCCATCATCCCCTCACCCTTCCTCTCCTCCTCCTCCTCCTCCTCCTGTCCCCTCCGTGCGGACGGCAACAGCGGCAATAGGAGGACTACTTCCAGCTTGCTGGCCTACGAGACCTCCCTCACCACTCAACTAATGAATTTTACAAAGCTCTTCCTCCATGACACCTGAGCTGCCACTCCAGTCAGGCTCAACACAGCTCTCATCACACCCCACCCTGCCCCAACCGTCCCCACACACACACACACACAAACACAAGGATGCTTTCACGTTCGCTGTATGTATGAGTCATCCTTCGGGTCTGCTCTGATGTGGTGTGTTACTTTCTCCGAGCACTGGGGGGACACTCTAGTTCTCCCCTTTCCCGGAGTAGCGCCACCTAGTCGGACTTGATCGGTAAACGGCCTATTATCACGGCACAAGAAGCCAGGCTGTTTAGTATTCCAGGCAGGTGTGTCTCATCAGTAGAAGACAGCAGTGCAGCGAAGCTGCTCAGTCTATGCGTCTGCGGTTTGAAGCTTGTCTCCCTTGCATTTGTGTTCCCTTTCCTCTGAGGGTGGGTTAATTACTGATCCCTGCCGCAATTGCGAGTGCTTCCCCCACCCCCCACACACACAGACACACACACACACACACACACACCTGAGAGAACCCATCAACATTACACGAGAAAATATGTCAATAAACACCCCCCAGTTCTCTCCCACCTTCTGGACTGACTTTCAAAAGGCAGAAACTACAGAGGGAACTGTAGAGAGTGATGAGGACGTGAAGAGTAGCCAATCCGTGGCTATGGAGCCCCTCCTAAGATGAACTCATTATTAGCTCATATCCTAAATAGGGTATTTCTGCCTGTTCTGTGCCACGATCTTCTAAGGCACCTGAGAGTTCTACTGTGAGAAGCAGCTTTAAAAAAGGAGACCTGAGAAGGGTGAGTGGAGCCGGTGATCGGCGGCGGCCCCCGTGTGGATTAATGAGCCCTGCTGAGGGAGCTTTCATCGGTGCCGGGGCTCAGACGCGCGTCTCCGTATCGCACGTCGGTAGAGCGGCGCGCAGCCTTAATGGCCCCGCCTCCCACTCCGGCTCCCTCCGTGC
>NC_137499.1:36044490-36089490 GCF_041902795.1 Electrophorus electricus
CAGGGTGGGACAGACACGGCCCACACCCGCCCAGGTTCATCGCAACAGCAGCCAGATCCTGAGCCGACTGCTCCATTTTTGGACAGGGACAGACACCACCGTCCTTCACCCATAAAAGGGGAGGGGGGTGGATGGCAAGAAGAGAGGAAGAGAGAAAGACATCTGCCCTGCAGGTGGAGATGACCTTCAAGCAACCCTGTGTGTCTCTCTCTCTCTCTTAAATCACTGCTCTCCGCTCAATTACGTTGCAGGTAATCTGTGTGGTATTGGAGATTAAAGTTTAATTAGGGCGAGCGGAGTAATTTGGGCCCGGGTTTAATCTAATCACGCCGCGCTCGTTGCCTGTGATGTGCCCTAACGTCGGCCCGAGCTGAAGTGGGGATCCGGTGTGGCTTTTCATCAGCCGAGAACAAAGGCGCCCCCGCTTCCCCCAACTCCCTCTGCTGGGTTGGCAGAGCTCCACCGACACATTCGCACTCCCCCATCCCTGTCCACGCACGCGCCCCAGCCCGTCCCCACGACAGACAGCAGAAAGGGAGGGAGAGGGAAGGATAGAGGGAGGGAGGGAGTGGAAAAGAGAGAGAGAGAGAACGAAAGGGAGGGAGAGAGAAAGAGGGATAGAGGGAGAGAGTGGAAAAGAGAGAGGGAGAACGAAAGGGAGGGAGAGAGAAGGAGGGAGAGAAAAAGGGAGAGAAAGGGAGAGACTGAGAGAGAGAGAGAGAGAGAGAGAGAAGGAGGAAGAGAAAAACGAGCCGAACCTCCAGGATCTCTTTGTCTTAAGCCTCATCCCCCAAACCGCTGACTCTCCGGCCATCAGGGAAAGCGTTTTTGACAGAGCAATCGCATCAACGGACGCTTTTCAAAGAGCTCGTCCTCCACCTAACCGCCCACCGCAGCCCCCCCCCCGGGCCAAATATCGGGGTTTTTATCCCGCCGCGTGGGCCTGTATGCGGAGCACGTCATCCTCCAAGCGCTTCTCCCACAGCCGCGGGGGGCTCGCGCCTTTCTGCAGGTTCATTGGTTGCAGGAAGGCAACGGGACACCCCCCCCGGCCTCGATTTGCCCCTGCCCACAAGGTGTCAAACAAAAGTCTCAAACCAGATTCGCTAATTGCTTCGGTATCTTTGTCCAAGCACCGCTGTTATTGCAGCAGCGACGGGAGGCGGGGGGAGGAGGGCGGAGGGCGTAGGGGGGAAAAAAAATCAATGAAAGAACTGCCTGGCAATAACAGTCCTCATCTTCCTCCTAACCCCTCGCTCCATCACTCACCCCCACGCTCACCGGTGCCCCGCGGCAGGGTGCGGGCCATGCTCTCTGCAGATCCGTGGCAGAGGAGCTGTTGTTGCGTGCCTGGCGCTGTGCGGTCAGGCTTGTAGGAGCAGATACTGCCTGGCCTGGTGCAGCGGTAACAGCTGCGCAGTTGATAAGGCAGAAGGAGGCAGGCTTGACATGTACCGGACGTGCACAGCGCAAGACGTGAAGGGCACCTTCCGGGAAGGCCCCGCCTACTGGGCCGCGCGCTCCGTGAACTCTCGCCGCGCTCCGACCGCCCGTCTCCCGGTTTCGGTCGAATGCGTTACATCCCACATGCTCTACAGGGCTCACACCTAAATGCAGCCACGGGAGGCAGAGCTGTGTTCCGTGCAGGGGCAGCGGGGCCTTCCGGAAGATGGACCAGCGTGGCCACGAACGCCGCCCTGCCCACGGAGGGTTCGTATATCGCGGGTGGCAGAGATGGGTTTATGGTGGCAGGGGGGCTTACAGTGCAGGATTGGCGTTGCGTTCTTCCGTAGCGCCGAGCTCTTATCTGAGAGAGGTGAGTGGGTGGGAACGCCGCGGAGCTCAGAGCTGCGTAGCGAGCACGGTGGCGAGTGGAGCGGAATAGCCTGAGCTTTCCCCTCCAAGGAGACTCGCGCGCTGTGGGCTCCATCCAAGGTCACTGCCGGCAAGCCGCCCGCGCGGAGGCGAAAAGCTAAAGTGGACCAGGGGAAAACGAAAACAGGCCAGGGAGGGTGTAGGACAGCCAGAAAGAGGGATGGTAACGGAAGGAGAGAGCAGAAAAGGGGGCAGAGAACGGAGGGAGGAGAGCGTGTGGAGGAGGCGTGAGGGAGGAGGTGTGGGGAGGCGGCGTGAGTGACACGGCGACCGCTTTGCGTCATCAATTAGGCGTGCTGGAGTGGCGGGAAGAGGGAGTGAGTGCGGAGAGGAGAGCCTCACGCGGAGAGGAGAGCCTCACGCGGAGAAATAAATGACCATGGCCTTATTGAGCTCAGCAAGGCATATAGCATTTCAGGCCAGTAATGTCATTGTGCCTTTGTACCGGCGTTATTGATGAAGTCTGTCTCAAAGCAAATAATCCCTCGACACTGCCAGCATTTGAGACCTCTCATTCCGTCCAGGAGATCAATGTAAGCGATCTTCAGGACGGAAAACGTGTAGGGAGAGAGAGTGGCAGGGGGGACGTGGCGGGCGCATGGATCGGGGAGCAGACACGGAGAGCGCGAGGCGCAGCTGGAGTGCCAAGGCAGAGAGGGGGAGGGGGGGGAGGAAGATCAAAGAGGGGCTCATGCTCCAGTGGAGCGCGGGACCAGTAGACGAGTGCAGCGGCCTCACCTGCTGCAGAGACTCCTCACACCAACACCCTGCTACACAGCCCCCAGTCTCACTCATCCTGTCTCTCATCCCCCTCCCTATCACCTCTCTTCCCCCTCTCTCCCGCTCTCGCTCCCCTCATCAGCTGCTCCACAGCTAACTGCTCCCCTCGTGCACTGGAATATCAATCAGCTGTGCTGCCCCAATTTACAGAGCTCTCTCTCTGCCCCATTCCCTCCCTCCCTCCCTTTCTCATAAGAGGAGAAAATTCCCGAGATAGATGCTGAGTGTTTGGTTACATATGTTGGAGTCGTCTCCCTTGTTGCCGGAGTACCTGGTGTTCTCAGGCTGGGGGAGACGCGGGGGTGGGGGCTTGGTTTGGCTTGATGCTGCACACCCTCAGCAGTCTGCCTTTATCTCTCTTTAGTCTACGGCAGCATCCCGCAAAGCCGCTTAAACCCTCTCTCCCTGCTCCGAGCATGTTCTGCTGTCTTATTCAGGTATTAGTGCGCTACGGCTGCAGCTGGAGGCTCCATTTACTCTGCCTCTCTTGTTTGTCTCTCTCCCGACAGCAGGCGCACGCGCACTCGCCCTCTCGCTCCTCAAAGCTGTCGCTTTGTTTTGGCACGCACACTTCTGCACACCCACGCACCGAAGCCAGGGAGCGCAAACGTGCGAACGGCTGGCGGTGTGGAGGGAGGGCCCCGCCTGGCCCCGCTCCCCTCCCACCCCCCAGGGCCGGGGCGGCGGAGGTGCCTCCCCGAGGCGTCTCTGGGGCCCCGGAGCGGCTGGTGCTGATGAAAGTCACAGCAGGCCCCACCGCGGCAGGGAAGGTCAGGCAGCACGCTCACTGCCGCGGCGTCGCCATGCCGACAGCACCACCGCCCGGCATTCAAACACTACTCCCCGTGGCGTTCTGATGGGCTGAATGAGGACCACTCAGCTGTCCAGCCAGAGAAATATCACATGAAGACCCCTGAACTGACGCAATCCAGTCTGTTCAAAAGCCCTGACATATCCCTGTTCTCAACATGACTAATGATTTACTGAATGATTGCCAGTGACAGGAGATACTGAGGAATGAGGCAGGCCTGCCCAACTGGAATCTCATCCTCAGGAGAGGACAGCGAGATTTCATATCAGTAGCGATCTATTTCAATATAGACAAAAAAATTTACTAAAATCCTGTTGAAATACATGCTCAGACAACCAGTGTCCTAGAATTATTCTAAAACTAATTTCAGTTCATTTACTGGACAATTGTAATTAATTTGGGGGGAAAGGGCATACTTTAATGCATTACTTAAACTACCAGAAATAGCAGCTTTCCCAGTGTCGAGTAATCGGATCTCTTTAATAACTAGCCGCCTTATTCCACAGATAAATCACGGAACCGATCAACAAGCTTGGAAACAAGCGAAAGCGGAACAGAATGTTCCAGATGGCGTCCACTGTCCAAAGGTCCTCTTCCTCTTCAGTGGCCACTGGGGACCTTTATGCGGTTTCCTTCCTTGAAAGACCGGGCTGAAGGCTGCAGCTCTGTCAGTCAAAGTGACATCCCCAAGAAGCGATTGTCGTGCTCAGCAAGCCAAAGCAGCCAATGAGAAGAGCCCGAGCTGATTACCATCTCACCTTAAATCATGCCACAGCTGCAGGGGCCTCCTGTATCAACCAGGCTGAGGTCACCACAATGGGCCTCAAATACTCAGCGTCTATGTCTATGGCAGGTGAACAAGGCTGGGGTCAGTTAGGTCAGTTTTACAAATTCACGAAAACATAATTTTATTAATTGATTGGCTTATTTCAGTGCAGGTCTTGCAGGTGAATTCCATTTTCAGCTGATCTGATCCTTCCCCTTGCCTTGTCTGCCAATTAAAACCCTTTGTCCATAGCTGATCCCTTTTCCCACTTATTTAAAAGAAATGGCATCTCATTTTAATATATCATAGCTTTCCTGTGTATTACTGACTGATAGGGGTTTTTTTTTTTTCATCAGCCAACTGTATTTGGTTTCAGGCTCATTTTCTGCAGGTTGCCATACATCCACTAATCCCTTAACCCCAGCTGTCATATGAGGGATTGGCAAATGCCAAACACCTGATTTATTAGTTTATTAAATTTCCAAATCCAGTGTAGTGAAAATACTCCACATAATTGCTTTTCTTATGCCAAACCGCTTTGATGATTTTATAAGGGAATAACGCCGGTTTTATGCTAACCATTAAGAAATACCTGCAGTATCTTACCGTAAGACATTCTCCAGCAAAATGTAATGTCACCACCAATACAGGGCTAATGCAGAATATGGCATCAAAATGTCATGAATATTCAAGGCAAGGAAGGAATCTTCCCACTTGTTTTATTGGGGGGGGGGGGTAGATTCCCCTCAGAGAGCTTGTTCCCTCTACACATGCTTGCCTAGCATGTATAATTGAGGTAGACACTCAGAGATGTAAACATGTTGGACAGAACTCTCACCCCCAATTCACCCTCCACCAACACAAGAGAGTGAGAGCTACAGAGAGGTTTGGGGGGGGGGGGGGGGGAGCTACAGAGAGAGAGAGAGAGAGAGAGAGAGGTAGAAGGAAAGAGCGAGGGAAAGATCAAGAATTAGAGAGAGGTGAGAAAGAGAAAGAGGGAGAGGGGGAGGAGGACACAGATCCTGTCTGAAGATCCCGACGAGATTATGTGATACGTTCACCATGTGTGAGATTAGCAAGAAGCGTGACAATCAGCACCTACACACTCTTGTACATAGAGCCGAAGTATTATTTAGAAACAGACCTCTGCTGTGGCTGAGGAGGTGTCATTGGGTGTGCCTGGTTAAGATGCACTAGAGCCCACAGTACTGGAATCCACCCTCACTCCCTCCCTCAGGGATAAAGATGAAAGTGGACTGATTCAAAGCAAAGAAACCACGAACTCAGAATGGAATTATCTTCCATTTGCATTATCTATTCCGTCTTGTACGACTTTAAACCTGGAACTACACTTAAAAGCAATGCTTACCGAGGCCCTGGTGATATTTACTCTTCTTAGTCTGATCTCTTCATAGGAGCTTGGTCCAGTTTGAATGTTAGGCCAGTCCACTTCTCATAGTGGTCCTTAATGCCAGTTCAACATGCCAGTGTGTGACAGGGGCATACGTACCCGTTAGGTCTTAGGTTACATACTTTGCAAATCAATGCAGTGTTGTTGTTTTTCTGACACAGCCCAGTGGATACCTGTGCTGTAGTACACTCAAAGCAATGTCACTGATATATTCCAATGACGTTGTTAGCAGATGCACACGCACATACCGGAATCCCTTAAGACAGTAAATAAGGCGTGAATTTACTGATGCATCATCATAAAGCATGATGATACAGACTAAAAAAAGGGAAAAGTTCCTCTGCATGTTCATTTCACTTAAAAAGGCAGAAACACGTTGAAAATGCATCGTTTGTAGATTTCGCTGCATCCAGCATGCGTCTTTGAGGTCACGGGACTCGCGTCCCAAGCGATCTTATTTGGGTCATTGTGTAAACAAGCGCAGCAGCGCCGCTGAAGCAGTAATAGATGGCTGGGAGCCTCCTGGGAGGGCTGTGCGCTGTTAGCTGCAGGGGAGCAGCAAGCTCGGGGGGCCTGGTGGCTTCAGACAGAGAGCTGGCGGGATGAGTAATGCGAGCATCTGATGGGACCAGGTGGCCATCCCTCGACAGGCTCCCGGTGCTGGAATGCGGCGACGGTAGAGCCTCAGCCGTCTCTGGTTGCCACTATTCCCTTTATAGTGCCTCCATCCCTCCATAAAACAGACACTCGTTACTGACTAACTGGAGCTCGGCCTGCCCCGTTGAGGACAGAAAGGATTTGTGGGCAACATTAGCAGGGGAGCTTGTGCTTCGGTGCATTAACTAGACAAAGGAATTACAACAGTGCAAGTCGTGCACCATATCTAGAGTGACAAACATAACAGCACATTTGTACCATGCACTGGATGTAATGGGTGGTAGATCAGTTAATTCATGGAAGGCCCGCGTAAGGTAGCAGGTCTTGGTCCCTGTCCTGGGGGACCCCTCGGCTGCACAGTTCGGTGTTTTCTCAAGACTAACGCTTGATTCATTGGCTAATTATCCAGCCCTTCATGGGCTGAATAGCATGTTAGAGCAGTATCACAAAATAGTACAGTGAAGATTCCTCCCTACCACTAACTGGGACTGAAGTTTCCCGAAGACTCATATTAGCTGCACAAGCAGAGTTCTCCCATATGGGGACTAAGTAACATGTTTCATATAAGATTCAGTCATTTTTGTCTAATGAATGAAATAACCATAGCATGGGCTTTTTTGCTAATTAATTGCAAATCAAACAGTGAAAGTTCTTTAGCTATATAGAGTTCTATAGCTATATACCATTACAGAAAAGTACTGTTACGTTATTTTATATTTTGCATTAAATATGTTCAGCGCTAAATAAATTATGTAAAGGTTTGTAAAAGAAAATGCAGCAAGTTATACAGACGGAAGGACTGATGTAAAGACTGATGTGTATAAAATATGAGGTGTTGAAAGTCCTACATACAGTGAATAACTTAAATGACTGAAAACAGCTGTTGCAAGAAAATGAAGTTTTGCATTACTTAAGTGGAGATTAAGTTCTGATTTTCTGAATGACTGAGTAGCCTATACTTGTGTTATAATTCAAGTTCCCTTATGATAAAACAGCCATTGAATTCAAATTGATTGCACATAAATAACTGAATAGAAAACTGAGATAGAAAAAAAAATGAAGCAAGCCACTAAGCACTCACACTTCCTTTTTTTTTCTCTCGGTGTCTTTCCAAAAGAGTCCCCTAGCTGGAGCCATGCAGTCCTTCAGAGAGCGGAGCGGTTTCCATGGCAACCAGCACTGCTACCAGCAGGAACCCCATGAATTATCACGCCTTGAGAGTTACAGACATCATCACGGCCAAGCCGGACAGGGCTACGAGGCGCACTCTCTCGCCGCTGCAGGGATGCCAGTGGCAGCAGGATCTAAGGACTGTTATGGGCAGCAGACCTATCCCAGCTATAGCGGCGGTTCGGCTCAGACCAAGAAACCGTACAGAGGAGGCAAAGCTCAAAGCCAGCACCTGCAGGCCGGATACAGTGGCCACGTGAGCTCTGGGTACTCAGCCCAGTACGTGAGTGAGGGACATTTACAGCAGAAGTGGGAAGAGCCTGCTCAAATGGCTCAGTATGAACAGGACATGGTTGGGCGTCTCGAGCCAGGGATCAGTGGGTCGACCCAGTACCTCGAGCAGAATCTGCTAACCATTTCTCAAAGCCAGTGCCATCTCCCCTCTGCCCCTGTCTATACGAGTGCCCATCAGCAGGGGCACCCCTCCAACCCCACTCCGTCACCTTTGATGTACCCACAGAGCCACCTCCACTTCCCCCAGCACTCACAACCAGCCTCCTCCACCTCATCATCTTACATGGAGAAATGCAATCCAATTCCTCATGGCTACAAAAGTGGCTATGGAATGCCACCTAATGCCCAGTATTCGAGGCAGCTGGGTAACCACAGCAGTCTGAAGCAGAGTGGCTATCGACCGCAAAATAATTATGGCTACCAGCAGCCTCCTTCCAGAACTGGATTTGAACAGCAGGCTCCCCTGCAAGGGATCCCAAATACACCAGAGAGCCTACAGAAATTCCAGCATTACAATCAGCCCCAGCAGAACTACTGCATCAGTGATATTTCTGTAAGGTCACCTGAACAATACTACCAGAACTGCAGTCCAAGCTCCAGCCACTCACCTGCACGGTCTGTGGGCAGGTCTCCATCATACAGTTCCACCCCTTCTCCCTTAATGCCCAATCCTGATACGTTCCAGTATGGCCAGGCAATCAACCCTGCAGTTTCTTCCTCTTCTGCGGCTCTGCAAGACCAGAGCATGTTGATGCCTCCACACACACACCCATCCCCCAGTGTGAACCACCAGTCTCAGAGCTACTCGAGCTCCATGAAGGACCGTTTCTCTGAGAAGCTCTTGTCTAACCCGAGCTTGTGGAGCCTCAATGCTCTAACATCTCAGGTAGAGAACATTTCGAACAACGTCCAGCAGTTATTGCTCTCGGAAGCTCTCTTGGCCAACAAAAAGTGTAGCAAACGAAACCAGCCAAAAAAGGGAGAAGACTACAGGGGCCAGGTTAGGGCTATGGAGGATTCTTCATGTCCTGATAGCCAACATGGTCCTCTTCCCACTGATCCCTATGGCACCGCAAGGGGTATGCCAGCTGACTTACAAGAAGGTGGTTACTCCAGCAGCACTGAAGACCAGATGGAAAGAAGCTACTACTACTTTGGTCAGGGCAAAGGGCCAACACAGGCCTCAGCACATTCCCAGCTGACCCTGGACACAGTGTCCACCTGCTCCATGAACTCAACAGACGACATGTCCATCAGATCAGGTGACTCAGTCCGGAGTCTGCAGAGCGCAGTCTCTGAGGACAATCTTAGCTGTGACCCAAGGGTGCAAAGAGTGCCATTCGGAGAGGAGCAGAACAGTTCTCTCAGGAGCATTACAGATGAGAAGTCCCCCATTAGTGTAACCGTGCCAAGCCCTATGAAACAGGAGAGTAATTCTCCACTGGACATAAAGCGGTCTGAGAGCAGTCTGAGGGAGAACTTTGAGAAATCTGCTTGGACCGAAAGGATGGCTAATGAAAAGGAAACTGGAAAGAGAAAGTTCTCCCCAGAACATGAATTCAAAGGAGGTATTATTGAAGTAGCTGAGAAACAACAGGAGTGGTCAGAGGATAAGAAGTGTCCCTCCCTTTTCCATAAAATAAATAAAGTAGTTTCAGAAGAAAGCTACGATTATGAAATAGAAGACACTGTCTACCAGGACCTGAAAAACAAATATGAGGCTGAGGAAAGAGACTTGGAGAAGGACTGTGGTCTTTTAGACATGAGCCTCAAGGGAAATGGGGATTCAGAAATTAAATCTGAAATGTTCAAATCAGAATCACAGCCTACAGTGGAGAGCCCTGTGACAACATCACTAGCTATTTCAAGGGATATCTTTGAGTCCAATAAATATTTGCCTAGGAAAGAAGAAAACTCAGATGCACCTCATCTCATCTCTCAGAGTGAGTCTTCAGAGGAGAGGCTGTTGGTCTCTGAGAGACTGGATTCCTTTGAGGAGCAACAATCAGTCTCATCCCATCCAGCTACTGAGCTACGTGAGAAGAGGTGCCTATCACTCATTGAGGAGGTGATCAATAATAAAGCAAAACCAGAGGAGCCCCATGCAGAGGCCTGTAATAATGCAGGGGAGGTGGGAGGAGCACGACTGGGCAGCACAGAAACTGTGGAAACCGCTGTCCATGACACAGCCCACAGAAGCAGTGAAAGGAGGTCAGCCATATGTGACACTGCACCTCAGTCTCACTCCGTCAAGAATGGCTTCTCAGCTCTCAATGAGAAAACAACACCTCAGACTCAGGCGAGGGATCACATCGATCGCAGCGATGCAAAGGTGCTGGAGCCTGACTCTCCTCAGTTGCCAGGCAAGTCAATACTGCACTCTGCACCATCTTGGGCTGATACTCCACCCTCCCCGCAGAAAGGAGATGGTGATATAGAGCCAGGCATAAGCTGCCCCAGTGCAGTTACACCATCAGCAAAACCAGAGCCCTTGTCCCCATCTGCTCTTCCGAGACTGCTGGGCAGGAAGCATGCACGGGGTAGGAGGAGACTAATCCATTCCAATGGAGGGATCAGGAGACAGATGAGTGTGGAGGGAGATGGGGCCCCACCATCTCCTCAAAAGCCCAGCATCCCCTCAAGTAATAGTGCACTCTTCCCTGATCACATGGGCACTGCTCAATTGGACATTAGCAGTCAAACAACAAAATTTCTCACAGATGGTTGTTTACCATCCCGAATGTGTACTCGCTCTTTTGGGTCGCAGACAGGCCCAAAGGTTTGCTCTCAAGAGAGGAGAAAACCAGGCCCAAAGCCTAGTTCAAAACCAGGTCCAAAACCTGGCCCGAAGCTTGGTCTTAAACCTGGTCCAAAGCCTGGTCTAAAATCAGCTCCAAAACCAGGTCTAAAACCTGGTACAAAACCAGGCCAAAAGCCAAGTCCTAAACCTGGTCCAAAGCCTGGTTTAAAGTCCGGACCCAGACCTGGCTCTAAACCTGGAACAAAACCAGGGCCAAAACCTGGGGCTGTGCCAAGTGTAAAACTTGGTCCAAAGTCAGGTCCAAAACCTGCAGCTATACCTGCTTTGAAACCTAGTCCAAAACCTGGGTCAAAGCCTACTGAAGGAGGTATTCCCAAAGGACCCGGTCGACCAAGAGGGCTCGCTTCTAAGATCAAACCAATGAAACATGAAGACAATGTGCAAGCTATTACAGAACATATCAAAGACACAGGTTCCATCAATGAAAGCACTGAACAACAAGAAAACACAGCAGTCACTCTGGACACTGTTGTTAGCACTAATGTAGACAGCACTGCAGGCTCCACTTTAGAGACTGCTTTGGATACCACTTCTGTAAAGTCTGTAGCAAAAGAGCAAAAGACCATGGTATTAAGGTCTCGGAAACAAACACAAAGAAAATTCACAGAGGACATAGAAAAAGGAAGAATGACATCAGCTGAGGCATTAGCAATGAAGCTCACTGAGACACCAATACAGGAAGTGGCTCAGCCATGTGAAAACCAAACATCAGACCTAAAACCTTCCAACCGTGAGGATAGCTGCACAGATTCATTAAGTCAACCTAATGAGGAGATCGTGTCTGTTTCAATCAAAAGAAAATCTAGTTTACATTCCCCAGACCCAGTCAAGAAAAAGAAAAATGTGAAAGTTAGTTTAACAACAACACAAGAGCCCCCATTACAAACCACACTGGTGGGAGCTCGAGCATCCAGGGGAAGGCGAAAGCGTGGACATAAATTAGAACCATCTATATGCAGCATTCTTGCCAAAGATAACCCTCCCCCTGAAGATATCAGTGACACACCTTGTGTGCCTCCTCAGTGTCCCACTAAAACAAAATACCTGCCTCCAAGGAAAGGTAGAGGACTCAAATATGAAGCCTTGGTTCAAAAAATCACATCCCCAGCATCGAAAAAACAGCTTCTAACTGTCCAACCAGATGTGCCAGAACAAGCAACGTTAAAGCCAGCACCAGAACCACAGGTAACAGAACACAGAGAGATAGGAATTACCCCCAAGGTGGCAATCGAGGAGGGTGAAAGTGCAGTAAGCATCGAGGAAAGCCCAGACACAGCATTTATTCAAACGCCTAGGAAGAAGCGTAAAAAGTGGGCCACCATGGAGAAAGCTGAGACACCGGACATGGCACCGGCGACTGGGAGCCTCATTATCAACACACCAAGGTTAGCCAAACAGAGAGCCATCAAAAATAACCACGAGATGCACCTGAAGCAGAGGAAGAGGAGGAAAGGCAGCGAGCTCGTGGAGAGTGAGCCTTTGGTGGAAGAGCAGGAGCAGATTCAGACTAGTGTAGTCATGCCTCCAGCAGAGCTTCCACCCTCCCCACCAGCAGGATCCTCTCCCTTTCTAGAGAACGAGCGGCCCCCTGCGGAAATAAGTTCAACAATTACTAAACCCAAAAGAGGGAGGCGGCCATCATTTAAAAAGAAACAGGAGGAGGGTCAGCCCATGGACAAGGATGAAAGTTTAAAAGTAAAAAAAAAGCCTGGGCCTAAAAAAAAGATCCAACAGAATAGTAACGTCATCAAACTCATTGTAAAGGGACTTAAGACAAAGAGCAGAAAAGAACGCATTCCAACTGTGAAGGGAAAACTCTCTGATTTCTTGACAACACAAAGTGAAAGCAAATGTTCTTTCAGACCATATGTACGTATTGACAGCTCCAGAGAGCTCGCCTCCCATTGCACAATAGTAAACAGGCCGGAGGAAGAGCAGCTGCTCATCCAGTCAAGTAAAACGAGCTTGGTGAAAGTAAAAAATCTAGTTACAGTTACAAAGGCAATACCACACTCTTCAGTAATGCTCCAGGGGCCTTTAGTTAACAAACGCCAAACTGACAGGTGTGTACTGTGTTGCCTGTGTAGAAAGCCAGCAAATTACAGAGAGCTCGGGGACTTGTGTGGACCATACTACTCCGAGGACAGTATACCACGGAAAACACTGTCTTCAGTGTACCAGGACGACTTCAGGCAAAGCAGAGACAGAGAAAAATGCAAGATGGGCGACTGCAGTGCAGAGTCAAGCGATGTTCTGAAAGGAGAAGGCGGTAAGAACTTGCTTCAAGAGGGGACATATGAAGGTGACTTCGGGCAGCTGAAGAGAGAAAGAAGGACACAGCTTAGAAGTCGTCTCGGCCTGCGGATTAGGTGCAAAAGGCTGCAGCTGTTGCACAGGGGAGCCGGTGGAGCGGCTCCCTCTGCTGGTGAGGAGGTCTGTGACTTTGCTCTGCAGAGGTTGCAGCTGGAGGCTGAGACCAAGGAACACTGGGCACACGAGGCTTGTACCATCTGGACCAATGGCGTGATACTTGTTGCAAGCAAACTTTATGGACTGAGGGAAGCAGCACAGCACTCTACAGTCACTGTAAGCATATAGGCTATATAACACTGTAAAGATCTCCTGATAGATGGCCAGTAAATAATGCCAGTAGGCACAGGAAAATACAATCAGCTACATCTTAAACATTTTTCAAATATATACAAATATACAGCCAGTAACATACAGAACGTAGTAAAATGACTGCCTGTGCTATTGTCCAATAACAATCTAAGGCAGGGGTGCCAAAGTCTAGTCCTGGTGATCTACCATCCCATCCTAATCTAACACATCTGATCAAGGTAATGAAGTCCTTCAATAACATCTTAATGTTAGAGGCAGGTGAGCTAAATAAGGGTTGTCACTAAACTCTGCAGATCGCTAGATCTCCAGAAGCAGACTTGGGCACCCCTGATCTAAGGTAAAGAAGTTTAGCGCAATACACCAAGCACTGAGAACTGGAATGGGTATTTGCTAACAGCCATGGCAGTGAATGTGAGCTCCATGTATGAGAGTGGAACATAAAGGATTGCCTGTGTCATTACAGAAATGCTCAAAGTGCCAGATTGAGGGGGCCTCCATTGAGTGCAGCTGGAGTAATTGTACCCACAAGTACCACTATGTCTGCGCCAAAGAGACAGGTAAGACAGAAAGAGATGGCATGATGCAGTTCTGTTATTGCCATCCACCCCCATGCCTCCATACATCGATTTAGCTGGAACTGTGGACCCTATGTGTCATGTGTAAGTGAATTCAAAGTTTCAAGTTTGCCCAGCACAGGTACTTACTGGCTGTCCTCACATGTGTACTACCTAACTTGAGTCTGAAGATGAAAAGAGAAGCTACATTTCATATTGTGCATTGGATTGCTGATGACCGGCTTCTAACTCTGAATCATTACCTCCATTCTCTCTCTCTCAGGCTGCACATTCGAAGAGGACACATTCTTGATAAAATGTCCAAAACACAAGGTAAGCGAGTGAGCCTGTTCCAGCACATAGAAGGACATCTTTGATCTCCCAGACATCCCTATTATGCCATATACTTCAGTGCCCTTGCTGGAACATTTGACGACCTCCCTAACAATGGGAGCGAATATAGGTGTGTGTCGCAGTGGCTCGCTGGCTCCATCTCCCAGGGCAACAGACGAGCCTAGCGAGAAGCTCGCCCTTATCTGTCTCTTATTGACCGGCCATCTCTCCAGCAATGGTCACGCTAGCGCAAACCTTGCTAATTAGACGCTCTCTGCTCTCAGATCTGGCTTCCATTATCCCTCCTAAGACTAAATTAGCATTAGCGCTACACTGCGAGGGACTTTCTCTTTGTTTTTCTATGACGAGAACAAACCATATAGGCCACATGTACATCTTTCATCAATTCCAAGTGGAGGAAGTTCAGATGAGGTTTAGATAATCATAATCCTGCATCCTGTCACTGGGATTATTGGCCACCACCAAATTAGGTGTGAGCAAAGAACAATTAAAGAACTGTAGGACTGTTTTCATTGTGGTGCAGTGTTACATATGTCTGCACCAGTGATATAGCACGTAAATCGACAACGAGGAGTCTGATTTGGGTCACAGTTTCCGTGACTCATCTTGAAGTTGATCATTTGAAGTTTGAAGATTAACACAGAGCTCCAGTACTCACTGGGGTGACTATTATTGCTGTTCACTGTATATACACACAAGTCACTCAGTGAATACTGATGGATTTTTGAAGTGCATAAAAGCCATGATTGGATTGGTTTGGTTGGTGGCTTTCAGAATGTAGCTACCGGTTTCCAGCAGTGTGCTTTAGGCGTGTGTGGAGCAGATTAGCTATGTTAAATAAATTTCAATTTAGTGTTCACAGACACTTTTTAAACCTTACAAGAAAGATTCTTGTCCTAATGAGATGACATGTTTATATAGCAGTTTACTTTTAATTTGGATTATTCTGTAGCGCAATAGTGTATACAGTATATGCAGACATAACAGTTACATGAAACAACAATGCACAAATTTAGTTATTTATAAAATCCCTGGATTTTACATGGATCCCTGTTTTATATATCTTTTTTTAATACTTCTTATATGTTTCAAACATGATTAGTTAGACTTGAACTTGCTTACTAATGATTGAGATGTGGGCTTCATGGCTGTTGACTTCAGACAAGGTGACTTGACTAGAATACAGGGCTGCACACACCACCTACAGGTCACTGGTGTGCACTGCACACCAAGAAAGCCAGTAAGAGAAAGACTGGAAGAAAAAGACAGGAAAGGAGAGAAAGACTGCCTCCTCCACAGACAGACACTGAGAGGCAACCTGGCAACATATCAAAGCACTCATCGCTTTCCAGTTTCTCCTCCTACGTCAACAGAGGAAGGTGGGGGGACAGAGAGAGAGAGAGAGAGAGAGAGAGAGAGAGAGATGGGGAGAGTGAGTTCAGATCAAGTTGAACGCGTATCGACTTGGGGATCTAAAAGCTTTAGGTCTCAGCGATGCCAATTTGCTGTTTTAATGAAACCGAGCAGTAGGGATTCCACCCCCGTGCAGGTCTCCCAGGAAATGTCGTTCTCTTCTTCATCCTGTCCTTTTTCTCGCTGCTCTCGCACGCCTAGGCGCTTTTCCCAGGAAGTAGGGTGGGCGCAGGCACAGGTTCACATTGTAGGCGAGCATGAGCGAGATCCCGGGTCCCTCCTACCAAGCCATTGCTTCAACCCGGTCCAGAGGGGGGGGGGGGGGGGTGGCGAGGGATCGTCAGCTTAAACTCAAAGAGAAACAAGGGCTGTTCCTACATCACGGTGCGATATGGAAAGGGAGTGATTCTGGGGCTTAGCCAGGCGGATTGGTGCTGGGGGGTGGATCAGGGGCAATGGGCCAGCCGGGGCGTAGGGGGCAGGCAGAGGAAGAGCTGAAGGAGGATGAAGAAGAGAGATATTTTTAAAAAGGCTCCACGGCAGCACAATTACAGGGCAGTCCTGCTGGGTGTTTGAGGGAGCTGGAGAGCCGGCCAGCTGTAAGGGCCCACTCACTGCAGCCTTCACACTGGCTCAGTGGCTACTGCCTCAGCACGGGCAATTAGAGAGCTCCCACCAGGACTCTGATTCAGACACACACACAAACACACACGCGCACACAGTTTCTCTCACATACTCACTGCACCTGCACATGTAGCACAGCTTTGATGCACACACGCAGCCTATAAGGAAGGAGGCGTTGCAAAACAAGCACCTCGAGCTATGTGTGAAAGCGGACGGCGACGAAGCCTTTTGGGCTGTGTCGTGACTGCTGGGCTGTTGTTCCTGCCTGCCGGTGATAACTCACTACTGACTCCCCTCGTCCATCTTTTCCAGCCCATGTAAGCTGTAGGACGCAGAACCCGCGAGACGTCACCTGCGCAGCGTCGTGAGGACGAGTTTGCGCGTCGCCGCCGGCAACCGGACCCGGGGACAGTGAAACTGGGGCTCCGGTTGAAGGGGAAGTATAAACATACTGCAGCAATACTGACCCGAGAACAGATCATTCACATCATCGCCACCCACCGCCATCACCGCGTCCGCCCTGCCAAGGCCCCCGTGATACTGCCTCGCCCGTCCCCTGCAGCCCACGCCGCCACGGACGCCACCCCTCCAAGAGGACACACACACACACACACACACACACACACACACACACACACACACACACAAGAAAAGAAGAAGACGATGAACTTCTGTTTGAGGGAGAAAAAAAATTGAATGTGCAATTTTTTTGGTTTCTTTTTCCCCCCTTAAATCTGTCTTTTCTGGAAGGGATGCTATCAGCCCAGGACACCTGGAGGCAGATTTGGCGGGCCGCCCTCTCTGGCGTCCTGAGCACCGCCGCTGTTTGGCACCGACACACGCCTGCTGATCCTGAAGATGTCATGCATCAAGCACTCACTGGATGTATTTCAATGTACGCTTAAGTGTTATTAAAAATGTACATGGTGTGCTATACAAGTCTAAATATATCTGAAAAAAATATATAAATATATTATTTTAATATAATGCTCTTCCAAGATGTATTTTAATGTGAATTTCCAGACACACGGCACCACCTAGGCGACACTGGTATCTATCCAACTGTGTGTTCTCGAGAGCTGTTTCTGCCATTCACCACAGCGTTCCGGACTAGACTGCAGTAGAGGTTAGAAGGGCCGGCTTTGCCGGGGACCGTCTCGTTTTCCCCATTTTCCGTTTCATTTTAGCGCCGACTGAACTGAACATGAAAGAAAAACTCATGAACAGAGATCCGAAATAAACATTTCACGTTCATCTCTATGCTGTATGTGACAAACCCAAGAATATTGTAGACTATTTACCGCACTCCACGTCAGCTCCGTACAGTATAACACATACACGATTACAAGTGGAAGGGTGACAGAACCATTCAAGTTATTCTTACAATTCTTAATCCTAAGTAATTGTGTATATAAGTATTTGCTGCTGTTTAAATGTAAGATGTGATGTACTATTATAATTGTGTATAGTATTTCTTAGAGATGTTTATTTTCTATAAAAACAAATGTTATTGCCTATAAAATGTTATTAAAAACAATGAATTAAAATGCCTTTTTCAGAACTGTATTTGTCCACATTACCCGTAGGAATTGTTGCAATGTTCTCATGTTTGGAATGTTTTGATTTGTATTGTTGCCATCAAATACACTGGATTATGTGAACGTCCACAGCTGTCTTTGCCATTCAGATCAAAGATGCACTTGGTATTCTCTTCTTGTGCTCTTTTTGAGATTAAACAATCGAGAACCATTGCCCTAAAAAAAAAAAAAGCTCCAGCCACACAACGGAAGCTCCAACATGGGGTTGAGAAGCAACCAGGAACAAGGCTGCACATGACTTCACCTGCCCAGGCTGCTGCTGCTCTCAAAGACCCAGCAGTGCTTATGCCGATAAGGACTACTAATATAACAGGACTACTAATAACCAATATCACGGGACTACTAATATAACTAATATAACAGGACTACTAATAACCAATATAACGGGACTACTAATAACCAATATAACGGGACTACTAATATAACTAATATAACAGGACTACTAATAACCAATATAATGGGACTACTAATATAACTAATATAACAGGACTACTAATATAACCAATATAACGGGACTACTACTATAACTAATATAACAGGACTACTAATAACCAATATAACGGGACTACTAATATAATATAACAGGACTACTAATATAACTAATATAACATGACTACTAATAACTAATATAACGGGACTACTAATATAACTAATATAACAGGACTACTAGTATAACTAATATAACAGGACTACTAATATAACTAATATAACAGGACTACTAATATAACAGGACTACTAATATAACTAATATAACAGGACTACTAATATACCTAATATAACAGGGCTACTAGTATACCTAATATAACAGGGCTACTAGTATAACTAATATAACAGGACTACTAATATAACTAATATAACAGGACTACTAATATAACTAATATAACGGGACTACTAATATAACAGGACTACTAATATAACTAATATAATGGGACTACTAATATAACAGAACTACTAATATAACGGGACTACTAATATAACGGGACTACTAATATAACGGGACTACTAATATAACTAATATAATGGGACTACTAATATAACAGAACTACTAATATAACGGGACTACTAATATAACTAATATAACAGGACTACTTATATAACGGGACTACTAATATAACAGGACTACTTATATAACGGGACTACTAATATAACTAATATAGCTGGACTACTAGTATAACAGGACTACTAATATAACCAATATAAAGGGACTACTAATATAACTAATATAACAAGGCTACTAATATAACAGGACTACTAATATACCTAATAACAGGACTACTAATAACTAATATAACTGGACAACTAATATAACAGGACTACTAATATAACTAATATAAGGGGACTATTAATATAACTAATATAACTGGACTACTAATATAACAGGACTACTAATATAACTAATATAACTGGACTACTAATATAACAGGACTACTAATATAACAGGACTACTAATATAACTAATATAGCTGGACTACTAATATAACAGGACTACTAATATAACCAATATAAAGGGACTACTAATATAACAAGGCTACTAATATAACAGGACTACTAATATACCTAATAACAGGACTACTAATAACTAATATAACTGGACAACTAATATAACAGGACTACTAATATAACTAATATAAGGGGACTATTAATATAACTAATATAACTGGACTACTAATATAACAGGACTACTAATATAACTAATATAACTGGACTACTAATATAACAGGACTACTAATATAACTAATATAACAGGACTACTAATATAACCAATATAAAGGGACTACTAATATAACAAGGCTACTAATATAACAGGACTACTAATATACCTAATAACAGGACTACTAATAACTAATATAACTGGACAACTAATATAACAGGACTACTAATATAACTAATATAAGGGGACTATTAATATAACTAATATAACTGGACTACTAATATAACAGGACTACTAATATAACTAATATAACTGGACTACTAATATAACAGGACTACTAATATAACTAATATAACTGGACTACTAATATAACTCATAACAGGACTACTAATATAACTGGACTACTAATATAACAGGACTACTAATATAACTGGACTACTAATATAACTAATATAAGGGGACTATTAATATAACAGGACTATTAATATAACTAATATAACAGGACTATTAATATAACTAATATAACTGGACTACTAATATAACAGGACTACTAATATAACTAATATAATAGGACTACCCAAAGTGTTCAGCAAAACACACAGAGGCAGCAGACATGTAAGAAATACATAACAAAAGTGCTTTTATTTACATTCTCAAGAATAAATCCAACAGCTGACAATTGGACACTTTTTGCGTGCATGCGTGTGTGTGTGTGTGCGTGCACGCGTGTGGGGTTAAACACATCCGTTCTTTGTGATTTCAGTTATGAATAGGCTACTACAGACTGATTAGTCTACAGATTGTAAGTTTAACATTTACAAGGATCTCTCTTTTTTGCAATGGATGAAAATGGAAGCCAGTCATTGAAATCCCCCCAACCACAGCAACGGTTACGTCTCCCATAACTGTTTTAAATCCCATCTTTGGATAGGTTAACATGGGAATGGCCTATCTCTTAACAGAGCCTGCATTCTTACAACCTCTACTGAAATTCACAGCATTCCTCAGCCGACCACCCACCCCTATGGACGCTCCGTAACTGAACACAGCTGTTTCTTTAGGAAAAATCCTGCTCCTTTGTCACAAAACAAGGAAACAGACTGTGCCTCTCTCTCAGTAGTGTAAATGGGCACAATATTTGGAGAGAATCATTACTAAGTAGAAGGTGCTCTTTTCCGCTGATCTAGGAGCAGTCTCTGAAATCCGGATTCTCTAATTAAATGTTTTAAGAGAATCAACAAACTTGTGCCAGATCAACAGCATAAAAAGTGGCTAACGCTGCAATCACACGTATCGTTAAAAGTGATGTTCACCGGTGTAGCACTCATGCCAAATGTCAAAGTAATTCCTCTCTGGTCCTACCAAATACTGATTGCCCACATCTTTAGAGATCATAAATACATAAATACACACACACACACACACACACACAATGCTACATGAAAAAAAACGTTATAAAGCCAGAGAGATTCTGCAAGATGTGCCCCTGCCATGAGGGTGGGGCGGTCCAGAATGATCTGTACGGATGATGAAAGGGAAAACCTGGTGTGCTTGACTCACTGCTCTGCTCCTACTTCGACAGACTGGTCTCCTGGACACGGATTCAACCTGGACAGCCTGGATTTCCAGGTGGCTGTGTCACCTGGACATGCTGTACTAGCCAAACGGACTCGGCGGTGAAAGATTTCATGTAAATTCTGAGACGTGAGGCAGTCGTTCGGGGGATTCAGACAAGCACACAGACGAGGATCCGCTACCAGTCGAGTTTTCTGATGGCAAACGTCCACTTAGCAAGTTCCTTCCACTCGAGTTCAGCTCGCCCACGCTCCATCCAGACACAGTATGGCACTCAAGATGGCTGGCCCAAGCTTGCACCGTCAACGTTCCCGTCTCCTACCATTGCGATCGGACAATAGGCGTTATTATGTGTGAGAAAGCAATGTCATATGTTCGGCTGAATTCTACTGTGTGTGGCGGGGGGGGGGGAAATCAAAGTTCTCTGATTCATGTCCAGACGCCCTCTAAGGACAATCGCACGCTTTCAGATCATCTCAGCAAAACGCCATCTAGTGGCCAAGGCAAGTGCTTACAGAGCACCTCATTAAAAGGATTCTTCACCTAAGCATAAAGCAAATCAACAATGATGGAAAGCTTCGTTAAGTGAAGAACCCCTTTAGGCAAGATGCATGGTAATCACTTCAACAATATCCTCATTCTGTCAGCGCAAATAAATTAAATAACATATTTTAGATATATAAAAAAAAGTAAATGCAAAAAACAGGACAGCCCTAGCATTCTGCCTGATGTGTGCTACTGTTCTGACGTACTGAAGGGTAGTGGTTGGCTTGAGTAGTTCTCTTGCACAGGAACGAGGGGGCTGAAATGGATGAGAAAAAAAAAGAGTCTCTGGTTCAGATTAACGATGCGGGCCGGAAGCTTCAGCCAGTGTAACTGGGCCATGGATTGATCTTCTGTTAGTAAAGGGGAGGTGCTCTCACTGTGTGCTGGGGCAAGGGGGTGTCACTAGGTGGAGGTAACTGTAGTTCCGCTGCCCAGTTTGATGATCATCTGCTGGCAGTCGTGGAGCGTACGTTTGTCGCCGAGCTTCTCCAGCGTGCGGGCGGCGTCGGCTAGCATGCCCACCCGCTGGCCCGGGGCCGACAGGAACGACGGAGGCAGGTACCAGCACGCGAGCATGACCGCCTCGGCCTGCTCCCGCTGGCCGGGCCGCGCCTCGCACTCCTCTGCGCACGCACAAACACACACACACACACACACACAAACACAAACTGAGAACAAAACAGAGTCTGCATTTCACATTCTAAGAGAGTATGTTTAAACAGCTGCACGCAGTACAAAACGCAACCCCTCCGCCCCCCCCAAAAAAAACTTCTGCATGAATATTCAAACATGCACGCCATCCCCGCCCCCTGTAGCTGAGCACTCACCGGTTTTGGCCCCAGGGGTGCCACGGCGACGCAGGCTGCGGTCCAGCAGCTGGTGTGTGCGTGTGGGGCTCGCTCCCGCCATCAGCCTGGCCGTGGCTTCATGCAGGAACAACTGCAGAGAGAGAGAGGGAGAGAGAGAGAGAGAGAGAGAGAGGGAGAGGGAGAGGGAGAGGGAGAGAGGAGAGAGGGAGAGAGAGGGAGAGGGAGAGAGAGAGAGAGGAGAGAGGGAGAGAGGAGAGAGAGAGAGAGAGAGAGAGAGAGAGCGCAATTAACAAACCGAGCTCTCAAACCACGCCGCCTTCACAGGCTGCCTCATCTCCCGCTCTCTCCCTTAACTTAACACACTCCCTTAACTTAACACACTCCCTTAACTTAACACCTCAGCTCAGCACTCTGTAGTCTCTCCCACAACCAGTTCAAGCTCACCAACAAGCAGAAAGCATCAGGCAGTACCACACGACAGATAAAAATGTTTCAAATACAATTTTATAAATTAACATTTTTTTTAAAAAATCAGAAATCGCCAAACAAATCTAATACGAAACCATATTTTACTTCAATAGACAAGGGAATAATGAATGAATGAATGAATGAATGAGTGTGGTGACCTCCACCAACACCACCACCAGTCTACTTCAACACTTCAGGCTGAAGAGCAGAAGGGCAGAAACGAAAACTAGTGTGCAGGTCCCGGTTACATGCTGACTCTGCTCCGATGCCTCTCATGTCGAGGCGGTTAAAAAAACAGCACCTCAGCAACTCGCACCGGAGGGGCCGGCTCCCGGAGCCATGGCCTACTTTCAGCGGCCCACCAGCCCGGGGGGACACGCCGGACGGCGCCGACGGACCGCAGACCACGTCCACGTGGGAGGCAGAGCCATACGCGAGGTGCGTGTAGGTGGGTGCGCGTGCAGGCCTCACCCTGCGCGTGGCCGGCCGGAAGCCATGAGCAAGCTTGCGCAGCGAGCTCAGGTCCTGCTGGAAGCCCTGCAGCTCCGCGGCAGAGGTGGCGGGCGGGGCGCTTTGCTGGGCGCCGGCCGGAGCGCACACCTGCTGCTCCCGCCACACGTTAGTGCGCGTCACCAGCAGCAGATCACACAGCAGCAACTGTACCAGCTACAGGGGGAAGAGATGATCAGATTGATTAGCACAGAGATTAATATGAGAACTTGTTTTGTGTGGGGTTTTTTTTTTGTTGTTGTTGTTTTTTTTTTTAAGGGAACGGGACAGTATGGGATTTAAAAACAGGAATTAAGAAGGTAAGAACCTTCATAGTAGTAGACTATGAGCATGACAGGAAAGTGGCCCAGTTTGCACAGCGCGAAGGTGTCTGGATGAACTGGAAGAACTGGGAAGAATGCCCATTTGACCACAGAGATGAAGGTGGCATTGTCTGTCACACATGATGGTCTATGTGGGTGTGTGTGTGTGTGTGTGTGTGTGTGTGTGTGTGTGTGTGTGTATGCGCATGTATGTTTGCACACAGCGACTCAGCTCTGTGTTGCACTGCAGGAACATTGCACTCAGTTCAGATACATGCAATGCAACTACAATGCACCACAGCACAGGTCAAGGCAGGACACACGGCCGTGTGTGTGTGCGCGAGAGTGTGTTCACCAACACGCACGGAAAAGCACAGCGTGCAGGGAGTCTTACCATGCCATCCTCTCCAGGGTAGAACACCTGTGTTCCTGCTAGATCTTCCAGAGCACAGCTCTGTGTGCATGTGTGTGTGTGTGTGCGCATGTGTGCGTGCATGTGAGAGTGTGTACCTTATCCAAGGTGGTGCTGTTACTGCTGTGCGGCCCAAGGTTGAGGCTGTCTCTGAACAGGCTGCTGGCTTTCTCACAGTAGCTGAGGCTGAGCTGGCTGTTCTCTGGTTTGGCCAGCAGGGCACGCACCGCTTTAAACGTGTTCAGGCAGGCTTTAGGCAGGGGGCTTCTGCAGCACACACACACACACACACACACACACACACACACACACACTGAGCAGGACAAAGCCGCACATGTACAGGCAGGGGCGCGGCTTACCGCCTCGGGGCATGCTGACGGAGAAACAGCACTCACAGCGAGCAAACCAAATCAGACAAAACTGCCCCTTGAGAATAATCTGCATCTGCTGTTTATTATTTATAGGCTCTCTTTGGAAATATAAAGTAGAAACATAAGAAGTTTTTTTTTTATGAGCCCATCACTAGGGAGGCATTCCCTTTGTAACGTGTGAATATTTAATGGAAAGACTCTTAGCGCTGCGCTGTGCACTCACTCTGCAGACTGAAGGCTGCGTGGAAGGTGCTCCACAGTCGGGTACAGCCTCTCTGCCGCCACCTCATCTCCCTGAAGCCAGTTAATAATCACCACGGCAACAGATGACCACCATTTTGAGTGGGTGTCACAGCCTTGAGGGCCGACACACAGCCAAACACAAGCAGCGCACATGCACAGACACAGACACAGACAGTCCTTTACCAACCTGATATGTGTACAAATTAAAAATTTCACACAGGAAAATGCGACATGGAGCTTACAAGTAGCAGTATGCTACACTGTCTGTCTCTTTGAACTCGCTTATTTTTGACAGTAGCTATAAAACAAGCAAACAAGTAAATAAACAAACAAACTCTCAGCTAAAGTTGTGCTGTGTACTGACCCGTGACGGTGGCCATGTTGGAGCCGATGGCGAAGGCCTGTGTGGTGGCCCCAGCTGCGTCAGACGCGCTGTTCAGCAGCTGCAAGTACTCCAGAGCATCAGAGTACTCACTGCATGTTTATGCACACACACACACACACACGTCAGTATAATGCAAGTCCACACAAACAGGATCCAAACAAACACACAGAGCTCAGACAAGCGCATGACCCCCACACCAGCTTGGCCATCGACCACATCTCTACAGATGCAAGAGGAGCGTGAGCGCTTTTAGAGCTTGCGTATTAAATCCAGAAGTTTCTGGAAGGACCCACCCTTGGCCCTCATTGGGGTTCTTGTCTCCGTGGGGCTGGGCCACACAGTACAGGGCTTTCTCCAGCAGGTGCTCCCTGAAGGCCTGTGTCACTTGGGCCAAGGGATCGACTGCAGACCGGCAGACAAACAAAACAACTGTGAGTATCCCGAGACGTGCCATCATCTAAATCACGCACGTTAACCCTGGGGCAGGTCTGTGATTGGTAAGGGTCCCGCGGCCCCTGTATTAGCAGTGTTAGGGCCCCGCGGCCCTGGTTTGGCAGAGCCCTGCGGTCCGGGCGTCAGAGGGCAGGCAGAGGGCTCACCCGTGTTCCCCGCCTGGCTGTAGATGCTCTCCTTGGGGGTGGCGCGCACGGACCAGTCGCCGTCCACGAAGAAGCGATGGCCGAGGGGGTGGCAGAGCCACTGCATGGCGGGGGGCACGCTGCCGCTGGGAGACAGGCAGGCCTGCCGCGCCCGGCTCAGGAAGCCCCGCTGGAGGGAGGGAGAGGGGGTGAACACAGCCGGTAGAGGAGGAGGGGGGTGTGGGGAAAGCTGGCGGTGAGGGCGCTTACAGAGGTGATGTGCAGTAGGCGGGGCAGGCTGGTCTTCACCCGCAGGGCGGCGGCCACGTAGATCTCGGCCAGCGTGGCCACGGGTAGAACATCACCAG
The DNA here is from genome assembly GCF_041902795.1 of Electrophorus electricus. NCBI lineage: Eukaryota > Metazoa > Chordata > Actinopteri > Gymnotiformes > Gymnotidae > Electrophorus > Electrophorus electricus. The sequence continues at coordinate 36,070,459 of NC_137499.1, forward strand.
CACACTCGGCCAGGTTAACCGCACTCAGGGCCATGTGCACGGCAAACAGGTGGCTGCCGCCCAACTTGGCTACACACGCGCGCGCACACATACATACACATACATGATAACTATTCAGTCCCTCACCAGCACACGTGTAGCACAGGCAGCCATTGAAGTACTCCCTCACCGGTCATATGGAGCTGATGCAGGCGGTGGTAGACAAGAGCACCATCGCGGCAGCTCTTGCGCGCGTCCTCCTGCAGGGGGCGGTCAGCGCGCAGGGCGCCGGCCCTGCACGCCAGCCAGCGGCCCACCCACAGCTTCTGCAGCCAGAGACGCAGCGTGGACCAGAGCACAGCGCACACCAGGTCCAGCTGAGAGGTGGGCAAGGGCCGGCCCAGGGCTTTCAGACACGTCCACAGGTTCTGTGAGGCTTGGGCAAAGTCTCCCTGCAGACAGACGGGGACGGAGGGAAAGGCAAATTCATTCAGAGCATTTAGGACTTGCATAGAGCTTGAAAACCACAATGCAATGTTTTAGCCTTTACATATAAATTCTGCAGGTGTCGGGGGTGAAATGCTGATGAATGTGTGTGTGTGTGTGTGTGCGCGCGTGCGTCTGCCTCACCCTGGCCAGGTCCAGGTCGGCCTGTTTGCGGTGTCTCCAGAAGTGGACGGACGACTCCGAGTGCGGACGTGTGACCGGCTCTCCGTACACCAGCAGCTTTATCAGAACTCCGGCCACCAGCAAGCCATTCAACAGCCACACCAGCAGAGTGGGCAGCATCCAGCCCATCCAACCCCACGGCTCGGCTGCACAACACACACACGCGCGCGCAACACACACCGTGTACGGATACTGTTCCTCGTCTTCCTCCGCGCAGCGCCGAAGGAAGGACATTTACGACCGAGTGCCCGCATAAACGATAACATGGGCAGGTTAGACGTATGGCGAAGAGGCGATCGGGTGATCAGAGGCCGTCATGCCCCACCCCGGACGCGGCAGTACCTGCGCTGTCGAACGCCAGCACGCTCCGGCCAGTCCTGGAAGCGCCGGTGGCCGCTGCGGCTTCCCCCGCCGGGCCGGCGCTCCCAGACAGGGAGGCCAGCGGGTTGAGGGACAAGAAGAGAAGGGTGAAGGCGCACAGAGCCATCCGGGAGCGGTCCAGCATGCCGCCCGCAGCTTTCTCAGTATGGGTCACTGGCTGAGAGAGAGAGAGAGAGAGAGAGAGAGAGAGAGAGAGAGAGAGAATGTGTGTGTGTGTGAGAGAGAGAGAGAGAGAGAGAGAGAGGGAGAGAGAGAGAGAAAACTGTTATATATACACTTATTCCTCCAGATACGCCTCACATAACACAGACTACTATGGTGCAAATAAATTTGCATCAGTCGTCATCATCATCTATCGTGTTACCATGGCATTTAGAACCCATGGAAACGCACTGGTCATGTGATCCTTAGGTGCAGTCAGTGGTCTGGAGCAGCTCACCTTGCTCTCGTCTCCCATGGGGCTGTCTGGCTCCGAGTCGCTGCTGCACTGCGAGAAGTGCCCGGCAGGCGGGGGCGAGCCGGCGTCTGACGCGGGCGGAGTGGGAAGCTCTGTCTTCACGTCCACCTCCATGGCCACCAGGTCTTTGAGAGACTCTGCACGTGACGGGGGGGGGGGCGCGAGAGAGGTGAGAGCCAGGCTGCGACGCGCAACAACAAGGAACAAAGCAGGATGGGCGATGCCGGGGTCAGGATTCAAAGGGCAGACTCACTGTTCTTCTGGTTGGCCAGCTTGAGAGCCATGTTCTCCTGTTTGAGCTTCTGGTTGGACTGCTGCAGGTAGCGGATGTAGTCGATGGCCTTCCTCAGCACGGCTGACTTGTTCAGCTGCAACACAGCGAGACTGAATCAGCCTCTCGCCCAGGACGTCGGAGACAGCAAAAAAAAAAAAAAAAAAACTCAGTTCCATCCGCGACACTTCTGGTTTGATTTGGGTTTTTTTTTTTATGCAAATTGCTAATTCCCTCCAGCCATTCACGCACTACTGGAGTTACAAAATGAACACTGTTCAGTTTTCTGGGGATTCAGCTAAAGTGCGAAAACATCCTGACGGCTTCCTTCACTTCTAAAATCCCAGCCAGTGTCAGTACAAGCATGACCATGCGACACAAGGCCACTGGGCACATCTGTTAGGCTGTTTTGCCCAATGCAAAGGAGGGAGGGGGAGAGAGAGAGAGAGAGAGAGAGAGGAGAAGTGAGAGTGTGTGTGTGTGTGTGTGTGTGTGTGTGTGTGCACGCGCGAGGTGGGGGCAGACCTTAGCCTCTGTGCCAGCCACCAGGTCCTTGAGCTCAATGATCTTGTCATTGATGGAGGAGCGGTAACGCTTCTCGATGGCGTTGTGCGCCGTGCGCTTCTCACCCTTGTGCACCTGGCCTCCCGGCTTACCGCTGATGGCGATGCGATTGATGGGCAACTTCTCTGTGTCCACGACGACGGGAACGGTGGTCAGGATGGTGCCCCCGCTCATCAGAGCCTGAGAGAGAGAGAGAGAGAGAGAGAGAGAGAGAGAGAGAGAGAGTGTTGAGACAACCAGCTAACCATGTCTTTCCTGAGTGAGAGGCATCTGAAAAAGTGAAAGAGTAAACAGGTATGCAGGGCACACAGGACACCCAAGACACACCACACTCCGTGCACGGCTGTCTGGACGGGACCGTTAGCTCAAGTTTTACTGCGGCGTTTCGTACTGAGAGCCGGTCAGCGGAGTCTGGTGTAGCCGTACGCTAAAGGGCGGTGCGAGCGAGAGAGTGGTTGGGGCAGGGGGGCTTTTGGGAGGTCGACCTGTAGGGAGGCGCTCTGCACAGGAGTGGTGGTTGTAGCCAGGGAGGTGCATGGAGATGCTACAGTGGTCACCATGGACACGTCGGGTTTCAGAGTTGTGAGCAGCAGAGAGTCGGCCTTGATGAACTGAGGCTGCAGCAGGACCTGAGACACACACACACACACACACACACACACACACACACACACACACACACCTGTAGAACTCATTTCATAGTGCATCTGAGAAACTCTCATCGTCTCCAATTACCAACCACGCCTGCTTACCGGAACCTGCTGGACATGAGAGGTGAGGGTTTGCGGTGGGGCACTGGTGGACGTGCCGAGGATGGGGGAGTTGGGCAGGCCCTGGACCTGAGCCTGAATGGCAACGGGCTGGACGGGCTGTGGAGAACTGGGGACGCTGAGGCCTGGCTGGGGAGAGCCCTGCAGAGCCACTGCTGTAAAGAACACCACCATATTACCGACAAAGAACCACGACAACACGACCAAAGTACAAAACACAGCTCTGCAAGTCATGTCCGAAATTTTAAAAGGCAGCCAGCACGGGAATGAAAGGACGCGGCATCGTTTACGCAGATCTTCTACGCCACCAAGACCGTTTTCGTCCTCACAAAGCATGTGAAAAATCAATTAAAGCTTAAGATTTCTCAGCCTGATGCAAATGCAATATGTTAATATGCTTTAAAACATCATAAAAGCCTGACACTAGCTGCATTTTAATGAGTACACTAATCCAGTCAAGTTAGGACCAAATGAATTTTAAACTTTCAGTTGACATTTAAATATTTACACACTCTCTCTTGCACTTGGGGAACTTAGTATGAACATATATTGTTCTTTAATATTTAGATTCTTCTTTTTTATTGAGTAATACTTGGAAATGGCCAAAGTGGTTTCTGAGAAAAACCATAAAGCCTGAAGAGTTCATTTAGTGACACTTTACTCTGACTGGCCATTGTTTAGTTTAAATAAACACCCAAACACTCTCAGTAACAAATCAATGATAGCAAAGAGGTGAAGCACCTAAATACATTCAGTGATTGAATCAAGAGACATTTAATGAACTGTGTAAATAAGACAACATTCTGTAACTGGGTTTTGCTTAGAGTTAAGGTTAGGATTAGGTTTTGGGTTGAGGTTTAGGCTGAGACTCAAATTAGGGTTAAGGTTAGGATTAGGTTTTGGGTTGAAGTTAAGGTTAGTTGGGTTGGTTTGAGGTCTGATCAGTGGAGTTTGACCCTAGAACTGTTCCTCTTGTGAGTAAACTTTAACTGCGATTTTAACCAGACAATGTCATTCATGACAATGTTACAGATAATAAATCATCTTTAAAGGATATATTCGAAAAAGTGTTACCATTTATTTTGTGGTTAAAACCGTGCTTCGCCTCCATAGAGCAGTCTGTGTTAATGATTCTCTACAACATTTACAGGACTGACCCAGAGGCGTAACGAAGGAGGGCGTGTGGCGTAGTGAAGCGTCTACCTAATGTTTTGGCATGGGAAGCTTTTTCATGATGGAAAAACACAAACCGCGCTTTCACATTAGCAATGGTGTTCATTCAGACAGAGGCTGAAGGGTTGCAGAATGGAGAGACATTTAACAGGGATGAAAACAAAACACAAAAAACAACAACAACAAAACAAAACAGGTGATGCTTCTGAGACAAACGAGACAAGCGACAGTAATCAACCCAAACCCAGGTCAAGGAGACGGGCCGACAAAGCGCATCTTGCTCCCGGGTTCTCAGTGACTGTGGCAGGAGGCGAGGACAGGCTGGTGTGTGAGCGTGGTGGAAGAAGACGGCAAGAGCAGTCTGTGTTTCATGTCTGAAACCTCCGGCAGCTGACAGTACACCCAGCAAACTAAGACGCTTCATCCCAGCCCCATCGTTAGGTCACTCCATTTCTTTCTGTTGTTGTTCTAGCAAAGTGACTGAATTTTCTTTCATTTTTCTCTTTTTGTGGAAAAATAAATAAATAAATAAATAAAAGCACACAGACCGACGGAGCAAAAAATAGTTTGATGCAGTGGAGGTGGAAGTTTGTTTTTTTTTTTTTATTGATGTGCACAGGAGAAATTACTGAAAGAAATGTAAAAAGTGAAAACAACATTCATGATCTTCATGTTATTCAAGTTAAACTTGGTCTATTTTGGCACCATTTTGTTGGGGGGGGGGGGGGGGCATGAACATTTAATCCTCAGGAGGGCCTGATAGGAAGTATAAAGCACTAGTCCACACTAGTTCTAATATGTTTACAGGGCTGTACTGCGTCCATCCTGCACATCCTACTTCAGCGGGCCCCCGTTTCATACAGAGGGGGTTACACACATGTAAACTGCTTGTTATCCTTTGCCATGGGCCATGTGAAACCACCATCAATGTTGGCACTGGAAGTTTAAACTTCCAATATTTTAAGGCAACTCTCATGCTAATGAATGAATGTGGAAGGAAGAAGAAACTTCCTAATGGTATTGCTAAAAACATGCATATAGTAAAATTCCATTTTAAAAAATGCCTGTTACTTAGAATATACAAATTTGGTTAACTATTGTCAGACTCTGATTACACAGAACACCGGTATACCTGAAGTCACTGTTCAGTCACTGCAGTATGAGTAATCACACGTGAGTTACACAACAGCAGCAGTGGACCTTGACCTTGACCTGTCCCATGCTGCTGCACTTTTTTCCAATGACATCAGCTATGGTCTGCTGAAGCAGGTCTTACAAAAATAAACAAAGAGCAATGCACTAAAAACCTAGGTCAGCAACGTATGGGCACTAGGCCATCAGCTGTATGTCCTGCACAGTCTAAGGTCCACTGGCCATGGTGGCATAATTACAATACAGAGCTGAATCCCACTCCATCCATCTGCATTCATAACAAATCAGGTCTGCGATAGGGGTATGATGTCATACAAGCTGTTGACATCGTCGTTCCATTGGCCCAAAGCCCTGTCCGTCACCCTTGAAGCTGATCGCGTGATTTGAATGACGGCGCTGCTACAAGCTGTGCTTACGCGTCAGATAGTGAGGGCACATTTTTACACTCTGGTAAAGCGCCAGATTACACGTCTACCTCGTCAAAGTCCGTCTTCCGCCTTAGCCAACGAGTGCTGCACTCCAGGAGTGACAGCTAGCAGAAGAACAAAAACCGTCCCCCTTACAACGGAGAAAGAAGAGAAAACTACACCTGCGTTGTAATTACAACACATGACCACTGCCACCTTATTCACTGGCACATGAAGCTCTAAGAGGCCAGTAAGGAGTGAGTGAGTGGTGTGCCCCCCCCGTCTCAGACCTTTACACAGGGAAAGAAGGAAAGCTCATCACGTAGGTGTGCACGGAGCATCAGGTGTTTTAATATTTCCTCCGGACAGCTACTGTTCCTCCCAAACTAGCTACCGATTTAAAAAAAAAAAAAGAAGGGTAAGGTTTACAAGACTGGATCTAACCAACTCAGCGCTTGTTTAAAGAGAACCATTAACCACCTGGTCAGATCATTAAGCTCACGAGCGCCGATTGCCAAGTTGCCTTTGCTGGATAAGATTAAGCTGCCATTATGTGGGTTAGTGCGATAAGCTATGGCTGAGGTTCACAGGGTACGGCGTTACGTCGTCTCACGCATGCTGGAGCAACATGGGCTGTTCTTTTCGTGCTTTGGATCAGACGCTCCAGTTCCCCGAGAGCGCAACGCAGCGATGCCCTGGAGAATTCTGGCAGGTCCTCTCGGTTGTCGTCAACACGCTGCTTCAAATGTTTTGAATCTCTTATAAAAATCATTGAAAAGGTGGTTTCTCTTTAGTTATATAAATATCTCAATTCCAAGCCCTTAAATGAGGTATTCCAATCGAGTGTTCGTGCTCATGTTCTTGAATAGACAGTGCAGGTGCACTATTTATAGCTTTTCTTTTAGATCTTAGCTCTGATTATGACACAGATGGGCACTACTCAGTATTATTGTACTGGCTACAAAGCTGGGTTGGCCTCTCCAGCTTTGCTTTAAATCGGTTCCAAACATGCCTGAGAGGCTGCGAATATTATCAGAATATTATTGGTTGCACTTGGAACGTTCAAGTGCTTGCTTTGTCTTGTCCGTTAACAAGAGTATTTAATGAATACAACATTTCCTTTCACCGATGTGCAGACAATTCAGAGCAGAATGTGTTCATAGGTGAAGGTCCATGAGGGTCTATCGGCATCCTTGCCAACAGATACCCGCCTCCAGAGAAGCAGGGCAGCCTCGTTCTAACTACGGCCACCAGCTGTGGAATTCCTCATTTAGTGACCCGAGGGCTCCGGATGACCCAGGCACGTTTAAGAGGGGACCTGTGAGTTTAGGCTAGCTTTTAATTAACCTTAAGTGATTTGCGCTCTTTATTTTCTGAAACTTTCATTTTTAACTAATTCTTTGTTCTTAATTATCTCATCCTACAATATAAAGCAAAGAACAACAGAAATATAACAACAACGGAACATAATTATTTTGTTTGATCTTTAATTGATTTAATGCTATGCCCATTTTATCCTTTGTAAAGCACTTTGCAAACCTCATTTACAAAAGTGCTGTATAAATAAAGATTATTATTGTACTGCTTTTACACAATAAAGGTAAACGAAGGAAAACACATCCTACCAGTCAATCCGTTCTGTAGCGTGTAGTTAGCCACAGGCTGCTGCTGTTGAGGAGCCTGCTGGCTGGAGCTGAACCCAGGGTTCTTGGTGGCCGGGCTGGACGGAGCAAGGGCCGGTGGAGTAGTCTGGGCTTTGGGTCGGCCGGTCGGCCGGCAGGGGGGCGACGGCGCCGGGCTCACCTGCGCCAGGGGAGGCTGCTGGAACGCAGGGGGGCCATGGGCCTTTTCCGGGCTAGATGAGCTGCAGCTGATGTGGGGGCCCAGCAGGGCGTCCAGGTGGGGGTTGCTGCTGAGGACGGAGGAGGTGCCACCAGGGGAGGCAGCGGAGGGGGGAGCCGAGCCAGAAAGGGCCGCGGCCGGGGGCTCCTGCACCGGGGGCGCTACAAACGCAGACTGGTCGAACAGACTGCTGAACTCCATGTCATGGTTGTGGATCAGCTGAAGCATGTCTAGGGAGCAGGAGTCACAGACACGAACAAAAAAGTGAAATGGATGCACAGGGCCTGTGATTACAGGTTTGAACTGCACACGACACACAGGCACGTGTGCAAACGAGAGCAGGGCTGGGCCTGGAAAGAGGGCAGACTTAGACGTTAGTGGCTAGTTGTGTTAGAACACAGCTAATTATAACGTGGCTAGAATGAGTAAGGCATGGCTTTATGTGATCAGTAAAATGTTAAGACATACAAGATGATAACTTTTGTAAGGTTTTACTAAGGTAAGGTATTATAAAAGATGCATTGATATCTTAATCTCTACTGATGATCCACAAAACTTTGTAGGGTCCTTATGTTTGCAGAGGCAAAACCTGAACACGGCTACTGTGAAACCAATTTACTGGCCAGGGCTGCCAGGTAATGCCAGTAAAAGGCAAGCAAACAGGCTGCTATAAAGCACAGGAATGAATTGCATAACCAGCGCTACCATTTTAAGGCAAGGGCACAGAGGCAGCCTGAACAAGGTAATTCGCCAGCTTTCTCAATATCTGACACGCCAAGTCAAATACTCAGAAGGTATTATTTCAGTGCACAGCTATTACATGCTGTGTTAAGATGAAACCTTGTTCTGGCATCTGTATCCATTTAATATCTAATAAAACGAGCTGTGTGTAGGATGATAATTATATGGAAAGAATACATCCTGTGTCCGCTGCTGAATCTTAATCATATTTAAAACTACAATTTAGAATGTTTGTCCTATATTATAATAATAGTGGTTATTAGTGGTTGTTAGTGTAAGCATCAGTACATAAAATTAATTCTTCATACTCTTGATAAATGTATGTTTACATTCGTGTATGATGACATCTGAAAAACTGACCGGTTCTCTATTTGTTAGGAGGCTAGAATTTGTCAAAATTTGTAGAATTTGTATGAGGTGATCGCTCCCGACCAATCAGAAGACGCGAATGCGCCTCGCTATGCAACCCAGCCCCGAGACGGAGGGAGGAGCGCGTGTGTGTAGTCTCATTGAGGAGAGGTTACTATCGGACACTCCGCAGTCGATTTCAGCACGGGTTCACTTGCGGTTATTCGGATGCGCAATGTCTTACGTTCCAAGATAAAACCAAAACATTGTTTTTACATCAAAAATAAATATTTAATAACATTAAAACCGAAGCCATTACAAATACTACTTCATGACATTTTAAAAACAACTACTTGTATATTGAAATAAGTAATGTTAACTAGCTACTTATTACAAGTAAATAATGTGTCGTGGACTGAACGGCTATTACAAAAGCAACAGCTACGCTTCGGTTAGTTTCGCCGACAGCAGCTTAAGGAACCCTGCACGGGGAATGAACGGCAATAACCTCGAGCGACGTCACGTGCCCAAGTTCGAGGGGGGCGGGGCTCCATCTTTGGAACTTAAAGCTCGAGACAATGGCGACAGCGGAACGCGGCCGTTTTATATCGGCACCGCTCACAGCGCCCAACGGCCCACGTGTTTCTCATTAGACACAGAACAAACGCGGCGTGACCGAGCAGTGTGGGTGCGTCGTCTGAGCGCTGCGACCCTGCTCGTACAGCTCACACGGCCGCACAATTGCAGCGCGGGCTTCCGATACGCCCAGTTTAGCATCGCTGTACAGTCACGAGGTAGGCGAGCTGCGTGGCTGTAGGATCTGTTCAGTGCATTAACGCTCAGCCAGCACTGCCCGCGCAAAAGAAACACGTTTCATGACCAAAGACAACGTATCCGTCACACAGACTGTGTTAACGGATAGCCACCACAGTGTGTGTGTGTGTGTGATGAGCACGTGCGCATTGGTCCAGCGTTATTTGCGTGGTTAGTGAAAGCACACAGGCAGGTTGGCCAGTGTTATCCAGATAGGAACAGTCTGTCTGCGACTATTAAAACAAAGTTAAACGAGAAGCACTACAAAGTAACAAACGGCTCATTATCTTAGCTGGCTAGTTGTTGTGGGTTTTTTTTTTTCTTACCGTCAATGTCGTTCAGCAGAGCCGTGTCAATATCACTTGGATCATGGAGAGATAAACTCGGGTCCAAGTTATCCAGTGACGGATCGTCAAAAGACAAATGATTCATTTTCAGAAAGACTTGCTTCGGAGCTAGCTAACTGACTTAGAATATTCTGATCCAGACACAAGCGTTAGCCCATGTAAACGCTCAACTTCTTGCAATGAAGAGCCAACTGAATGGGCATGCACCTTCCTGGAAACTGGTTCCGTTGACTTCAGAGTGCTCCGGCTAACTTTGTTGTTAATCTGTCAGATACCTGCGAGCTGCCATTGCCATTCTGCCGCACAAGTCAAACTTGTCTAAACAGAGTTTGGTTAGTGCACTAGCGTGCTAACGAAGGAGCCAGGCAAACCCCAGAGAGTGGCCCAAGATTGACGTTCCCTGTAACCAATCAGAGCTCTTCTGTCAGAAGCGGGCCTCATGAATATTTACATGCCTCTATGTAGAGAATATTCCAATAAGTGTAGGCTAAGGAGTCACTGTGGCTGTAATTTATCACTGTCTTCAGAGACTGTTTTATCAAATAAAATGAACAATGCATTCAACAAATGTTTAGACTCAATTGTACTGTCAAAATGTCTTATTTTTGAACAGCATATTTTGGGTATTTAACATAATGTTCAAAATACAGTTTTACTGATCGTGGTAATACACCAAAAACCTGACCAGGAAATTCATATCCAGTTTTTTTATGAACACAATTATCATAGTTATTCGTAATCACAAAAATATGAAAACCCCCTCCACTCACGTCTCACGCAACAGCTTGCTGACGAATAAAGTGGGCATGTCCTAATCGGCCAATCGAAGCGTGGGAGGGGAGGGCTTTGGTCGTTCAAGTTTGCTTGATCTGCAGCGTTCGCTCCGCCTGTAGAACCAGAGAAACTGGCCAATGGAGACCTAGGAACAGAGTGGGGTGATATGACATCACAAATGTGGCTCCTGTGATTACATCATGTAATATCTCCTAAAATAATAAAGACAGACCAATAGAAAGCTAAATTTATTCCCTTATCTGAGAAATAAGTTGCTGCAAAAAGAGGAAGTTGCAGCATATCTATACTGAAAAAAAAGTCACTAAAATGTCATACAATTTTAAAATACGATCAAGTTTTTATATATATATATATATATATATATATATATATATATATATATATATATATATATATATATATATATATATATATAGTGCTACACTCTACAATGCAGGTTCACAACAAAACATGGAAGCAAAAGGAGTAGGCAAGGTGAAGTGGGTCATTGACCGACAGTAACACAGCCACCATACAGCAGCGCTCGCTCGTGAAATATGGCTAGCTGTCAGCCAGGAAGTCAAGAGTCTAACACAAGAATAATACCTAATCACCTGTAGCTGCTAGTCTACATGACCCGGGGATGAACTGTTTCAAGTAAATAACATGCACATTAAAAAATAATACATAAAATTTAAAACATCGTCATTCCGCACACCTGTTATTGCAATATATTAAAGGAAAGCGCAGAGTTCGTAGCTTAAGGCCATGTTCAAACCATTTAATCAACTGCAGCTGGAATCATAGCTTGTTTTCAGCTTGAATGACTGACAGCTCCACAGACAGGCAGACACAGAAAAGACATCATTCATCATTCTTTCAAAAAGATGAAGAAGAAATAGCCAGAAAATGAAAATAGACTCCATGTCACTTTAATAAAATAATACAATTAAACAATAAATCTCACAGTAGGAAATGATGACATTTCAATATCCTAAAATACATTAAGCCATTAATCTGAGACAAATAATCAAAAGAATTAAGATTTTTAATGTCACATGGTAACATTGATTAAAGCAGTTATTAGAAATAACGACTGCAACGTCAGTTGAAAGCAATGCTCTTTCTAGAACAGAGGCAGCTAGCATTGACAGGTCTTAGCATAACGCTATTAAAAAGAGCTGAAGAAACATTAATAATCCATTCATTACTTATTTAAACACGTTGAGTGAACAGAAACACTGAAGGTCTTGAGACCTCTCTGAAACTACTGTATTTTAGTTGGTAATTCTGCTATTATCTAATGCTTGATCTCTAGTCATATAATATTAATAGGTATATAGCAGAAGAGCCATCTACAATTTACCACATTTGTTTGTCCATCTTATTTATTTTTATTTCTGGCCTGACTGATCACATTATTGTAATTTGAAATGGGTGATCTTTCAACATTTATCTCTCTGGCTACTTTAGTGGTATTTATAAAATAAATTGTTAATGTTAGGTGAAAACATCCCACTTGGGGATTTAAGGAAATACTGAAGTGCAACATTTAACTGAAAACTAAATTCAACTCCTTTAAAGACTGGTACTGTAACTAAAGCTGAAGTGCAAGAGAAGTAGTGAACATCAAGCCCCAGGCCTCACCAATGCCATCTGAAATATCACTATATATCTAGGGCATCTTTCATGCTTCTTTTCTTCCTTATGTGATATCCAACTACGCTAGCTGGTCTCCAGACCAAATAAACAATTTACTGACATATCTACCAAACATCATATATCCACCATGAAGGCCAACCTTAACAGTATTCAGTATGAACCCATGAACCATGTTCAGGGCGGAGGAAGAGGGTAAGATAATTCAGGTTTTTTCAATGTCGTCACAAACAGGAAGCAAAACTATACAAAAGCAAAAACAACGTCTTCCCCAAAATTTGACATGTTAATCGAAACATTGTTGTACACGTATTTACATATGAATATGAACACAGTTTACCAATTATGCTACCATAATTTAATTCCACATGCAGAGAGTGTCCTCTCAAAATGAACTCCCATGGACTCTTTTTTTTTTTCTCTGTATTAAATTTACTCTTGCTTTTCAGCCAGTTTCTAAAAGCAGGGAAACAAAATAAAATCTCAGGCAGACTTTCCTGTGCGCTTTCCTCTGTGAGGGCCGGAATTTCAGGGGTCTGAAACAAAGGTTCGGTGAAAAGCACGTAGACAACTAACAATTCATGGAAAAAATATAATCAACAACTATATGATCATCAAAGTCATGCTGTATTTTCCAGGTCAGGGTAACCTAATATTCTCAGCCGGTTTAACAAGACTCATTTAATATGGCCACCGTTTTACAGCAGTGTGTGTTTTCATAAAGTCTGCGGGAGAGCATGTTTCATCTGCACCGTCTTTGGTCAGCATCTGATCACGAGGAAGCAGTCAAGGTCCTTGGCCAAACCAGCACTCAGAGCAGCGAGCAGCACAGGGACAGAGCAGGAGACAATCGGAGCTTCTACTTTGCTTTCTCCTTTCCTAACTTTCTCCAGGCATCCAGATCCAGAGAGATTCCGTTAGCTAATCTCTCACTAATCACTGTGCACTCCCATAACAGAGTTTTATACCGCCTTTCTGTCTCTCATAGGGACATTAAGGAAGGGCATGAGATTACAGGACTCAGTTACTATAGGAACAGCAGATAGGAATGACACGAGGATTAAAACAATTTGTGGACTGGCGTGTTCAGAATTAAAGCTACAAAATGTAATATACAACAATGGTTTTTGCACAAGCGAAGATGCCAGGGGCTTAGTATTTAACACGTTCTGTTAATAAACTAATTAAACAACCTCAATGCATCGCAAGAGCCAAACCCAAGTTCCTCCCCGCAGAGTCTTGCACGCTGTTAAGCTGCATTATCTGCGGGACTCCACATTCACTGCACGCCGCTTTTCAGGCCAAGCCATGCCCAAGCCGCGGAGACGAGCGTACAGTGGAGGGGCTGCCTTTTGCTCCAGCCGTGGGTGTAGGCGGAGAAAACCTTGGAGCGTCAAAACAGGAGAGGACAGAGACACGGACAGCAGTGAGCACGGGCGTTTGGACGTCGGCAAGCTGAAGAGCGTCGACCGAGGTTCAAGAGTGGAGGTTGCCGTGGTGGAGCCGGAGTTGGAGCTGGAGCGGGAGGGGGAGGCCTCCGGCGGTGGGAGCTTCTCATCCACACGAGCACACTACAAGGCAAAGAGGGTGTCCTCAGTCCGCTCGGCCTTCTTGCGGCTGGTGCCGGGCGCGCCAGCGAGTGTGCCACGGTCTCCTCTAGGGGGCGATGGAGCGGCACTGTCCGCAGACTTGGCCCGCTCTTCTAAGAACTTGGTGAATTCTTTAACAAGGCCATGGGAGGACGAAAAATGAACATCTCAGTACAAATAGAAGACACAATTAACACTGCAATATGTGACTACTCATACACAGGTCTAAAAATATGAATTAAAAAAAAAAAAAGTTGTCAGCGCCTACCTTCACTGGTGACTCCCTCCTCGGCCTCATCACCCTTCTGTTCAGCAGAAAACAGAAGAAGCAATGCAGTCATTACAAATGTCAATGAACAAAATTGTTCATTGTGCCCAGCGGTTAAGGTCAACTGTTTGATCAAAGAATAGACAGACTTTAAATGGGCATTCTGCTTTGATACCCACATTTCAGTGGACTCTCACAGTATAAATCCGGGGGTGTAACAAGCATGCACACGTTTGTTCAAGATTCACATATGGGCTGCTGTTTATCAATATACAAATGATGCAATACAGCCATGTGTGATGACATTTCACTACAGCAACAGAACGTTTTCCACATTACTGAAACATTCATCAGCCTCCAGTCTTGTAATGCTCGGTCCATCCAAGCAACACTCGGTGAGAAAACCTTTTTGACACACCATTCTATGTCATTTCCCATTGGTATAACTTTCCGATCTTTAAAAAATTTAAAAAGTTATTTTCACGGTATGAGTATGGATGAGTGCCCAATCTAACTGAACTGATAAGAATATTACTGTTAGAGATCAAAAGACTGATAAGTAGAAGAATACAAGAAAGCAACTTGAGACGGGTTATGTGAAATGAAGATGGGATGCCATGTTACCACAAAAAGATGGCCAAAAACAGAGAATGAAATCAAGGTAAAGAATTCTCACCACATCAGTACAGAGCCACTCCTCAATGTCATCCATGACAGAGGACTGCGATACAGGAATCTATGGAGCAAAGCCATGGACAAACCAAAGGTCCCAGCAAAGCCACAAAATAAAGAGCCCCCCCCCCAAAAAAAATGAACAGAAAAAACAATAAATCACAAGGTCTGCGAGGAAAATAACAACAACATAACATGCCATCAAAGTCAAACTGAGCAAAGAGCCATACGGCCTTAAACACACACACACACACACACACACACACACACACACACAAACTAGCATGAATATTGGCATATTGCATGCAATGGCAGTTAGAGTGATGTTGAGGAGTCACACAGGTGGGGTGGGGTGTGAGAGAATGAGGGACAGGTTTGTGAAGAGCCCTTCGCATTCACACATCACGCCGGGTTTCCCTGACGACAGCACCCTGGATTCACCAAATGGCTGCAAGATTTGCAGAGCAAGTGATTCTTACAGCTGGCTTTTCCATCTTTCTCTAAATACAAGGGTGACACTACATAAATGGTAAGCCTGTATGTTTCAATATGAATTGCCCAAATGAAGAATTTAAGCTGTAGGCAGCCCTGTCTAAATGGGGTTTTAAAAGAAGTGCCAGTGATATGCAAAGTAGGAAAGGTTAACTCCATACACTAAACTCTAAAACAGCCGCTATATAGTACAGCAACAGGTGTATGCAGTGTGCTACTGGAACCTCAGTGTATGCTGCCTGATTCTATATTGTTCAACCTTATTAAGACCTAATGCACAGGAACCTTTGTTCTGGGGTCAGATGTCACACAAATCACACATGAGCAGGGTTACATAAAACTTACAAATATTTATTAAATTACATTATTCTGGATTAGTAAACCATACATGTGTTAAACTAAGAACAGGCAAAAACACAACAGTCATTTTAACCTTAAATTAATCAAGATATGAACAATTACATGAAATGTAACCAGTATTATTTACAGTAATGACTAAAGGCAGCAGAAATGGAAATGCTCACTACACAGGTGTGGGATCAGTGCACAAATGCAGGGGAGTAAAATCAGTTTAACATAACTGGCAACCAAGCACCAAACTTCCATACATCGCCAGGCTCAGCAATAGTGGATGCCAGGTCCTGCAGGAAGGCTAATTTGGAATAGAACTAAACTTAGGTATATAGTATAGAATGCATCAATGTCTTGGTAATACTCTTGATTTTGTTCCACAAAGCTATCTGGGTGTGATACAATATCCAAGACAGATACTGGACATCTAAAGCAGTCATTTCTAATCTGCATCAGTTTCATTAGGACACTAGCCTCTCGAAGACAAGGGAGGGCTCATCCCACTTTGCATCCAAGCCATAATAGCGCCAGTGCTGTTGGTGCTTCTAGAACCTTCCGTAAGCAAGGGCTGGCTGCTCTTATGCGGTCAGCCTTTTGCGACCGTGTCTAGCTCCTGCTTGCATCTGATGGTATCCGTGCTCGTCCCGTGGAGGGACGCGAGCCGGCCTTCCCGTTCTACCAGTGAAGTGAGTGGACAGAAGACGGAGGAGGATGGCATGGCGCACAGTGAAAGGGACAGAGCAGAGGCAAAGCCCCGAGAGCAAGCAGCCCACCACAGAGAGGACCTCAGGAACCTCAGTGGAGATCAGGAAGGTTCCCACTGCTAGGCCTGCCGCCAGGATTTATTACAAACGCTATAATGCTGTCCGTGTTCATTTGGGTACCCTTGACAAACGATCCACTATAATCAAGTGACTGGCAAGAGAGGCAAAATAAGGTGCTCTGTAACAGAGTTTTATTATACATCATTCCACAAGACATTACACCTATAAAAACGTATTTGCCTAAGCGCTTACGCTAATTATAGGATCCGAGGGGGCTGATAACAAGGGCTCTCCCTTTCACTGTGAGGAGTGGACTGGGTTAGCAGCGGTGAGGGGGACCGAGGATGATGGGGTCGAGAGGGCGACAGAGTGGACAGACGCAGGAGGACACTGAGGGGACACTGAGCTCTACTGGTGAAGGCCTCACCATTCCTTGGGTAATGAGCCAGCTGTCTATGGGCGCCAACTCTGCGTTATCAGCATTTACACTCAGCTAAATCAACAACAGAAAACACCCGTGAAACACGAGGCATAGCATGCTCCGCACCCACCCCAGACAGACAGACAGACAGACAGACAGACAGACAGAGAGAGAGACACGCACACACACGCGCACGAACACACAGCAACACACACACACACACGCACACACACACACAGAAAAAGAGAGAGAGAGAGAGAGAGAGAACAGCTAAAAAGAACAGAAATGATAAATGACTGCTTTTTTAAGTCAAGGGCAAAGGCTACTGTAATTTAAGGCACAGAGGAGTACAAAAAACAGAAAAGAGATTAATAACAGATAATCAGGATCTATGAGGGCAGGTGGGATGAAATAAAATGAAGGGAATAAACTTTGCCCCATGGGCTGATCACTAAGCTGTAGCTGTGAACTGCAGTAACACTTTGGCTTGTTTTTAGTCTGAAGATTTCATCAAGTGCAGAGTCACTTCCTGCACCCAGAGCTCCTCTGAACACTCCAGCAGGTCTCTCTCTCACACGCACGCACGCACGCACACACACACGCACGCACACACGCACGCACACACGCACGCACACACGCACGCACACACGCACGCACGCACACACACACGCACGCACGCTCAGCCAGTCATCACCTTTAGCAGAGCTGTAATTGGAGCAGTATTTCATCCTGAACTCATGAATGATATCCAGCCCATTTGTGATATCGGACCAGTTTTTATAATTTTATAAAGGCGTGTATTATAAAGGGATTAACATAACCAAGTGCTTCAGGATATTATCAATGCATTTTGCACATGTTAAAGTGATTTCAGTAAGGCAGAATCAAAATTTGTGTAAATGAGAAAAATAAATTTAACAGGGAGAATCAAAGACCATATAAAATGTTCCCAAAACGCTCCCTTCTCCCTGTGGAAAGAAGATACACGGAGGTCTAATGGCACAGTTGTGCTCTGCCTAACACCACGTTTGATTAATTTTGTAGGGTACGTGCACATTCACTGCTATTTATTATTATTATTATGGTGGGCAGAAATAAATGCACCTGAGACAAGGTGGGTGGAGTGACGTGACAGGGGGTGTGGCATTTCAAATCCCATAAAGCCTGAAACCCACATCTGTGGGCAGTATGATCTCATCAGGCCTGACACGTCTGTATTGAGGACCAAATATTTTGGTGCGGCTACTCTCTGTGTCCGTTTCCTCATGTGTTAGCTTTTTTTGGTGTTGCCAACATCCTCGTGGCCATGACGACATCCTCATGGCACGTTGCCGCTGGTTCTCCCTTGCCTTTTAAAGGGAATGAGAGGTGTGGCAATGCTAGCCACACCTGCTGATCATGTGATCAGCCGAACCCAACCTTTTTGTAAGTGCACCGCTCTGCGTTGGATTAGCCGGAGATGAAAATATCAAGCAACATTTCTGCCACGCCTACATGTGCCCGCAACGCAGGTTTATACCTCATTTCTGCCACGCCCGCTCGTGCCTACATTGCGGCCCTATACCTCATTTCTGCCACGCCCGCGCGTGCCTGCACTGCGGGTTTATGCCTCATCTCTGCGCTTGCACTCTGACAAGAAAAACAAAGCCTGTGGTGTCATTTTAATAAAGCTGCTCCAACTTCGAATGTGGCAATAACTGACACTCTACGGCATAAAGCAAAAGCGGAGGGAAGCGCTGATGTTAACTCACATTGAGATGACGGCCCATACGGGACGGCTCCTCAGAGCGCTGCTAGTACAGCCGAACACCAGCAACAAATAAAACTGCTTCCCTCTGCAAGTTTGAATTTCAGAACATAAACCCACTGAGCTCCCAGGTTTACTGTAACCTGAATGCTACGTGCACGCCAAACCAATGTGAGAGGGCTATCGCTACTTCCAAGCGGTCATAAGTAACTAATAAGGAGCAGTGTGGTGTGCCCTAATATGGTTACTTTCAGCTCCAGAGCTTTTTAAACTAAATAGAAGTGACAGTGCACGAAGGTTCAGGCCATGCAGTAATCAGCATTTCGCAATCGCTGGAAATTTGACCCAGCCGTTAACACCACGACTGCAACCTCACGGTTC
>NC_137499.1:36094490-36109490 GCF_041902795.1 Electrophorus electricus
CGGTGTGTTGCTGGTAAGACGTGTTACAAACTGACTGGATCGATCCGCGGTCTGACTTTAGAAAAATACCCTACGTCTGTGTACTGAAGTCCACCACCAAACTGGACAGGAAGAGGGGACAATTCAAAATCAAGTCAGTCGATCAGATTTGCGCTAGCCGGCACCAACTCTGCTCGAGTTAACGCAGTGATTGCCAGCTCACAGAATCAAGCCCGTCAGGCTACGAGTATGCAGCCATGAGCCCAACAAGCCTCTAAGCGCTTCTACACCTTACTTGAGTGCCTCAAAGATCCAGAAGGCACCTGGTAGTCAGAGCCTAGTTACCATCTTGATCTTTTTAGCTGAGCAAGACGGCCATAAGAATGCGTACTTGAATGAGCGCCAGCACTTTGTCCTGCACTACGGTGGGAGGGTTGTTCTTCAGCGAGATGATCTTCACCAGGACCCCGTCGATGAAGTCGCGAGTGGCCACCAGCACGTGAAAGCGATGGCCGCAGTTTTTCACGCATGTCTCCAGGACCTGGGGGCACAGACAGACCTTCAGTCTCTACGCACCCACAGAGCCTCCCCTCTGCCAACAAAGAGAGACTTTAAGGTACTGAGGCTTTAAGTTAATATCAAAGCGCCAAACGACAGGGGAGGGGGGGCATAATTAAACCCATTAAAGAAATGTAAACAGCCTCAGGTGCCCTGACACCATCAAATGTCAGTCATGCAGAGGAACAGGAAAGGACAATCATGGCAGTGAAATACTGGGGCCGTATGCTGAAGCACCAGCCGAAACACGACGTGGACGCTCCCCCTCTACTGAGTGCGAGCCTCAGGAAGCTGTACTCACGGTCAGGGCCAGCATCACCTCCCGGAAGTTTCGGTTGCCGTTCAGCCTCTTCTTGATGGCGCGGATGGCGTCTTTGGGCCTGCGCACACAAAGACCGGGGGATTACAGGGTGAGAACAAAGGAGTGGCAATTTGAGTGGATTACGCTTCCTGCCATGGTAATTATACACAGATTATGCAACATTCATCTCGGATCAGCCCCGGACATCGGGGCTACAGTCACTAATTAGTCTTAGGCTGACTGTAATCGATGAGAAGCATGACTCCCCTTAAGAACAAAAAGGGACCACAGCAAGGAGCAGGGCATTGGGTGGGGGAAGGGGCGTGTCCAGGGCATCCAGGCTCAGACTGCAGGCCTCGTCAACGGCCTGGGCCTATACTACACCTTGTCGGACTGAAGGACGTCACGGGAAATCAGGAATGCGTCAAGGCCTTCCGGTCCCACAGGGAATTTACAGAAAATAACGCTGAAAGTGTAGGCACTTAAGCGAATACTTCAACGGGAGCCTTTTCATCCATGCCAGCTCTTTGTGGTTATGAACGGTCATGAGCTGCTTATGGAGGTGGATGTGCACGTGCAGAGCTGTGGGTAGAGGTGAGGCTCTGACACACCTCTTAATTTCAAGAAACACTCAGCATGCCCAACGGGAGACAATCAGGAAATATTAGCTTGTATTTCATGGTGGGGAAAACTGCAGGATTAAAGCATTAAAAAGCGAACTTAAAAATCTGGTTTGACATGTGGTTTAAGTTCGTTGTGTAATATAATTATGGTAACACCGTCATATGGTCATATTGTTAACAGAACTCAAGGCTATGTGAAGCATGTCTGAGAATGATCCAGAACATTTTTCAAGTTCCTGCAGTCTCCCACAAACCTCAGACACAAAAGTAACCTGCTGTTGTCCTTCAACACAAGACACTCTTTTCTCTCACATAGAACAGAGGCAGGTCTGTGGTGCCAGGCGTGCGTGAGAGACAGAAAAAGAGAGAGACAGACATAGAGACAGAGAGAGGGAGAGAGCCGAGGTCAGGTCATTCCAGTGAAAGAGCTTGTGAGTTAGTGTAATGTGTTTGTGGCAGCTGTGCAGTCGTGAGAGACCTGCTTAGCTGCCAGAACACACATAATGCAGGAAGAACCACATCCATTCAGTCCCTTTCAGCGCAACTCTGTCACAGTGAGTCAGCTGGAGCGGCAATGAGTCATCAGCTAAGTAAGAGAGTGTGTGTGTGTGTGTGTGTGTGTGTCCACTCACCCTTCCTCTGTCTCATTAATAATGTCACAGATTTCCATGTTCAGTGTCCAGTCCTCATTCTGAAGGGAGCCATCAGTGGCTTTCTCTGTGACAAGCACATCACAAATGAGTCACTGCACAGACACACCAAAGCTGTGTGCAAGACAGAGTTTCTGTTACTATATTTAATCATCATTAGAATAGGTCAGTTGCAAATAAACATTCAGTTGTGTAGCTTGCTTAATTGGTAGGGCTTTTATTATGCAGTCAGATATTTCGGGGGGGGGAGGCATCAGAAATATGAGTCTTCCTAGTCATGCAAAAAAAAAAACCCCTTTCATTTCAATCCAAAAATAAATAAATACATCTCCCACTTTAATCAATGTAAAAGCATATGTTCCACCATGACAGAGGCTCCCTGGGGCTGTTCGACCCAGACATGCAGTCATGACTCGCAGGGCCAATCATTTGCGGTCAGACTACACAGCTGTCACTCTGGGTACTGCTTTACAGTGGTTGAGCAGAAGCAAGCATAGCAACGTGGAGCTTGCCGTTTCACCACGAGCCTCCGCTGCTTTACACGGCACACGCACTCTCTCGGGTGGGTCTCCTAGCAGAGTCTACAGGCACCACTGAGGGTCGTGGAAACAATCGAAGCTTTTGGGAAAGGAAGATTAGATAAAGGAAGTATGCAGGTAGAATTCAAAGATATGCACTACCAGTCAAAAGTCTGGACATGTCCAAGTCTTTATTTAATTTGACCATTTTCTATATTTCAGAAAAACAGTTGATGTAGCAAAAATAATGATGCCAGCTTTGCCCACTCCTGTTCTTAAACAGCTTCATGAGGCAGCCTCCTGAAAACTGCAGAAGAGACCTTTAAAATTAAAGCATAAACCATTAGATTAAATTTCCTTTAGGACTATGAAAAACATGTATTCAGTCCAGTAATCCAGTATATCCAAACTTTTCACTCTCATAGGTTTCTCCCATGATTATGGTCTGATGTGTCAATGAGAAACAGGAAATGTGCATTATGATAAAACACAGATCTTGCAGGTCACTGTTTTGAGACCTGATCTGGAAACTTCTGTGCTGGGCAAACTGATTTCCTGCTGGGTCACTCACGATAAGGGTGGAGGCCAGTGATGACGTCAAAAACAGTCGTGCAGCCTGACAGTAGATAAAAGGGCTGCGCGCTTCCCTTCTCAGGCTCTGCAGACTTGCCCGAAATAACTCCACCACAACTTCACCTCATCCCACACCTCCCCATCTCAGCACATGGTCCAGGCCTCAGCCGTGAGGTGCTGGCAACTGAGCCAAGTGCTCTGCACCGCAGCTTCTAAGGTTCCAGCACTGGGTCGATACCCAGACCCCCTCGCCGAGGTACCTCGCTGCTCCAAACAAACAAACAAACAACAAAAAAGCAGACACTGGAGGACATGTAAAAGGCACCCGTCATAAGGCCACTCATGGCCACGGCTCAGTCTGGAGGAGAAGGGATGGAACAGGAGACGTGGCCTTCAAGGCCGGCAGATTGGGTGAGGCGTGCGGCCTCTCCGTGCCTCAGAAGAGCCGGTACAAGCCGAGGCCGAGCCCTGAGCTCTCGCCCTCTCTCCCTCAAGCCCTGTGGCCCTGTTGTCATATTGCACAACCGGCACTTACTAAATACCATATTGCTTACAAATGCAGAGGAATAAATAAGTAATTTAGTCACTAAACAGTAACTGGTTAAGCAGCTACCAAATAAAGCCACTTCACCCTAGCCTCTGTGTCCACTGGGATACTTGGAATTCATCTCCTCAAGAAATTCCAAAGAGAGAACAGCAAGAGAGCTGGAGAGGATGAGGATAGATAAAGGAGTCCAGTGCGTATGTGGCCAGACAGCTGTATGCATGGGGAGACAGTGTGAGCAGATAAAAGAGAAGGATGAGGAGAGTGGGGGAGAAAGACTGCAAGGACATACAATATACAAATACAAATAAATTACAATCAATTTAAAGCAATGAAAGTGAACGGAGGAGCCATTCATCCACGCAGCCGCATTCGGACGCGGGCCTGTGTCCCTGTGGTGTGGCAGACCAGGCGGCCGAGGGCCGGGACTCAGTGCCGAGATGCTCGCCGTACCACCCACTGCCAAAGGGCACAGAGCCAGAGCCACATCTGCAGTCAGAACCGTTACAGCCACATCGAAGAGCCCAAACCTGGCAAACCTTCACCCTGGTCACAGATTTGAAGCATTCCATTGTTTGAATGCCCTAAACCGTTCAACTCTGAAATGAGATGACATTGGGAGCGTAATGATCTCAGTTTAGCTGCCAAACAGTGAACAGAGTGTGTTGCGAAAATCCCAACCAGTTTTTCTCAAGGCTATGCTGGAAGCAATGGACAATTCACCTCAAAACCAAAGATATGAACAAAAGGTTCAGCTGTCCAGCGTTCCATGCAGCTACACTGACTCAATCACTTTTTGCACAATCACTTTTTCTCAGATTTCACAGCAAAGCTACTACTTTGTAAATCTACCCATGTTTTTGAGGTGTAGGGTAGATCAACTAAAAAAATAATGAAGACAAAATATTCTACAACTGCACTTTGTGAACACTGCCATTCTTGACAACACATTGTCAAAATGCTATGGAGCGCCTCACACACAGATTTCATTCAGCCGTTTGGTTAAGGAGAAATTCCATTTAGCATACTTAATATAAAAGGGTCATTTTCTGAATTGCTGCTCTGTACTCAGCTAGTGACAATTGATCCTAGAACCGATAACAAGGCACTGCCTTAGACACCACGACCACAGCCATGCACCCAGCTGAAACAGTAGAATTCCTTGCCAACTGTCAGACCATCTCAGTAGAGTAATAAGAAACTATATCATAAATCATGACTGAAAGGGACGGGATGGCTCACCTTTTGAAGTCTTTAAAAATGGCCCATTTGACAGGTAAAGAAAAGTTATAATTACCAGTCACAAAGTGCAGTTGTAGAATTTCACAAGTAGCAGGTGGACTCATGAGATAATATTAACATAACAGACTTTAATATGAGAAATTGAATACACTTACAACCCATTTGTGATAGTAATAATCCAATCTAAATCATGTTAATACTCAGCCTGAAAGACCTGTTGCAGTTAAAATCCTGCCACACATGAAAGTAGGTGTGTTTAACCTTAGAGGAACCTTTACAGCTAACCGTAATTATTCTTCCATAAAGCCACTTGTGAAAAAATGTGTTGTAAAAAACACCATCATTTATATATAAAATTGACTTGCACAATAGAAGTCATTGGCTTGTTTTTTCTCCTCTGGTCTTCTATTGCAAAAGTATTAACACATTTTTGTAAATCACTCAGGAAATTCTCGCAAAATCCTGGCTATATTAGAAAACGGCTCTCCGGCTCAGGAAAGAGAGAAATGACTTGCAAACCTGAGAGGTTCATGCGGTACATTCTAAAAGGCCTAAAACCTTATTGTTGTTTAATGTGCTAAAACACTTGCCTAGGAACACCAAATTTCACTCATGTTACTGGTTGTGAATACTCCCCATTACCAAAAGGATAAAGCTTTGTCCTTATAATGGGTTTAAACTATGAGAAAATAAATCTTGACATAAATATTACTACTTTATTACTTTATTACTACTTAGACTACAGCTTCACCCTGAGAATCTTCTATTCATGTCACTCAGCTAGCATTACACAGCCAGCTGAATCCTCAGTTACTGAAAACACGTCGAGGAGTTGAGTAACTCCAACACTTTTTCCAAATTCAACCAGATGTTCACAGATGACGATTTGCTTCAAAGGGTGGGTGTAGTTTTTGAGCGTCATGGAAAATGCCCCTTTGATGTTTAAACATGTTACCGTGATTTAGCATTGTCTAAATGCTGTAAATTAAGGAATCGTTTGGAGTCCATGATGACTAAATTACTGTATGATGGTAATATATTGCGAATTGAGGTCAACTATGCATGACAACGTGTAAATAACCGTCTTCAGACGTGACAACAGACAAACGTGGGATAATTTACTTAATTGTTTTCCATAGAATAGCTTTCCTGTAAGTTGAGTGAATAAGTCAGAAGAGAATATTGTAAAATAAGAGTGTGCCAAGACTGAAGATTTTACATTTAACTGAAGTGACCATGTTAGTCGCCTAACGTAGTTAGTGCAGCGGACAGCGCTGCTAAGGACGTATGAGTGTAACATTTGTCTAGCACATTCTAAACGATGTCTGGAGGCGTCTCAGGTAGCGTTGGCTACTTCCTTGGCATCCAAGAGCCCAACACCCCAGAGCCCTCTACGCAAATCCGACTTTAGTCACATCGGCAGTCACACATCTGAAGTAGGTTAGCCTAGCTAGCGTTAGCTGCTTTCCCAGGTTAGCCTGAGGGCTTTGTGCTTCACTTAGCTAGTTAGTTAGCGTTAGCTATCCTGCGAAATATTTTCATTTCTAACACAACACTGCTAGGTTAGCTAACATTTGGCTACACGCTCAGGGAACCGCTAATGCTGACAGTTTGCCACCTAATGTTAATTTAATGAGAGAATAAAACTGTCTAGTTTACAAGTACCGTCAGCCGGCCAGCAAGCTAGACAGTTAAGATAGCTAACCAGGCTAACTTAACGATGACTGTTAGGTACCGGATGCTGTGCTACCCGGTAATATGATAATTAGAAGCAGTAAACATTTTGGTCATAACTAGCAAATGTGACACAAATGTGACACTCCTCAGTATATATCATATTTACAGGCGTATATAATTGTGTAACTCACCAATGCACTGGCCAACGGGAGTGCTGAACGGATTCCCCAACAAGAACTCCATCTTGATGACAACAAACAATCCGCAGCTCGAAGGTGGCGCTGGGTCCAGGATTAAGCCCCGCCCATTATAAGATTTGATTGGAAGATAGAACTAAAAGTTCATTGAGTGATGAAAATGCTTGTCAACCTTAAATAAAACAATTGGTTACCGTGTACCAGGAGCGGAACCAAAATAAAGTATTTCAAATACTTCGGCTTTAATGGTTTGAATCGTGACATGTAATGAGATATGATACGTGTGTTATAAGCAACATAGCGGCGTGTAACATTATTATTTCCCGTCGTATGCACATGGAATGTAATTATCTAGTTAGGCATTGTTTTTAAAGAATACTCAGTGAAGTGCTCAATAATTATACATGCTGGGTCCCGCACATCACGGTCGCCTACATATGGGTTGGGGCGCTTGTAACTCCTAGGTTCTCATCTGTGCTACAAACAAAAATTTGACACAACCAACAAGACCATTTGGATTTTAAGATATGGAAATTCATGAGCTAATTCAAGGTCAGCACGTTTTAGGTAACCCATGACAAAACAGCTACGTGATGACTAAAGCCATCCTAGAAACATATCCAGTTGCTAAGCAACATCTGGTTCAACACAGGAGACGAGTGAAGTCCTAACTATCTAATACGGCCCTTATACACTGCTAAACAGGTAGCTCGTTTACTTTACTAGCTAACTACATTCTGCTATGGTAACTCCAGCTTTTCTTATTATAGATTTTATTTGTTAAATAGCGTCATGGATGACTTTCATTGAGCATGTGGCTGTTAAGGCTGGTGTGGTAGCTAAAGATACTAGCTTAATGTGTTAGCTAGCGCTTTAGCTAGCTGCCAAGCTGCATGAAGTGTTGTAATGTTTATCTTTTATCTTAAGCCGCAATAACCTCAATGTAGGTACTAGTGTTAAACCGCCCAGTCATTCCATTTTCCCTGACAAAGCCCTTTTAAACTGGTGGCTCCTGAACCTAACAAACTTACAGGAGCCACCAGTTTAAATATATAATATGTTTTATTTTTTCAGTAATACCGTGGAGATGAACAGGATATATAAAACAATGGAACCCAGTGTGGTTGATGAGCAGATGCTCCAAAAAGCAGTTGAGGAGCAGGGACCTCAAGACCAGGCTGGCCGTATCGCCAAAGAGGAGGGTATCCAGTACCACGAAGTGATTCAACTGCGCCTGGACTACAGAAGTAAAAAAAAATTAATTACACTGGAATTCTATTTATTTTATTTGTTTGTACTGTTTATATTGCTGTTTATTTGTTTGTCTTTTCTGTTTTGTTTTGTATTTTTTATTTATTTTTAATTTTTTTTACTTGGAGCTAGTGTGGCAACTGCAGAGATGTCCAGTCTACTGTATGTGGTGTTGTGGAAGTAACATTTGCTAATCTGCTGTAAACTGTTTTTACAGACATCTTAAAGATTGACCATTTATGGGAGTTCACTTCATTAACAAAGCTTCAACTACATAATAACCTTATTGAGAAGATACAGGGCTTAGAGAAGCTCATCAACCTTGAATGGCTTGGTAGGTATTTCTTGGTCTCTTCTATTAGAAATTTAACTGAAAATCTTCTCTTGTAACAGAAGTTCCAATTGATTTTATAATGCATTAACACATTTTCTTTCATAATTTAGATTTGTCTTTCAATAATATTCAGGTTATTGAGGGATTGGACACACTTGTGAAACTTCAAGACCTGAGTTTGTACAACAATTATATTTCTGTCATAGAGAACATGGATCCACTGAAAAACTTACAAATCTTTTCTCTTGGTAACAATTTGATCTCCCAGCTCGATAATGTAAGTTCAAAGACTTTTTAATAACTCACAACAATTGCAAAAGTTAAACATGGTAAATAAATATTTAAAAAAACACTCACTCCTGTCTATCAAGAACTGATTTACTGCTTACTTTATTGAAAAATGTAACTCTTGCATATTCATATTAGGATCATAACTGCATATTTTATAGTCTTATCACAAAAACCTTGTTGCAATTTGTGCTGACTGTGAAATGTACAATATGTACTCGCTTAAAGGTAATATACCTAAGAAAATTTAAGAACTTGCGTACGCTCAACCTTGCTGGAAATCCAGTCTGCAAAGAGGAAAACTACACGATTTTTGTGGCTGCATACATATCAGACCTGGTTTACCTGGATTTCAGACCACTGGATGAACAAACGGTGAGTGAGACAATGATGGGACATTAATAACACTTTAGGCATTCACAAGAGTTTGTCTCACATCACAGCATCAGGCTGAGTGCCAAAATACACTCTTTAATTAATACAATTACAGAGGTCCACAGCTCCAGCAAATATCCACAGATTAGTCTACTTAGAAAGTGCAGAAAGCATTAATCAGAAGATGAGTGTGCAAATGTTCTACCATAGAACCTTTGACGCTGTACCTCTCACAGTGGGAAGTCAATCACTATATATTTTTTTAAATTTCCATGTATGCACAATCTTCAGAGACAAAAGGCCTTTACGCAGTACCAGTATGCCATTGAGGAGATGAGGCACAATGACCTGCAGGAGCAGAGGGCAACGGAGGCTCAGAAAAACAATGAAGAAGAGCTCCAACTGCACAAGGTGATTGTCTTTAAGACCTGTGCTGTGTTTTTTTTAACTCTGAATATGAAATGTGCTTTACAACAACTCAAAATGTCATGAGCGATTAAGATGATTTATTTGAACACATGTAGCAAACTCTTGGCTCATTTTATTGTGCTGCTTTCTAAATAGTGGTCTGTAGCAATGGCTTCCACTGCTAATATCTTCTGTAGGATGCATTTGTGGAGCACTTGAATGGGTCACATCTGTTTGACAGCATGTACGCAGATGATGCTGAGGCAGCTAAATTGGCATACCTCCCTGGAGTGGCCACGCTACTAGAATCATATCCTTGCCTTGCCTACAAATCATTATATTCAAAATATCATTATGTTAACACAGCTTACATTCTCCAAACTGACATTCACAAAACCCCAGACTGCATGTTTCCCTGACATAATTTCACTGACCAATGAAACGCCAAAATCTCAAATGAAATCGTGAACATATCAACATGTGATAGCCCTAGGTAAAAGCCTGCTGACTATTTCTTCAGCTTTGGGAAAGGGAGAAATGAACTACTAGTTACCACTCTGTCAGATACTATTGCAACAAACCCACAATGAAATATAACCTTGACAGCACTTG
Source organism: Electrophorus electricus (assembly GCF_041902795.1). Classification (NCBI taxonomy): domain Eukaryota; kingdom Metazoa; phylum Chordata; class Actinopteri; order Gymnotiformes; family Gymnotidae; genus Electrophorus; species Electrophorus electricus. The sequence continues at coordinate 36,104,621 of NC_137499.1, forward strand.
AACATACCAGACCCAGCTGGTGGCATTATGTGTGCAGATATTTGAAGTAGGTTTAACACAACACACATGCAGGCAGAATGAAATGGATGCCTTCTTCACCGGTTTCCAAGACGCAGTGGCTGACAATCAGCAGCGAGGCGCTGAGATAGCAGCTGACTTTGAGAGGTCCAGGAGACAGGTCAGTTTCTCTTCAAGCCCATGTAGCCACTTAGTGTTATGTTGACTGTAATTGCCTTTAACAGGATCCCCTTACACTGGGCTCCAGTGTAACAACCCCAAATTCTGCTTTGTTTTGTTACAGGTGATGGCAGGGATGCAGCAGGCAGCGAACAACAGATTGGAGGCCCGAATCAGTAATTATAGAGATGAAATCACCCAGCTCTGTCACACTCTCATGACACTGGAGCTGCAGCTGGTGGGCCAGCTAGAGGTCAAATAAAAGTATCATACATGCACAAAGCACCAATCTTTAAAGTCTATACCTACTAGAAGTGGGCTCCCTCCTCTTCAGAGGGGTTTCTGGGATTATCAGCACATTATCTGAGTGGTCTAGTGAGACATATTCTCTAATGATCATTTCACTAAGGGAGAGAGGGGAAAGATTGTGAAGACAAGTAAAACTTGAGAATCTTAAAATAAATGCTAAGGTTTATGGGTTGCCAATGAAGGGATTTAAGGGCTGGTATCGGGTGATCTGTCATTCTGATGCATGTGAGGATTCTAACAGAAGCATTCTGAACAGATTTTAAATAGGAATAGAGCTATTGAACTGACCATTTCAAAGACAGTCCCAGTAATCTAGTCTAGTTGGCAAAAAAGGATGTTGAAGTCAGCAGTGGAGAGATTTAGAGATTTGAACACAGGCTATCACACACTAAAATATTTCATTATTTGTGTTGAGATAACCATTTACTTGGTTGGCTAATACCTTTGCACTTTGCGAAGAACTTGCATGTTAGTCAAGAGTCCTTATGTCACGAAATGCTCGCCTCCCGCGAGTCACGTGGCCTGCCACGTGCAGTGGGAGGATCGTTGTTAGTGGCCACACCTGCACACACCTGCACCTTGTTTTGTTTATGTATTTAAACCTTCGTTGTAGTGTGCAGGATTGTTGGTCATTGTGGGTGTAACGTCGTGATGTAATGTTCCTTTCATCATTTGGTAAATGTATTCGTGTTTGTCGCATGTGTTTATTGTTGACCGTTTCATGTTTGTGTTTATCGTGTGTAATTCTTGTGAGTGCTGTTATCGTTTAATGTTTATCTGTAAATAAATGTACGTCCCAGTCGCTAGAGTCTGTGCGTCCTGCCCCTCGCCCTACGGCACTCGGGCCACCACACGTTACACCTTATCTTCCATGAGGCTTGACAGTACCTGTTTTGAGAGAAACCCCATAACAAAAACTCTTTTAAGTCTAATAAGTCACTTTCTGGTGGTGTAAATGTTACATTAAAACTAGATCCTCAGTTATTTTGCTTTATTTTCACAGGACATCACTAAAGACTTTGAGAGGAACATTTCGGACATGGTTGGAGGGTTCATTGAATATGTCCAAGGATTATATCCTTTTATCAAATAAATCTGGTGCAGAACCTGAGAGAACCTGATCTCAGATTAACTGCTTCCATTAATAGGTGCCCTGTCCTTAATTATGCCCCACATTTGTTCAGTGCCGTGATCTGGAGAACCACCACCATGAGAAATTGCTGGAGATTGCTGTGGCAACACTAGAAAAGGTGGCTAAGAATGAGCTGGAGGAGGATTTGCCTGATGACGTTCGCTTGGTCAGTGCTGATAGCATAACTATGACTTTGCTGTGAGCCTCTGAATACTAGATTTTTTTCATTTTTTAAACTAGGATTATTACACAGTAGTATCACATCTATAAGAAACGAACCTGGCTTCACTGCTTCATGCTGCCTTCTAGCTCTTTGTGGATAAGGACACTGCGGTCAGTGCTGTCAGCGCCTCCCATGACACACACCTGCTGAAGATTGACAACAGGGAGGACGAGCTCATGACACGGATAAACAGCTGGATGACTGCACTAATAAAGTCGGTAGGGAAGAGAGTGGGGACCCATTTAACATGGTTGTAAGCTGCTTTGATACAGGCCTACAGTACAGTAATGTTTACCTCTACGTTACATGCACATTTTGTCAGTTGCAATAGTTGAAATAAAACAAACTGGTAACATATATGACACAAAGAGATATGCTATAGAATTTCTGTAACAATTGCTCTGATAACAGTTTTGGTTTGTTTGTTTTTGTATTGAGCAATAAAGCAAGATTAATTATACGAAGTATTTCCCTTGTGAACAGATACATGATGAAGAGATCAAGCGGAATCGCAAACGCATCTCGGAGATTCATAACTACGTCGATTATGTAAGGGAGCAGCTTGAGGAGTTGCATTTGCAAGAGCACCAGTAAGAGAGTAGAACAGGACTGCTCAGACATCACATCCATGTGATGCACATTCCAAGTTCACAGTAAATAGGAAATTTGAACTATCTTTAGAAGTGTACGTTTTTCTGGCATTAAATATTTTACAAAGGTCTGTTTGCATCCTCTTGCTGTACAAGTCTGTCACCTACAGGCAGAGACAGGTGTTACAGGCACCCAAACTGAAGGAAGACTTGATATAAAAGGATATTCCTGTGTGTGTGTGTGTGTGTGTGTGTGTGTGTGTGTGTGTGTGTGTGTGTGTGTGTGTGTGTGTGAGTGCCACTTTGGTGTGGTTGAACTCTAAAATTAACATGACACGATAAAACTGACATGAAAATATACTTTTAAAAAAAAAAAAAACTGCTGACCTACATTAGTCCTCAGTGAAGTGAGCAGGCAAAGCCACTTTAAAATGTTCTGCTTCATATTATTTATATTTTTATGAATCACCTTATATAGATATGATTGTATATTTCCGTTCACTTTTCACTTTAGTATCATGCAAGAAACCCTAACGGATTTACCAAAATAATTCCGATAAAACTTATTGCACTTATTTTGGTTGCTACAGCGCTGCGAAACCTACAAGTCCCATCTGGCTCTTTCGCACAGGCGCAGTTGCGCTGTGCGAGCCTAATATGTGGACCTCGGCAGCCAATCAGAAAAAAGCTAGTGACTTTCACGCCACCGCGTCGAAGTCCTCAACTAGACGCAGGGCGAGCAACCGCGCGTCCCGCAGAAGAGGGCTGGGGCAACAAATCATACCGATGTGTCAGCTTCCGATCTCCTGCTGAATTTCACCCGTGTCTTGTGACTTGTTCGTAGACGGGGTTCACCCCGCAAAAGCAGTCAACATGCCGGTGCGCACCGAGTGTGGTCCCGGCGCGTCGGCGGCCTGCGCATCCTCGGTCTCTCTCGTTCCGCCGCCGCCGATCAACACCCAGCAGCCCGGCGTCGCCACCTCACTCCTGTACAGCGGCTCTCAGTTTCGGGGTCACCAGAAGAGCAAAGGAAACTCCTACGACGTCGAGGTGGTCCTACAGGTGAACACTTCGCGTGTCCGCAGTCGGCTAGACAGCTGCCGTGTCTCATAAAGTTAGACATAACCAGTTTAGCCTGCCACTTGTTCGCAGCCTGACGTTTGCCACCTCAGCTAGCGATAGCGAGTTTCACTCCAGCGATTAATTCACACAATTCGTGTGTGTGTATGTGTGTGTTAGTTAGTTAGTTAACGGGCTTATTAATGCGTTTTGGGGACAGTAACCCGTCTCCGTATTGCTTGTAATTTAGCTAGTGACCCTGGGGATTTGAGGATGGATACATGATCTCCTCCTGGACAGTCTGGGGGTCAGTACGTTACGATCCGAAGTGCTGCTGCGTACACAGGCGACGGCGTTTGACCGCACGGTAGCTTAGCTTAGCGATCGCTCTCACGCGCGTCTGCTGTCCATAACGCAGCTGCGGAGGTCCGCCAAGTGTACACGACTGTTTTTGTTTCCTCCCCCACTAGCATGTGACCACGGAGGACTCGTACTTGTGCGGATATCTCAAGATCAAAGGTCTGACCGAGGTGAGAGGTTTATCGCATCCTAATAGCATCCCGTGGATTACAGAAATGGAGAGGCCTAGTTTTGTCAGGAAACCCCCCCCCCCCCCCCCCCAAGCCCAGCGGAGGGCATCTAGCGATCGGCAGAGTGATGAACTAAAGCCATGAACATTATTACTCTACCTGTTTTATTTCACATTGTCTGTGTGCATGCAGCCAACTGGGCAACAGTTACGGAGCAGAATGTGATTGCCATGCACATTTGTTTCACTGGTACTGGTTTGTTTTGTTGCTCCATCTTTCTGGCTGCTTGTCAGCCATTTCACTGCGAGTTATACTGTGTATGACTATGTATGTGACAAATAAACCAAACTTCAGTATAACCCTTCTGCATTACCCCGCTCCTGCCGTAGGAATACCCCACCCTCACCACGTTCTTTGCTGGGGAGATCATAAGCCAGAAGCGGCCCTTTCTAACGAGGAAATGGGATGCAGATGAGGATGTTGACCGTAAACATTGGGTAATGCAACGGAAATTTGAAATTAAGAGTTAATTTCGTGTGATTTTTGCGCGCTGTGTTCCTTAGTGTTATAAGGAGGGCAAATACAACTTTGTGATAAAGAAAACAGATTGATTTGGGGACCGCTGCCAACCTGCCTTGCCTAAGACAAGAACTACATATGCTGTTATGATTTGTGGCAGGAGGCTTGTTGACCGTGACACATGAAATAATCCATATCTAAGTCATACAGTAATAAGAGCGCTGACAGTATTGATTATGCTTTACATAATCACCCACATTGAAGACTTCAAAGGGTGGAACTCTAAGGGAGAAACCTATGGATAATGAGTGACACTCCTTTAATTTAAATG